>NC_140592.1:311134992-311373882 GCF_964204655.1 Triturus cristatus
TGAATTGCCTGACGCGGCGCGCGGGAAACTGGGCCTTCCGTGCAGCCTTGAATTGGATGCCCCTAACCGCTCTCGTCGGGTCCATGGAGAGGGGAGAAAACTGTTACACACGTATTGCCAAAATTGGGGCCTATACCCACATAGTATCGGGGAAAGACGGGAGGCGGTACTGCCCTGCACTCACCAAGAAAAAACAACGCCAGACCAGGGACACAACCGTGTGACCGATGCCAGACCAGGAAGCAGAGGGCACAGGAACTCGCGCTGCACATGAGACCAACTGCAGAACAATGCGCTCCCAACTCCGTAGGCATGAAAGCCTTGCACCACAAAGGCCCCTCCCCCCCGGCCTCGCACCCACACTCGGTGCCCTTTGCACACTACCCCGCCGCTCAGCATAAGTCTTGCTCCCATCTGCCCACCTCCCGAGCCCCACCAGGAGGCCATGCCCAACACAGCTGCTCCCAACACAAACCCAGCACACATCCAGGCCAGTGAGGCTCGGGGACAGGGGACAACTACACTCACCGGGATAACAGGGGGCACAAAAAACCCGACGCCAGACCAGTACGATCAAAACGACCAGGACGCTCCAAACGGCGACGTGGTGAGGAACAATCTCAAATCTCGCGCGGCCAGGGGTGTACCACAGGAAGCAGAGGGCGATCTGCGGTGGCGGGAGGCATAAATATGGCCTGGCCCCGCCCTGCCCAGCCCAGCAGCCCGCCTCCCCCAGCAAATGCCCATTGGGGGCCTCCCCTCCTCAAGGCGCGGCCTCTCTAGAGAGGTGGAACGGGGGGGGTGGGGGGGGAGGCTCCGACGGGTGGCCACTAGAGGGCTGCCCTGCTGATGTCCCCCTGCGTGGGACGCAGGCAGCGGCATTCCTAAGGAAGTCGAGACTGTCAGTTCACGTTGCAGTTACTACACAGAATCTAAGATGGCAGCACTTACATGACGCTGTCCCGGATGGCTCTCGGCACCTCCGTGCTGCAAAGACTCCCAGAGCAGCAACGGCTGAACACAGTCCAAGACGTCACAGAAGATCCCTCTACGACACCGCGAGACTCCATAAACAAGGTAAGGAGCACGTGCTCTGTTCAAAATTTGAACCGCAGAGTAACAGTTTAACTGGCTTAACTGTAGGCAAGTAATTGTGGTTGGTAAAAAATATAAGGGAGCTCACCACAGTGTCTGTCATCTTACTTATGACCCCACCCAGCTGCCAGTACAGAGACGAGTAGCAAAAAGTAAATACTGAGCAAGTCCCAGTGATCGTAATGCACACAATGTAGACAGCATAATAAATCACCATTACTTCCTCGCGATGCCAGACAAAAGGCCAGTCACTTCATTTCCTTTGGTGACAGGCTCAATTTAAGACAGCACGTTGGCAACATTTTGAGCAAGTTCTCTTCTTTTGAAAACACATAGACGTCTGAACATCTTGTAAAATGCCTCACTTGCGAAACTTCTTCATTTTTTAATTTTATAATTCTCAGTTGGAGGCAAAAACTGTGAAAGAGAATGGTCTTTAGCTCAGATGGGTTAAAGTACTTGAGCTCACACAAGTTGACACAGTAGCAAGGCTCAGTGACCTCCAAAAGCACCAAAACATAACCTCAATGTGTCGTTCACGCAGATATTTTCATTTGCACCATGTTGAGCCCTATGACAGGTCAAATTGGATCATGTTAAGCCAAAGAGCTTTGAATTTCTGTTGTAGTATGCGTACACCAGACTGGTGTAACTTTCCTTCATAACCAAAACGTCTAAATAATGTTAATATGCACAGCACACCTAGGTTGGGGCTGTCCGGTGGAAGGACACTGGTGGGGCTGCGAGGTGTTATGCTTCATTTTCACTGTTTCCTTGTGAACAACTTTGCTTTTCTGTGTACAACTTCTAGCTTTTTTGTGGATGCTTGTGCTTTTCTCCTCCTGGAAATTTTCTTTATGCTGCCAGTATCTGAAGGATCCGTAGATTCCTTCATGTTTTAATCTTCTTTTAATGTCCAGGTTCAGGAAGTCCAGTTGTAACACATTGGTTAGTCACCAACTCGTCGCCAAAAATATGTAGTGATGACGTCCGTAGCCAAGATGTAGTTTCATGTAGATTTATTAGTTACAGTTACAGGTAGTTGAGTTCTTGTGAAGCAGCCCCACCAGGAGCAGCCTGCCTGCTGCTCAACCCATTCTCCAACTGTCAACTTCAACTCACAGGCCCCCAAACATACCATTCCGCATCATCACACCAACATTCCACGCAGCACACAGCACATTCACACTGAGCTGAGCAGATAGGGAGATCATGACAGGATATTAACATGAATAAGATACTACACACTGCTTACAAGGACTCCTAACACAGGTGCTGGGAGTAGAGGAAAGGAGAAGCCTGATAGAAGTCAATCCTCTACACTGACAGTTTTTTAGGTTGAGCCTGGGCAGTGCATGCGCTGCTCTGCAAGGCATACTATATTTACGTATGGACTTGAAGCTGCACCCACTCTCTGCCCATATTTTCATTGGCTTGTGTCAATGAAAATCGACACAGCGGACGCGCGCAGCGGGAGCGCCGATTGAGCGCCGAAGGTGCGCCAAAGGTAAGCCCGTCTGCGCCCGTCCGCGCCTGGACCAGACCCCCTGGTCCTCGCCCTCGCCAGCACACCCTGCACATCTACGACGCCAAAACCCTCCACGCACTCAATGCCGGCCGAAACACCGCCTGCTACCGAGCCACCCCGAGACGCACCCACGGACCCTTCACCTGCCTGACCTGCCGCTTCACCGGTCTCCGACCCAACACCGCACCTGCTAAACCGAGCCCCAGCAACAAACACCTGATGTGCATCCTGCTCAACACCCGCTCCGTTCACAGGCATGCCGTCGAACTCTGGAACCTCCTCGACTCGACAGCACCAGACATCGCCTTCCTGACGGAAACCTGGATGAACGCCTCCTCAGCGCCCGACGTCGCCATCGCCGTCCCAGAAGGCTACAAAATCACCAGGAAGGACCGCGTCAACCAGACAGGAGGAGGCATCGCCATCAACCACAAGAACACCATCCGCATCACGACCAACTCCGATGACACCTTCACCTCCGCCGAACACCTCCACTTCCAGATACACACCAACCCCAAGACCACGCTCAGAGGCACCCTCGTCTACAGACCACCGGGACCGCGCACACAGTTCAGCGAAGACATCACAGACTTCGTCAGCCCGCACGCCATCAATTCCACCGACTATATCCTCCTGGGGGACCTCAACTTCCACCTGGAGGACAACAAGGACCGCAACACCACTGCTCTGCTGGACAACCTGGCCAACCTCGGACTCAAGCAACTGGTAACCACCCCCACCCACTACGCCGGCCACACGCTTGACCCAGTCTTCTCATCCAGCAAATACGTCACCTTCAGCCACTCCACCAATCTCCAGTGGACTGACCACAGCTGCGTCCACTTCAGCTTCAGTAAAACGACGACCCATCACCACCCTCAACAAGCCCCCCGCAGGAGCTGGAACAAGATCACCGGCGACCAGCTCACCACCTTCCTCAGCCAGAACCACCCCACCAGCTCAATGGACCCCAACGAAGCCGCCAACAACCTCACACAGTGGATCACCAACTACGCAGACGCCCTCGCACCACTGAAGAAGAACCCCCCCAGCAGACGCGGCAGCAAGAAAGCCTCCTGGTTCACCGACGAGCTCATCACCTCCAAGAAGAACTGCCGCTCCCTGGAGAACACCTGGCGCACCAACCAGACCACAGACAACATGACGTCCCTCAAACACGCCACCCGCAAACACCACCAACTGATCTGCACCACAAAGAAGACAGCCTTCAAGGAACGACTGGACAACAACACCCACAACAGCAAGGAACTCTTCAGCATCGTCAAAGAGCTCTCCAACCCCGACGCCGGAAACAGTGACATCACTCCCTCGCAAGACCTCTGCGACTCCCTCGCAGCCTTCTTCTACGACAAGATCGCCAACATTCACAACAGCTTCGGCCCACCAACCATGAACCCCACCACCGAACCGATGCCCCCCACCGCCACCCTCCGCACCTGGACCCCAGTCAGCACCGAAGACACAACACGCACAATGAACACCATCCACTCCGGATCCCCTACGGACCCCTTCCCACACCACATCTTCAACACGGCCGACCACATCATCGCACCCCACCTCCGCGACATCATCAACGCCTCCTTAAACACCGCCACCTTCCCGGAGTGCTGGAAACACGCCGAGATCAGTGCCCTGCTGAAGAAACCAACTGCAGACCCCTCCGACCTCAAGAACTACCGCCCCATCTCGCTCCTCCCGTTTCCTGCCAAAGTCATCGAGAAGACCGTCAACAGACAGCTAGCCGCCTTCCTCGAGACCAACGGATCCCTCGACCACTCGCAATCCGGCTTCCGAGCCAACCACAGCACGGAGACCGCCCTCATCGCAGCCACAGACGACATCAGATCCCTAATGGACAACGGGGAAACTGCGGCCCTCATCCTCCTGGACCTCTCCGCAGCGTTCAACACTGTCTGCCACCGCACCCTGGTACAGCGCCTGAACAACACCGGCATCCAGGAGAAGGCCCTGGAGTGGATCACCTCATTCCTCGCCGGAAGAACCCAGAGAGTCCGCCTCCCCCCGTTCCGGTCAGCGGCCACCGAAGTCATCTGCGGCGTTCCACAAGGGTCATCGCTCAGCCCCACCCTCTTCAACGTCTACATGAGCCCCCTCGCATCCATCGCACGTCAACACAACCTCAAGATCATCACCTACGCCGACGACACCCAGCTGATTCTCTCCCTCACCAGCGACCCGGATGCCGCCAGAGCCAGCCTACACGAAGGGATGAAAGACGTCGCCGAATGGATGAAGAACAGCCGCCTGAAACTGAACTCAGACAAGACGGAGGTCCTCATCCTGGGATCATCACCCTCCACATGGGATGACTCCTGGTGGCCCCCCGCCCTGGGAGCCACCCCCAAGCCAACGGACCACGCACGCAACCTAGGCTTCATCCTAGACTCCTCCCTCTCGATGACCAGACAAGTCAACGCCGTCTCGTCTTCATGCTTCAACACCCTGCGCATGCTTCGAAAGATCTTCCGGTGGATCCCCACCGAGACCAGGAAGACGGTCACCCAGGCCCTCGTCACCAGTCGGCTGGACTACGGGAACGCCCTCTACGCTGGCACCGCCGCCAAACTCCAGAAGAAACTCCAACGGATCCAGAACGCCTCAGCACGACTCATCCTGGACATCCCCAGACACAGCCACATCTCCGGACACCTGAGAGACCTGCACTGGCTCCCTGTCAACAAAAGAATCACGTTCCGACTCCTCACCCACGCACACAAGGCCCTCCACGACCTGGGCCCCAAGTTCCTCAACAGCCGCCTGACCTTTCACAAGCCCACCCGCCAGCTCCTCTCCGCCAGCCTCGCTCTCGCCACCGTCCCCCGCATCCGCAGAGCCACCGCCGGAGGAAGATCCTTCTCCTACCTGGCAGCCAAGACATGGAACTCCCTCCCCATCCACCTCCGGACAACGCAAGACCATCTCGCCTTCAGGAAGCAACTCAAGACCTGGCTGTTCGAGCAGTAGCGTTCCCCCCCCCCCCCTCCTCCCGGCGCCTTGGGACCCTCCGGGTGAGCAGTGCGCTATACAAATGCCTATGATTGATTGATTGATTGTCCTTTGTAAATGCTGGCTTCTGATTTGTTAATAGGCTTATTAGTCCCTCCTTAGTACCGCCTTGTCTTCATTTGTAAACTCCCATGATGACTGGCCCTTTTACTTCTGTTGTTACATGGTATGTCTTATTTAGTCTGTAAGCACTATTTTCTTTAATGAGTTTCTCCCACTGCGGGCACAACATGCTTTCCTGCAACATTCAGCGCGCCATGCAAGCTTTCACTTTCCAAGCAACCTGTGACAATGGCGGCTGCTTCTTTAAAAATGAAATAGGTCTCGCATTTACAAGAGTTTGAGCTATTGGCATTGTAAATGACAATGCCTTTTATTTATGTGTTAATTATCAAAACAGATAAATAAAAGGCATCGTCATTTACAATGCCAATAGCTTAAACTCTCGCAAATGCAAGACCTATTGCATTGCAAATGCTTGTTCTTAGTTTGTTTTCCTGACCCACAGTTTTCTACTTCAGGAGCAGAAGTGTTATACTTCTCTAGTAGATCACACTATGAAACACACACTCTACTAACCATGCACAAAAAAGTGTGCAGCTGCTTGCTCAATCACCCAGAAAGAGCTTTCCGAACATGTTGGGATAGGAAAGCACTATACAAATTCTACAAGAAAATACACACTGGTGGCAGTGTAAAATCATGTTTATTGTTACTTAGCAGGTGCCTCGTGTTTACAGAACATCCAGACTTATCATTTCAGATCTGGTCTGTAGCACAAAGGCTAATTGTGCCACAAGGGATCTCTGCCAACTGAGTATGTACCTTTCCATTGTCTTCCTAATGGTTTCCTGAGTGGGTGCCAAAGGGTTTGGGTGGCAGTGCATGTGTCTGTGTATTTATAAATACAGAAATTAGGGATTCTTTCATGCCACAATGCACATTGTTTTACTAGGCACACCCGCTCCATCCATGGCTAACAGATGTGGCCAGACTTGGAAACCAAAAGTTGTCCCGGCAAAAAAAACTCAAATTGTGACTGGTGGTGCTGTGGACTAATGCATCCACTCCATGAATCGTTGTTTGACCATATGGTTGCAGGTTCTAATCCTGGTGGGTACACTCATCATTTCATCCTTCTGAGGTAGATAAAATGAGTTCCATTGGGTAACAATAAGCATCTGTTATTTCAGTCAGCAACAAAATACCCCAACTAGGGTGAACCCGCACTTTACATATACAATTGTTATGTTAGTATTATGTTAAGCCAGTCCCTCTCTCTTCCCTTTCTCAATGTATCCCCTTTTTTAAGCCATCCATTCTATCTCTGTCTCCTCTTTCTCTGATCGATCGGTTTCTCTCAAGCCCTCCCAGACCACCTGGGAAATGCCCAGTGGAACAAAAAGGCCAGCCCGCCATGCTCTCAGAAACCTGAACTACAGTGGGCTTTTGGTGCCTCAGCTGATATATATGCAAGGTTGAGGAGTCCTTGGCTGATCCACATCTGGACAGGGTGGTCTTTGGTGCCCAACTTTCCTATAAATGCCAGAACTCTGTATTTTTGTGTAGTGAGATTTGAACTCTTGGCACAGAAGTGCTGAATATAGTAACAAGTCAGTACAAAAGGTCCTACAGAGTACTGGTGGTGGTGGAACACACATGAGATTGAATAAAGACTTTCAAGAGAAGAATAAGTAATGTGTGGTAAGTTTGGCCAAAACCCATCGTTGGATGAGGTGAGTTCCAGGGCAGGTTGTATATTAATCTGGTGGTGATTTTGTCTAAGGTGTGAAGCCATATTGGGGATCGATGCTAGTAAGCTATTACTGTAGTGGAGCTTAATCATCACTCAAATATTGATCAGGAGCTTGGACCAGAGAAAGAGGAGCTGTGAGTAAATTTGGCTGAAGTTGAGTGGCTGGACCCAGCAGCAGTGAAGGTCGGGGAGATAAACAGGGGCATAGCTTCAGTGGCGGGGGAGTTACACCCCCCTAATAAATGGATTCTCTAGTAAATAGTTGGATACAGGTGCTTTCAGTTGGGCATGGTGAAGTGGTTGTGGGATTTCACGTAGGACTTTTACATGCATACTCAAACAAACACACACACACACTGGAGTCTTTCTGGTTTGAAGTTTTTAAAACTGTTGGTTATTTTACAACATATTGGGGCAGATTTACCAACATTTTGTGCTGTGCTTCTGTAACAAAAGTGACACAAACCAGTACAAAACATTTTTTTTATTATTTACTTTCTAGCTAAATTACCCAGAAGTTTGCGTTACATAGTATCAAGAGGGCGTTACTTGGGCATTCCCATGCAACCACTCATGCTTTTTGATGACCCTGGAGATTAATGATTTCAGGTGTATGGTATAGAAGCAGAGAACCAATTCAATTCAGTTTTAGAGGGAGAAAAAGGACACAGAGAGTCTGAACACGGAGCATAGAGGGTGTAGCCCTTTATTAATGGACCAGCTTCATTTTCCTCATTACTAGGGGTATGCAAAATTATACTTTCAACAGCAAAGTGCACAAGCTTTGAACCTGTGTTGACATTGCAAAGTTTTTATACTATAGCACAGGTGAAGTTTTTCTGCTTGAAAAGTTCGTGAGAATTTCTGATAAATGTTATTTTCAGGAAAACTCCTATTAAAAGCAGTTTTTTACATGGATTTCTTTGTCAATGAGCATTTTCTAGTGGAATTTTGCACTGATTTTTAAAAAAACTTTATCAGCTTTGTGAACTATTGAACGTTTGCCAAATTTACAAAAAAACTTCAGAGAGTCGGAATAGGCGAGGTTTCACAACTTCATCTCTATGGAATTCCGAGAACAACCAACAACCGGCGTTGAAAAAGGAAAGGTGAAGTGGACAACAAACAGTGGCAGCATTTCCTGGTCATGTTTCCTAACTCCAGAAGTGGTCCAAACACTACTTCACCCATGCTTTACCCGATGGACGTAAGGACAATCAACCAAGCCCTGAAAAGATGCTTCGAAGGGACTGATATGCAACTTCTTAAGGACCCTTGAGTTTATCCAAGAATTCCAGTATTTATAAGTTGTGGATGATGTACTCCAATTACTTTATGGTTAAGATTTTTTTAAATTTAATTTCACCCAAAAACTCCAAACTCCAAAACACCCTCTGATGGTCGCCTAAATAGTTAGGTGACCCCTAGCAAGTTTGAAGCCCAGAGTAACCTCCTCTAAGGAAGAAGTGACCATGGCGAGATCGGAACAGAAAATAGACCCGAGCACCAAGGCACCATAATAAAAGTGGCCCCTACTAGTGAATTAGGAAGCTAAAAACGTGGTCCATGTTTGCGAATTGGGGAATTTTTTAACTTGTGTTGACACACTGTATAAGTTGTTTGCAAGATATAGAAGACAATATGACAGACCCACAAACAGCCCAAAAACAGGGACACACACTAACCTATTAGAGCAAGGAGTAGCCAGAAAATTAAAATACCCTCCACTTTGAACCAAAGCTCCAATGGAACCAAGAAAGCAAAGCAAATGAGCGTGACCCTCCCTAGAAGAGCTCCCTTGTTTCTTCAATCCAAACATCTATCCATGCATCCTTTCACCCTTCCATCCATGCACTGATATCCACCATTTTACCTTTACATTCTGTCATCCATTCATTCTTTCATCCATCATTCAGTCTTTCACTATTCCATCCACCCATCCATCCTTTCACCCATCCACCTTTTTACCCATTCTTCCTTTTGCCCATCCATCCTTTCACCCCTTCACCCTCCCACGCATCCTTTCAATCCTTTCATCCATCCATGCATCCTTTCACCAATTCACCCACCCATGCATCCTTTTATCCACTCACCCACCCATGCATTCTTTCTTCCACCCAAGCATCCTTTCACCCACCCATTCACCCAAGCATCCTTTCACCCAACCACCCTTTCACTCATCCTGTCACTCATCAATGCATGTATTCACCCATCCTTTCACCTGCTCACTTATCCTTTCACCCAGCCAACCATCATTTCACGCATCCGTGCATCCTTTCACCCATATACCCTTTCACCCATTTGTGCATCCTTTCACCCATCCACCTTCTCACTCATCCTTTCACTCACCCATGCTTTCTTTCCCCATCCACCCTTTCACCCAATCCTTCGACTTACCCATGCATCCATTCACCCATCCACCCTTTCACCCATCCTTTCACTCACCCATGCATGCTTTCACCCATCCTTTCACCCATACATGCATCCTTTCCCACGCACCAATCCTTTCACCCATTTACCCTTACACCCACCCATGCATCCTTTTATCCACCCATGCATCCTTTTAGCCATCCACCCTTTCATCCATTCTTTCACTCATCCTTTCACCCATCAGTCTTTCACCCATTCTTTCACAAACACATGCATCCTTTCACCCATACTTTCTCCCACCTGTGCACCGTTTCACCCACCCACCGGCCTTTCACCCACCCATGCTTCCTTTCATCCACCCAACCTTTCACCCATCCTTTCTCCCACCCACTCATCCTCTCGCCCACCCAAGCATCCTTTCACCCACCCACCTTTTCACCCATCCTTTCACCCACACTTGCATCCTTTCACCCATCCTTCCTCCCACACATGCAGCCTTTCACCCACCCACCCTTTCACTCATTTTTTTGTTTAAATATATTTATTCGGTTCACATCAAAAACATCTGACAGTTATAAAATGTACTTTTCCTCAGTCATCATTCAGGCAGTGAAACAAGACCAAAATCAGTAGTACACTACATAGGTATGGGTCGCAGTTGGTCCTAACAGATCAAGCAAACCATATAAGATGGCACCTTCCCATATCATAGTGTCAACTAGTCAGAAATAATCTCTGGAATGGAAAATGGCCCACAATATAGATGACTGATGACCATAGTGGAGACATACCCAACCAAAAAGAGACCCCTCCCCCCCTCGCCGCCCCCGACCCTCCCTTCCCCCAGGCGCGGCAAGCAGAACACATAGTGCTAATAACAACAGCAGTCAGGCTCAATACCTCCTTCCACTGGACAATATTCATCATTACACTGGATGATGGTGCAGGCCTGCAATAGGACCATGAGTGACGACAGACCGTCGGGGAGACCCCATGACCCCCATATGCGTGTTAGCCAAGTAGTCCTCAGTTCTGGACAGTCGGATCACTAATGGTGGAGTCTACATCCAAGTCCGTCTCTGACGCCTGCAATAAAAGCGTTAGCGCTTCCCAAGCCCTTGCAGTTTCTAATGCTTTTTCGCGCAACTAGCTGCTTGTATCCTAGCAGTACCCTTGCATTCCGCCCAGCGGAGAAGGACAACCCTTCATCTCTTGAAGCTCGGGCCTCGTTTAGATTTCCAGTGCGCTGTAATCTCTCGCTTGGCTAACACCAGACCCAAATCTTTAAACTTGCTAGTCATCTTGGTTTTGGAGGTGTGAGGAAACCAGTGGAGTAGGCAGGGGCCTGGTGCTAGGTCAACAATCCTCTCAGTGATGTCACACAGCAGCTCCATCACTTTCCCCCAGTAACTCGCCAGTTTGAGGCAATCCCAGAGCATACGGCAAAGATCTGCCCCCTCCTTGTTGCATCTTTGGCAGAGCGCCGTAGTCACATTAAAATATTTGTTCATTTTTGCTGGAGTCAGATACACCCTATGCAAGATAAAAAAAAATTGAACCAGCTGGAATCGAGTGTTTCTAATACATTTCCAAGATCGTTCTAACAACTCAGACCACACCTTCTCAGGGATCTCCTCGCCTAAGTCCTCCTCCCATTTATGCTGCATTTCCACCAGTGGAGCGAGCCTCTCCTGAGTCATCCTTCTATATAAACATGTGACTGCTTTGATGGTACCCGCCACCTATACTACATACTGGCAAACCATGGAAGTCTGCGGCTCAGAAAGTCCCACTCCCCAGTGCTTCTGAATGGACGCTATAAGGGCCGAATGGAGCAGATAGTCCCCACGAGGTAAATTATGGCGATCCCTAAGAGTCTCCAACGGTATAAGGGCATTATCGTCATACAGGTCACCTAGTGTTGTCAGGCCCAGGTCGCTCCACTGATGCAGTGCTGACCAGTTACCCCCATGAGGAAGTATCATTCACATAGTGATGGGGATTTTGGCGGCATAAGGGCGCGCAATCTGCGCCCTCTTCTGGCTTCTGTTCCAACACAATCTAAAAGTTTTAAATTCAGTAGGGAGTGTTTTGAGACAAAGCGATTGCTGTAAGATAATGCAGGACAGTATTCGACTGGGAACCCATCTATCCTCCCTCTCACCCACTCCTCTGAATTTCAGAGTCACCGCTTGGGTAAGCCATTGCAACTGGGCCGCTATATAATAAGACTCGAAATCCGGTACCGCCAGTCCACCCTCCCCTCTCGGCCGCAAGAGGGTCTTCAGGGACACTCTTCGCCTGCCAGTGAGCCGGAGGAACCCTGTGATCATTGTTTGTAGGCGTTTAAAGATTGTCGTCGGGATCCACATGGGAAGGGTCCTAAAATAATATAGGTAGTGCCACCATCTTAAGCAGGGCCACTCGGCCCGCCACAGAGAGCGGGAGCGTATCCCAGAACTCCATATTGCCCTGAAGCCCGCGGATAGCCCTGCCCACATTACACTCCAACAGATCTGCCTGAGTATGATAGATACGGGTCCCCAGGTAAGTCAAACAATTGTATTCCCAATGAACTCCATTAGTAATCGGAGGACCCTCCCTCACTGGAGCAGCGGGAAACAGGCAGGACTTCTCCCAATTCACCTTAAGGCCTGCCACTAGTTCGAGGTTTTGGAGCAAACGTCTCGCCCCAGCGAGGGCAGCACCGTTGTCCGCTAAAAAACATGAGAAGATCATCAGCATAAAGCGCGATGTATTGAATACCGCCATGGACATCGAGACACCTGTATCAACGTCCCGTCCGGGCATGGGCCGCCAATGGCTCAATCGCCAAAGCAAATAACAGTGGGGAGAGTGGGCACCCTTGACGTGTCCCTCTGCTTACCGCACACGTGTCTGAGATCAAACCCCCGTCTTAACACGTGCTGTAGAGAATCTATACAACAATGCCATCCAGTTCACAAAGACCTCCCCAGCCCAAATGTGCGCATAACCCGAGACAAATAGGGCCATTCTAGACTATCAAAGGCCTTTTCGATGTCTACCGAAAACATAGCAGCAGATGTCTTCAAGTACGTGTCAGATTCCAGTATGCGGAGTAGCCGGCGCACATTAACCGCTGTGTTCCGCTTTGGAGTGAATCCCACCTGGTCTGTGTGAACCAACTGTGACATATGGGGGAGCAACTGGGCCGCAAATATCCGACTCAAAATCATATAGTCAGTAGGAAGCATAGACAGTGGCCGGTATGCAGTTCTATCTGAGGGTAACTTTCCTGGTTTCAAAAGGGAGATTATTATCGCTTCGCGGGTAGTGGCAGGAAAATGTCCCACTGTCTTTGCCTCATTATAGAGGGTCACTAACTTAGGGGCAATCAGATCCACATATACAAGATAAAATTCGACCGGCAATCTATCCGCTCCGGGAGTCTTCCTACGTGCCATATGTTTAATCGCACCTCTCACTTCTCCCAATGTGATGTCTTGGCTGAGTTGCTCAGCCGCTGAGTTGGCGATTGCTGGGAGATCGGCCGCCGCTAGAAACTCCCAGAGGATATCCTCATTCAGCACAACCTTACTCTGGTAAAGCTCTGTGTAATAAGCATGGAACTGCTCGTTTATTCCCTGCTGTGTGCAACAAAGTTCTCCCGACGGGCTATATAATTTTAAAATAAGCGATCCCCGCCGCTTTGGCTTGGCCAACCAAGCCAGCAGGGTGCCAGATTTGTCTCGCTCAGTATGAGCGTGTGTGATATACTTCTTATAATCGAAACAACGCAGTCTTTCGACTCCCACAGCGACTGCCTCTCTTGCTTCCAGTAAGGCCCTATGGCTGTTAGGTTTACCAGGTCGAGCACGTTCCTGCTCTCGTAAGCATTGATCCACAGTATCTATGTCTTGAAGTAATATCTTCCTGACCCCAACCACATTGGAAATGCACAGACTCCTCACCACCACTTTAAAGGCATCCCATTCCACAGCAATCGAAGATGCTGAGCCTTCGACCTCTAGAAAATATTGAGTCACCCCAGTGCCCACAACCTCCCGAAAGACTGCATCTTCTAAGAGCTCTGGGTTTAAACGCCAATTCGGGATTGCAGGGCGCACCCGAGACCACTCAACCCTAACCAGCAATGGGTTATGATCTGACAGTGCCCTGGTGAGATACTCACTATGCGTGATCATAGCATGCAGTTCTGGGGAGCAGAGTATAGCATCAATCCGAACATGAAGTTCGTGAAGGGACGAGAAAAAGGAATAGTCTCGGTCAGTCGGGTGATGCGCTCTCCATGTGTCAACCAGTCCTCAGTGTTCCTGCCAGGTCCTCCTAGCTCTAACTATCTTATGTGTAGGGGCAGTAGAGAGGAGCAGATGAGATCTATATAGTAGGACATCAGTGACTGAATTAAAATCCCCTCCTATGAGAACTGCGCTAGTCAAATAAGGTACTAGTTTCCATGATGATTGAGCGAAAAAGGACGTTTAATCAATATTAGGCGCATAAACGCTACACAATGCAATATCCCTGCCATTAAGACGTCCCAACATCATTACATACCTACCCTCAGGGTCCGTGATCTGCTGCACAAGCTGAAAGGGGACCCCCGCTCTAACCCATATTAAAACGCCTGCGCAAAAGCAGAATAAGCAGTATGAAACACCTGACCTCTCCATCTGCGCTGTAATGCAATACCCTCTCGGCCCGTGATATGTGTTTCTTGGAGAAAGGCTATCTGAATCCCCCTACGTACTAAATAAGCATGTATCTTATAGTGGCGGTCCATTGTATGCAGGCCCCTGACATTCCAAGATATGCATTTTAAATCCACCAACGATGCCATGGTGATATCTGCGCCCAACAGTCGTACCATATGCTAGCCGTGCCGCGCCTGGGTCCCAACAAAACATCCCCAAAACCCCAGCTCCCTCTCCCAAGGACAGTAACTATAAAACGAGCTCCCATCCAAATCATAATAACCTAAAACTAAGTGAAACCTCCGACTACTTCAGAGGCAGTAGTGGATGCAACTTACCAGGGACGTGTACCCAGCTCGTGAGGCACCAGCTGCATTGAATCAAAGCTAGCTTCAGGCCCCTACTCAAAATGTTACAGTAATAAAGTGTAATTGAAAAACTGGTGCCAGGAACTAATAGCTAGTTCACACAATATCATCTACACTTTGGGGTGTTACCACTGGCAATTTCAAACTTCTACCATTCAACGTGTCCGAGTAATTGTCTGCCGACCCCATAGCAGACCCCGCTTCATCATCCGTTGGAGGCAGACTCCGAGTCTGGGATAAGGATAACACCGCCTGTAATGACGCAGCCCGCTCCTTCATAGTTTGTGTTGCACTAGGTTTCGCCTGGTCTCTCCTCCTGGGTCTCTGCGGTCCGCGGGCACCGGAAGGCCTGGTCTGTGAATTCGTCCCCTCCCGTTACACATCTGTTGCCAGGCCCCCTTTGTAGCCTTCCAGCCAGTCCCACGCTTCAGAAGGCGAGTCAAAGTAGCGAGTGGTGTTGTCGAGGGCAATGCGCCGCCGGGCCGGGAACATCAAGGAGTATTGGAGCCCCTCATCCCTCAAGGCTTTCTTGACTTCCAGATAGGAAGCTTGCTTCCATTGAACTTCCAGAGTATAATCCGGAAACAGAATGACCCTACTATTCTCCACCTGAAAGGGGCCCTCCGTCCTAGCTCTCTGCAGCAGTATGTCCCTATCTCTGAAATGTAGCAGGCGGGCCACTATCGGTCGCGGAGGCCTCCCTGGAGCCAAGGGTCGAGCTGGCACTCCATGGGCATGTTCCAAAGTATAAAAGGAAGTCAGCCCCTCGGGGGCCACCACTGTTTTGAACCAATGTTCTAGGTAGGACACCATATCACTCCCTTCGGTTCCCTCCGGTAACCCTACCACTCGGACATTGTTCCGCCGATTGCGACCTTCTGCGTCCTCAGCCCTACGCTCCAGGGCCCTGACTCTGTCTGTGAGGGCACGAAGCTGGTGGTCCGTCTTTTTGTGCGCCGGTAAGAGTTCTGCCATAGAAGTCTCATTATGCTTGACCCTGTCCGACAATTTCCTATGTTCTTTGCGTAAAAGACCCAGACCTACCGCCACTGTACTTATATCCTGGTGAAGGGTGGCTTTGGTGTCAGAGATGGCGTCAAGGATTTGCTTCAATTGTTGTTGTATCGGGTCTCCAATAGACCGACTGCGAGCGCTCAGACGCGCTGTCATCAGGATCCTGCATAGCCTGGGCAATTTTATTCCTGGGTTTTCCCATGATAGTGTAGACCGCAGTGAGGGAAGCTCTGGTCCACAATTTAATGTGTGCAGACCTGCTCCAAATCGCCTTCGACTGCCAGCACCCACGTGGAAGCAAGCAATGGGATCACCAGCCCTACAGGCCCAAGAAGGGTAGGCAATGCCCCCCTCACAAGTCGCCAGTAGCCCCAACAATCATGCCATACTGGGCCTCACCGGCCAATAGTCCAAGCAACAGGCAAAATGCAAATTAAAGCGTCAATGTGCCACTCTGCGTAAGTCACAACAATCAGGCAGCAGCAAAGCGGTTTCCAGTGGTAGACACTGCAAGGGAGATAACAATAAGCACCTCTCTCCTGCCCCTCAGGGTGTCGAAGACTGGTCACCCGCTTATGGGTACGAAGCTGGCCCAGTCCACAGTGCGAGGCCCGATCCCAAAATGGCGGCCAGGTCATGTTGCACACTCGCAGCCAGTGTCCAGGCACACACCGCTCCCCAGCTCCCAGGATCGCACCCTTCCATCGCCGTCTACCTCAAATGGAAGTATGCTGTTATTCCAAGAGCGGGCGATGGGCTTCGCCAAGCAGAGTCACAGCCGCCCAAGGTTCACCTCTGAACAACTCACTCAAGGACCTCCGATCCGTCCTCAGCAGAGCACCCTGGATGTGACTATATGCTGCACCAAGGTGGTTTGCTGTTGGTACCCCTGTTTTTAGGAACTGATATGCAACTTGTCTGCCCTCTAGTAAGATTTCTTGACAAGGCAACAAAACAGCTAGAAATGGAATAGATTGCATTTAAGCTGTTTAACAAGCAATGACTTTGTCAATTTCTTTGACACATGTTGCACAGCACCGTGGCTGCTGTGCAGCATGGCTGGATATTAGAAACAAGCAACTTCAATGCAATAGGTCTTGCATTTACGAGAATTTCAACTATTGGCATTGTTAAATGACACTGCCTTTTATTTATGTTTTGGTTTTTAAAGCATAAATAAAAGGCATTGTCATTTACAATGCCAGTAGCTTAAACTCTCGCAAATACGAGACCTATTGCATTCAAATGCTTGAAGGTATCGCTGAATTGCCCCCTTCTGTCTTCCATGGCTCTTGAAGAGCTCCCCGTTTGCTACGGGTTAAATAAACCAGCGGGTGGTCACAACCGTGCATGAGAGACCCTCTTGCAGTAAGAGAAGCTCATTAAAGAAAATGGTGCTTACAGACTAAAGAAGATGTACTGTGTAACAATCGAAGTAAAAGGGCCAGTCCTCATGGGAGGTTACATATGAAGAAAAGGCGGTACTAACGAGGGACTAACAAGCTTAATAACAAATCAGAAGTCAGCATTTAAGAAAGATAATGACACAAGCCAATGACAAATATGGGCAGAGAGTGGGCGGGGCTTCAAGTACATACTCCAATACTGCATGGCTCGCAGAGCAGTGCATGCGCTGCCCAGGCTCGACCTAAAAAAGTGCTATGAAGTGGCTAGCTCTGACCGCGAGAGGCAGTGATCCATTTTCTTAGTTTGGGATTATTCTCTGCCTTAACAAAAAACGCTTAATGATTTTTTTGGGGGGGGAGGTGGGGAGGCTGTGTGGTACCCCTAGGATGGTATGTGTTTTATGTCTTCTTCAAATATAGTGAAACCCATTTTTGATTATATGCAGGCTACTGTGAGTTAGAAAGTGATCAGATCAATGAGGAATTATGTCAAAAGAAATGGATCATTTCTTTATTGTCATTGGCAGGAACAAGTAATGTTTGGATTCTACAGGGTCTAGACAAACTGATGTTCCCAGGTATAGAAAAGTAGAGTTTGACTCTAATATTATCAACTGGGCAGTAACGAATTAAATGTTTGGGAAACGCTAGTCATAACTGAGCAAGACCAAGAAACCTTAGTGACTTTTTTATTATGATATGTGTCCTTTTTAATAATGGTTGTGAAGAAAACAGATGAAGATATGCTTAGTAAAGCCAAAGAGCACTAGATACCAGGTACATACTAGAAGGTGATCATGATGCGCAATGTACCTGGATTGTTATTGGTTTTAGATTTCTTGTCAAGCTTTGTCATAAGCAGAATTTGCAAGTTTGATAACCCTGAGGAAGAAACTTGACAAAGGCATTAGCAATCATTAGCCACTTTTGGCTGAGGCCAGACGAAGCTTGTAACAGCCTGGCTGAGATTCAAAATATGTCAATGTTGACTCCTACCAGGTGTTTGTGCAAACTGGGCCTGGTGTAAGCATCTGATCTATAGGGTTTAAAAACTCATTTTACTACAATTTAAACATCGAAGGGATAACTGTTGCTAGAAGGGTGAAATGCCCATTTATTTGCACCTGCACGTTAGGACCGTGCGTTCTCTGCAGCATAGTCATCAGCATGCAACTCAGTAATACTAATTCAACACTAATCCTTTATGGTTTCCGGAGTAGCGTGCTACTTGGCGAAAAAGCGCTTTGACGCCTCGTCGGGGGTAGTAAGCGCTATATAAATGCAATTACAACACAATGTATCCAAGCTGAGGTTCGCCATTTTGGCACTGCATGAAGACAGCATCAAAAACAATATGGAGGGTTGGGAGCCCAGTGTCGTTTTCATCCTTGAAGCATCATGACCCCTGTTGGTGTGACGTTTGGGCACTTTTTTCCAGCAAGACAGGAAGGGGCAAGCAACAAAGAGGGAGGGGGTGGGTGGTGAAAATGAACAGATAATTACGCTATATAAAACAAAAACAAAACAATAACAACAGGGAAGGGGTGGACCGGACATGCAACAACGCATTAGAAGGGTTGGGCAGGGCATGCAACAATGCGGGAGGGAGGAGGGAGGAAGAGGATGCAAGTAAAAGGAAATAAAAATACCTCTGAAAGTGGCAAGCGGTGAACGGGAAGGAAAGCAGTACTGTGGCCATGCTCCAAGCTAGGGACAAACACACGAAGAAGATGTGAAGCCGGCACTTGCTGACCAAAGAGAAGCAACTAAATGAGAGTAATGATAAAGCCAAAGAGTGGTAAGCAATGGGCAGGCTCTGAGCCCCCTAAAGAAGGTCAGAGGTGACGGGAGGCGTCAAACTGTCAATGAGGTGAAGGTGCCTGCCAAACATACTGAAAGGCATAAAACAAACAACAGTGCCCCCAAAACATTTGTGGCCTGCTTACAGGGAAAAAGCCTATACCTCACTTCCTTTACTACGCATTACCTTTACCAAGCAGTTGTTAACGCGAAGGTAAGTACCACACAGGTAAGTATTTGTAACTCCTTTACAGTGCAATATCTTAAAATCCAGGTACTTTTATTTTTTTTAAATAGCATACTTTTTATGTTAAAAAAAAAGTGATTTTCGGATTTAGAGATGGGTAGATGTAAAGGGAAGTAAGGGTGACTTTAAGGTTCAGGAGTGTGTAGAGGCAAAGGGAGGTGAGTGTGACTTAAGGGGTCAGGGGAAGAGATAGGTCAGGGCTGGCTTTAGGGCAGTGTGGCCGGGTGCGGCTGCACTGGGCGCTGACCTGGAGGGGAGGCGAAGGCCTCAGGTGGGGGCGCTGTGTTTAGCAATAACTAACAATTTAAAAGCAGCTGATGCAGAGTTCCTTGTGCGTCCTGATCTTTGGCAACAATAAAAATGTCAAGCTAACTCTTTTGAATAATGTTCCAGCTAGAGAGAGAGATAGAAGTTTTGTCTAGTTTTGATTCACCATTAAGTAGGGCAGAGGGTTAATATGCCCGCTGCAAAGAACAGATCTGTATTTAAAGTGAACGGCTGAGTGGATTAGTAAAGCCAGCCTTTACTAGCACTTTAAAACAAAGCAAAAGTATGCAAGAGAGGGTCTATGGAGCGATGAGAGGCCCTTTTGCTGTGTTTTAGTGAGGGAATCTGAGGAGGAGGTCATGGGGTGGAGGCACTAAAAAAGATTGTCACACTGGGCGCCACCAGCGCTAAGTCAGGCCCTTGTAGAGGTAAAGGGAGGTGAAGGTGACTTGAGGGTTCAAGGGTGGGTAGAGGTAAAAGGTGAGAATGTCGTGATTGGACAGTATGGTTTGGTACGATCTATCATTTTACAGTATAGGATGGGATGGGATGGCCTGTCATTTTATACTATGGCAGGCCTGAATACACTGCATGCAGTATAGGTAATACACACTTACTCTAGGTCTTAGAGCCGATATGCCCCTGTACTGGGCAGCTCGATTACTGCTAGTGCAAGTGTACAGGGATGCCACATTAAAATATGTGCCGGGCACTCGTGAAAACGAGTTCCCCAGCTACATGATGGCTTCACTAAAAATAGGGATGCTTTATATAAAACATCTTGTATTGATGAAACCTCACCCATTCCAGTGTTGGATTTATCAATACATGCACCTGCAACCTGAACTATCGGTGGGTTGACTGACTGGTTTTAGCCAGCCTGACACCAGGGACTAATTTGTGACCCCCAAGGGTGAGGGCCTTCACTCTTGGCAGGCAAGAAACCAGGCCAGCTCTGGCAGGGGGTGTCTTCCATCCCCTCCCACAAGATGACCTGCCAAGGCAAGGGAGCTTCAAAGCAGCCCCTCTGCCTTTGGTGTGCAAGTCTGGTCTCTTTCATAAGAGAGGATGCCAACCCCCCTGTCCTGCTCCACTTTTGGTGGGAGGAAAGGCAGGAAAAATAGTTAGATAAGGAGGGGTGCCCACAATCAGGCAGAACCACCCCTAGGGTGGGGCAGGTAATGTGGACCCCTCTCTTCAGATTCCTCCATCCTGTCTTTGAGAGGATTAATCAACCAGGGTCAGGATTATGCCCACTCCCCAACGGAAGTCGTTATACGGGGGTGTAGTCATCCTAGAGGTCAGTAGCCCACTGGCTACTATATGACACTCCCTCTTATGCCCCTAAATTAATAGTATTTATGGGAGCCCCTGGCACCTGAGAAGCTGATCCTGACAACCTAAGAAAAGTGAGGACACTGAAGGACCGCAAAAGCAGAGACAACTGAAGAGACCACTTAACTTGGCCCAGCCACACTGGCCTGTCTGCTTCCCTCATCGAAAACTGCCCCAAAGTCGACTCGTCCTGCAGCTGTGACTCCAGAAACTTAGTAGGACTGCCTGCGTTCGCAAAAGACTCAAGACCTCTTGTGAACAGCAAACCTGATCAAGAAGAGACTCCATATAAGGGACTCTGAGGCCTCCGGAACTGCCAGCAACCACTGCACCCGTCACCTCCGGCCCGAGCAGAAGTTGGCCAACGGTTATAATAAGGTTCCCCAGCCCTCCAGAGCCTTAGTCCATTGTGGTTTCAACCCTCCTGGACTTTCCAACGTCGCCTGCAGCCTCTGCACACAGGCCCCCTCGACCGCCACGGTTCTGGTAAGAAAAACCAGATACCTAAAGACATCTCTGCACCTGTCGCCCTTGGAGAAGAGGACCAAGGGTGTGCCCCACTTCCAAGCATTGCAAGGTCTGATCCCACTTTCTGGTTCAGCCTGACTAGTTTCCTAGCCAGGGCCTGCAGCCTCTTTTTACAGAGACCAATCCCCAATGAAAGGCATTGAACTCCCAACGCTGAATTGCACCTTGCAACCGTCTGCCCTCGTGCTACCTGTGGGGTACTGTTGGTGCTGCTTGGACCTTGCCCACCACTTACCCTAACTCCTGGAGATTTGTTCTGTAGGTCGATGTACTGTACCTGTTTACAGAGCGTGTTCTTCCTTTCATAGGATAACATTGCAGAACTCAGAAATTGCAGTGGCCACTTTTTAAAGTGAAAAGAATTTATATTTAAAAATGTACCTACCTGAACAATTTTTCTCTGGTGCCTTAACATATATAAAGATACTTTTTGTATTTATAAATTAGTTTGTATCTCCTTCTTGAGTCATGTGGTCATATATTAATCAGTGTGTGTATTTGCAAATGTCTTGCACTCCTCTGTATTAAGCCTAAGGCTGCTTGTCCATACTACCCCCTAACAGAGCACTTTGGGATTGCATAGCAAGCCCTGTCCACTAGTAAGGGAACCCCTTGACTCTTTACACTGTATATCAGATCTTGATCTATCACATAAAGAGCCAGATTCCTAGAGTAGCCCCTCAGAACCTTGCTCTGTTTCAAAACCTTAGGTTCTAGAAAGCATCTATTTGCCTTGAATGGATAAATACAACACTCTAGACTTAGTCAGCAGCCACCAGTAGGCATGTCCAACCACCAGAGGTAGTGAGTGTCCTCAGTAGCCTCAGTCAAGGCTTTATTTGTAAAAAAAGAATAATAATAATAAGTGCCAGGGCCCATTGAACTTTATACAAGTGTGCTGCACTTGGCGTCACCCAAAAATCGCCTTAAACTATAGGGATGGCCTGGAAGTTCTAGGGTGATCATGTTTTAAGGTATTTTAAATAGCTGAATGCTCCACTAATAAACTGTACTAAAAATAGGAACGCCCCTCCACCATTTAAGGGGCACTCATTAATACAAGCCGCTGTTTGCAAATAGGTACCCGTGCCAAGCACCAGCAAACTCCATCACAATAATACCTAACATGGCCCTGCTAGCTGGCATCATTGAATTCAACTCATCTCCACCAGAAATAATTCTACTTACTGTCTCAATACTCAACCCAAGTCTTTGTAAATTCAACAGGTTGTCACCAGCGAACAGAGACTGCCATTGATTGCATTGACCCATACATATTACCTTCAAGACCTGCTGCCAAGTCCACAGGTCATCAAGAACGCCACACCATCACACCAGGCTTCGTTGATCATCAGTTCCCTCAGGAGGACCGTGCAAAAGCCGAAGCTGCAGCATCTCCAGGCTGGAGTTCAGAACCTTCAAGGAAGAAAAGACCAAACACACACCTTCTGTTAAAGTCCCAGAATATGGAACACCAGCCAACCGAAATTTGGTAAACACCACCCATCTTACACTACAGAGAGCAACATATGAGCCTACTATTCAAACAACATCTGGTAAAAATGTAACACCATGACTATGAGAAGGGGTGAAGCTTTTGTAACCTCTCCTCTTCTCTCCCATAAGCCCTGACACCCCCCACTCCTGTCTCCCCTCTTTTCTTCCATTCTTCTTTCTACTCTCTTGTAGCCTCTTTCCCTACTCCCTCCATGTTACAGTCTCGTGTATCCCTCATCACTCCTCCCCCTTCGACTTTCTCACTCGATTTTTATCTCACCCATTGTTGTACATCAATCTCCTTTGTATAGCTATGTGTGCACTTTACAGACCCCCCCTCCACGCATGCATACATACAAACAGGGCAGTCTCCATTGGACAGAACTGGCTCATGTCTGGTTGCTTGTTTGCAGCCTATCAGAGAGCAGCACACCCGTTTTAAAAGTCGACCTGTTAAAAGGGAAACACAAATTCGCAAAAATTTTAACCAAACACTGTGGATGGCAACTACTTGAACTAGGTCTCTGAGCTCCGCTGCCTTTCGGCTCGGAACGCGCTATAGAAATACCATATACATACATAAATTAGGGCATTTAACTAATGTTCTGCAGCATTTGAGCCTACGGGCCAAGATAGGGAAGCAATACCACCCGGCAGACAGTTTGTCATGAGACACAATACATATCTTTTCAAGAACTACCTGTCAACATTTAATTTTTATGCATGTTTTCACCTGACCCCTTCTCCTGCCTGTTTAAAATGATCCACCCCACTAACCCTTTCCTTCTGTATATTTGAATTTAATAACCCATAAATAACATATGCATCAAAAATGTCTACTGTGCACTTGTTCATTAACTGATTAGAATGTGTTACACTTATCTCTTAACCTTTACACAATCACCAGCAGCCTTGCACCTTTCCACAAGTATCAAGGGAAGCAAGTCATTTGGTGACTGAAAGAAGCTGTTACACCCTGACGGGGCTAATCATACCTTCCAGTGGACCCAGGTTCAATGGTTTGCTTAAGGGCCAAAGATCCTCGGAGGTTTTGGTGTCTCTGGGAGTAGCCTTTCTCGAGGAGCTACAGGGGACCAAGGGGGGAGTGGGAGAAAAGGATGTAGAAGAGGAGCTCAGAGCTAAGTGCAAGAGAGAACCACAATCAGTTACTTATTATATGCAGAATAAGTTGCAGACATTCAAAGTGGAGCAGAAACATGTCAGACAGGATAATCAGTATATCCATAGCTACCGAAACAAACGAAAGCAAGGAGTCAGTTCCTTGCATGGAATACAAAGTGAGCACTGGAATAGTCTAATATTAGGTGCAGGATAGATACCAATTTGGCAGACTAACTCCATATGAATTTTGTTGAAACTTTATAGGCAACAAGATCATGAAATGAGGCATTTGAGCTGAATCTGAGAGCAGGACACAAACTGTGCTGATGGCATAAATGGCCAGATGTGCGACCATAGCATTTTACGATTCGTAAATTGCGACGATTGCGAGTCGCAAAATGCTATGAACAACTGTTTGCGATTCCCAATGGGCTCGCAAATTGCATGCCTCGGGAATTTTAATGAGGATGTCGCAATTTGGGACCCCATTGGGAATGGCTAGCACTCCCAGGGATGGTGGCCTGCTGGGGTCAGCAGACCATTATGTCTGGGACTGTTTAACATATAAAGCAGTTTTTTAAAAATACATCCCGTTTTGGAAAACGGGATGCACATAAAAAATAAAAATGAAACTTTTCAGTTTCATTTTGTAAGGCCAGGCCGTGGTCCCTGGGACCACTGCCTACTTTAAAAAAAATTTGAGCATGCATTCTCAAAGGGGAAGGGGTCCCCTGGGGACTCCTTCCCATTTGTGAGTGCCTTACCACCCTTCTGAGAAGGGTGGTAAATTGCGAGTGTTTTGTGACCGCATTCATACATAGGTTTTGGAGTCGCTATTAGGAAGGCATGCCCTTGGAACGCCCCTTCCTAAAAGCGAGTCGCAAACCCTATTTTGCGAGTCGCTAATTGAGAAGCGACTTGCAAAATATGCTTGGTACATTGGCCACAAGTTTTTCGCGGTCGCAAGCAGGCCTAAAACCACTTTGCGACCACAAAAAAACGGCCGTACATCTAGCCCAAAGTGCCTTAGAATGGGGAAACCCTGCTAGACTAGGCTAAAGAGGGACTAGAAGGTTCCTTACTAAATACAAAGCCCAAGGCCTTGAGGACTGACTGTACAGGACAATATTTAAACGCAATTTAGACTTCTAGTGGAATGGAACCTGAAGCTAAGATCGTTAAGAGGCTTAACAGAAGACTATCACATGAGTAGACTATCAATCACAACATATCTCAATGAAATAAGGAGCAGCAGAAAAACAAAGGTGTCAGGCCTGCAAGAGAGCATACAAAACTCAGTTTGTTCAGAAACAGCTACCGGAAGAATGCAAAGGGAAAAGAAACCCCACCCACAACTCTGGGGTTGGGAACAGAAGTAGCTCCCCTGAGAGAACAAATCTGAAGAAAGAAGAACAGTCAAAAGCAGTGCCCAGTACATACTTGGAAAAATGGTAATTCCCTAGCTGGCATATGAATAGAAAAAGAAATGCCAAGCTAGTACAGGAATTGGCAAATCCATCAGGCTGAGGAGAAGCAAAAGCAGACAATGCACAGTAAGAAAGAATGCCATCGCAACATAAACATGGGAGAAGGGCTGCTGAAAACACATAATTTGTTTATATATGGATCAGGACCCGAGGAACAAATGGAACAGGGAATATTAGAGTCAAGTGGCCCTGTCAATGGTATAAAAGCAATTTAGTTATGCAGCATGATGCAATACAGCAACACCTACCGTGAAGCAACATAACATAGCATAACATATTGAAAAACAGAACATGCAACACAATACAAAACAAACACATGGCTTGCAATGTAAACCTATCAAGGACTTATAAGCAGAACGGTTAAAAGTGAAGTTGACACACTGAATACAAGTTCCAACCATAAGCAAAGAGAAAAGAAAGACTGCAGTTTGCAGTTCGGGGGGAGAAAAAGAAAGCAGGGAAAGGGTGGCCGCTAGGAAAATGTGAACCTATTTTCACAACAGTGTAGTTGGTCTGTTCAGCAGGGAAATCTGAATCCTCAGAGGGACTGACCAGAGTACTTCACTTCCACTCTCAGCTCTGCTGTATTGAAAAACACAAGGCAAACTTAATCCAGTAGTGGCACATCCCCTGCCAAAGTGGGAGGGGAGCCACAGGAGGGAGGTGGGTCAGAAGGAGAAGGGAGGTGGGGAGGGTTTGGGTACAAAAATAAATAAAAAATGAATACAAATAAACTTACCTTAACCCCTTCGCCGCGGCAGGAATTCCGCCGCGGCGCTGGGGGGGGTTTGGGGGCAGCGCGGTGGCGCTGTGCTTGTGACAGAACCGCTCCGTCACGAGCCACGGTTGAGTTGTGCTCATGACGGAGTGGTTCCGTCACGTCTCCGCCCACTGCGCTAATCGCCCGCACAGGCGGGGAATTAGCGCCGCGTGGGCGGAGCGGCGGCCAACGGCCGCAGCATGACGGAACCACTCCGTCATGAGCACAGCGCAACCGTGGCTCATGACGGAGTGGTTCCGTCAAGAGCAGGGAAGGGGTTAACACTGCTGCCGCGGCCGTCTCCAACACATCGGATCTTCTTGCTTCTGGCTGTGGGGCTGGGCACAGGCTCAAAGCCTGCCCTGCGGCCAATCTTGAAGCTGCTCTCACATGAGATCAATGTCAGGATTGGCCTGAGCGTCAGCAACCTGTGCTCCCAGGCAGACTGGGAGCCTGTGCCTGCTCTCTGCAGCCCCAGCAACGCAGCTGAGGCTGGAGAGAGCTTCACTGCGCATGAGGGGTTTGGCCGGCCTGAGACGGCCGGCCAAACACATCACGCGCAGTGAAGCGAGTGCTCACCATTCCTCCACCAGCAGTGTCATCCCTTGGAACCATCCCCAAGACTCGTCAGAGTCCTGCGGGCGGGTCCAGGAGATTAAAATAAAACAATAATAAAATGGGTTTAAAATCCATTTTTTAATCGTTTTATGTACTGTAGTGGTGGGGAGCAGCGCTCCTCTGCCCTCATGGAGCGGCCGCCGCTGTATTAATCGATCCTTCCCCGGCCGAGAGCCATAAAGCTTTAACTCCGCTCTCCCCCTTCCGTAATATCCCCTCCCATTCTACTTGAAAAAGGGATCTAAACCACATTGGTACCGATTGAGAAAGATACCTAGGAGTACATGAAGGAGTACTGCAGAAGTACTACTTCACGTACTCATAAACACCTTTATGAACCAGCCTGGAATGTCCAACTCCCTGTCAGTAAAAGTGCAAAGGGGCACGGTCCTCTCTATTTGTACTAACTGTATAGGAATATTACCATTTTATTCCCATTTGAGATGTTTTGGGGCCAAGTCACAAAGGCATTTAAAAGTATGCAAAGTAGTCAGTCATACTGGAGTATACTTCACACACTCCTGGGAGAAACGAGCATCTATGAAATCACAGAGGGATTCACTCAAACGCAAGGGGATCCAAACTCATGGTATTTGTATACAAATGCGCTCTATAAATCAGGAAATCAAGAACACAATACTGAAATTTGGTCAATTCTCCAGAAGGAACCAGACATCTAAAATATGTTTGAATTGCCGTCATTGTTTAAATATCAAAGGAGTAAGAACATAAAATACAACATTTCCAGAAAGGACAATGGAAACAAGCAAAGACAGACTCTAATAAAATAAAAAATGGAGCATTTCAGTGTTTAAACTGCAAACATTGCAACAATGTAAGACAAAGTAGCGCATCCTGTCAGGTATCTAAGAGAGCGGACCCATTGAGAACCCTCTGCCATCCCTTAACCCAAGGGTACTCATAGTACGGCCCGCGGGCCGCCAGCGGCCCGGCAAGCCTTCCTTGGCGGCCCGCGGACCTTGCAGGCAACATACCTCATTTTTTTTATAGCTCCGGGCGATTCTTTTAAAAACCATTCACTTGTTAATAAGGCTTTGTTGTATTTCACCTCTTCTTAGCGCCCCTGCATCTCCACTCTGATTGAGTGGAGATGCAGGGGCGCTTTTGAGTGGAGATGCAGGGGCGCTAAGAAGAGGTGAAATTCAACAAAGCCTTATTAACAAGTGAATGGTCTTTAAAAGACCTGTGAAGTACTTGGGTGCGGCGGCTGTGTCTGTTCCAGGGAAGCCATCTCAGCGCGGGGTGAGGTGACAGGGACAGCAGGGTGAAGTGAGGGGGATGCAGCAGCTAGTGAGAGCAGCGGGTGAGTTTACAGCGGAAGGAAGACAGAGTGCGACAGAGGGAGGGAGAGAGAGAGGGAGAGGGGGAAGACAGAGAGCGGGAGACAGAGAGGGAGAGACAGAGAGAGAGGGAGACAGGCAAGGAGACAGAGGGAGAGGAAGGGAGCAGAATCCGACAACATCTTGACTCAGTAAGACGTGTTGCATAAAAAAGTTTTCAAAACTTTGCTAAGCAAATCTCATCACGGCATCTTTTAAACTACCTTCTGTTGTGGCCAAGATGTATCACCACGACCTGTGGAGTTCTTTCACTCGAGCTCTCCTGGGTTACACTCCTGCAGACAAGGAGGAGCTCTGCACTTCAAACCTCAACGTCCTGACATCATCCTGACGCGCAAAGGCCACTGCCATTTCGATTTGGGAAAGTATCTTTGGACAAGCGTAGTGATGTCGGTGCCTGCTTTCACTAATATTTGATTCTGCACAATTGTAGGGCGGAGGTAGAAGCAGCACAACCCAATGTGCTTTGGTGTTCTTCATATAACAATGCAGTAATCTTCCAACAAATGGCAACCATTTTAGGGGGTTTTCAAATAGTGAAATTAGTGTATTACACCAATCTTAAGAGTTCAGAACTTTACACTCACATTTCACTTCAGGTGTGCTGTAAACTTCGGCATCTAGCCCGATAACGGTGCGTTCTTGCTTGTATAGTGATTTAGAATGTCAATTAAAACGCAGAATGTTCGCCCTCCCCATTCTTCTTCTTCTCCAATCCAGTGAAACCTGTGTTTCAAAATGGCAAATTGAAGAGGTATTTTCTCATTATGCCTCGATTTTTGGATCTTCTTTGAGCGCTGAACGGAACACGTCATCGCGCAATAATCAGTCCACGCAAGGTACTTTTAGCGTAAAAGGCCATTTTATTAGGACAGGGTTGGACAATCATAACCAGAAACATAACACAAATCCCCAACAATCCCCAACAACAACATTTCTCACTACCCATACTCTCCAAGACTCCAACTACTCCATCCCCACTTCACACCGCAACCTTCTCACTTCCATTCGCTTCCTCACTTCTCTTCCAAAACTCCACCATCATCTCCATTCGTCGTACACTGGTCTGACGCACCCCCACGTTTCCCCAGTATCCCCCTCCCCGGAAGGGTGAGTATGCCCGTCATGGACTCCTCCCCCCTCCCCAATCCGCCCCACACACACACAACCCGTCCTAAACTGGCACGCTGATAAACATGACATCACCAACTAGTCACGTAATTGCCGGGTGGGCGGGTGGCCAACGATCCACTAACTGACCCACCCTGAGGCGCTGGGGAAAGGAAGAGGAAGGACTTCCTCTTCCTCCCCCTTTTAATCCCTACCTGACGACCCCACCCCTTATCCCACCCCTTCCTCCCCTGTCCTTTAATTGCGCGAAATCCCCGGGGGAAGACTAGACCGCTGGTCTTACTTCCCCCGGGGGCCGCATCGCGCAATAATCAGTCCACGCAAGGTACTTTTAGCGTAAAAGGCCATTTTATTAGGACAGGGTTGGACAATCATAACCAGAAACATAACACAAATCCCCAACAATCCCCAACAACAACATTTCTCACTACCCATACTCTCCAAGACTCCAACTACTCCATCCCCACTTCACACCGCAACCTTCTCACTTCCATTCGCTTCCTCACTTCTCTTCCAAAACTCCACCATCATCTCCATTCGTCGTACACTGGTCTGACGCACCCCCACGTTTCCCCAGTATCCCCCTCCCCGGAAGGGTGAGTATGCCCGTCATAGACTCCTCCCCCCTCCCCAATCCGCCAACCAGGGAACCCCCGGAGGGCGGTTACCTGCCCCACCCCGCACAAGTGCCCCTTTCGCCCTCACCCCCTCATACACCAGATCGACTCATTCCACAACCCACTGATAAAATCCCTCATCTCCATCATATAGTAAGCGTTTCCCATGTGCGAAAGGTGCACGCCATCATCCCGAAAAAGCAAGGGCTCCTCGAGCCGCAGACCAGGGTGCGCCAGCACCTTGATCCCACAGTCCTCACAGAAAACTCTCATCGCCCTATTCAATTTTCTGCGAGCTCGCTCCACCGCAGCGGGCTTCAATGCCCCCCTCCAAATCCTTCGAGGAATGAATTCTGTCCACACAATACAAGCGCCAGCCAGATTGCGTTTCATCGCTGCCAAGTCCCGTTGCATCAAATAAATCCCTTGCTGCGAGACTTTCTTCGTGAGCCAAGGCAACAGTTCCCCCCAGCGCATCCCACTCCTGCCCCACCAAAACACCTCATGACTGCTGCTTCTCAGGCCCAGGGTACGCCCATACACCTGCCTGTCAGAAAATTTAGCGGCCCAATGCACAAATGAATGTCCCACTATCCAGGTAACCGTCTTGGCTCCTGGACCCCCAACACAACCTACAAAGAAAAAGGGGGAGCATTAGAAACAAGAAAAATCGCACAAAACGCTCACACAGCCGCCGCGCTCCCCCCCCGCCCTACTTCCTAACGTACCGCTCGCAGCAGCGCGAGCGCCATCTACCAATCTTCCTGATCTTATCCCAGGACCAACCCAGCCGCGCCGCCGCCGCGCCAATCTGAAAGGAATGTGTCTCATACCCCACCGGGTCCCTGCCTAGGCGCCGCAATGCCATGCGCAACACCGCCAGCAGCTGGAACGCCGTGGCCCTCTTCCCGGAGGCATGACAGAAAATCTCCCCCGCCCTCCGGCCGCTCTGCCCGCAAAAACTGCGCCACTCCCGCACTGGGCAAACTCCCAACTCCCCCGACTCTCTCAGCCACACCCACGTGCCTCTTCCAGCCTGATCTGTCTTGGAGCGCCCCAGCCATATCCCCAGGCGCCCCCCATCCAAACGAACATTCTCAAACCTCATCCCCAGCCCCCCCCTACCCCCCAACACTTCCGAAACCCGGAAAGCCCCAAAGAACATCCACGTCATGCACAAACGAAACAACGCCAACTCAGTCATGTCGTAGCAAAGCCCACCTAACTCCGCCAGTATACCTACCAACAGCTCAAAAGTAATAGCCTCGCGCAACGGTGCCCCCCCCGCCCTCCCCGCTCCCTGGTCCAGCCCTTCAGCATCCTGCTCAGCAACTCACCCCTGGCCGGATCAAAACCCAAATAAATCATCCCGTAGAAAGAAATCCCCGCCAATTTACCTGCAATCGTCACTGCCGACAGTCCTCTATCCATGCAGTGCAACACATACCGCATGACACCTTCCTCACACTCCCGCTGAGACATCCGCCACGCATCCTGCGACCAACCCAGGAACACACCCAACTCCACCCATGCCAAACGATAAGTCCGCCGCGTGGACTCAGCAACAGACTGCTCCACAAGATTCACCACTCTCACTCCCCCCAGCTCCAGATACCCTCCGGCACCTTGGTCTTGGCAAAGTCCGCTCCGGGCGCCAACCTTCGGAAACGCTGCCACTGCGAACGAGACAATGCATCCGCAATGTCATTGCTAGCGCCCGGCACATGTTTCGCGCGAAACAGCACATTGAAGCGCAGGCACAGCAGCATGAAACTTCGCAGCAAGCGCAGCACCCGCAGGTCCCTTGCCCTCTGATGGTTCACCAAATCCACCACCGTCCGGTTGTCCACATGAAAAAGCACCGACCTGTTCTGGAATTCCTGTCCCCACACCTGCAGCGCCACCAACAGCGGAAAGAACTCCAAAAACGCGATACTCCTGCCCTGCGACAACCAGTGCGCCGGCCACTGCTCCGCACACCACCGACCGTCCCAAAACACACCAAAGCCGCGCGCCCCAGCCGCATCCGAAAAAATCTGCACCTGCCACACCATGTTGTCATCTGCAAAATCCAAGGAGACCCCATTGAAGTCACTCAAGAACCCCTGCCACACTCGCAGATCCGCCCGGACACCCACCGAAATCCGCACCCTGTGATGAGGCAACACCGCCCCCGACATGGCCAGCCCCAGTCGCCTGCAAAACGTCCTGCCCGCCCGCACCACTCGGCACGCAAAATTCAGCAAGCCCAACAAACGCTGGACGGACCTCAAATCGATCTTCCGTTGCAACACAACTTGGCTCAAACAGTCCTGCATCTCCGACACCTTCTGCTGGGGAAGGCGCGCCATCCACTCCACTGAATCCAACTCAATTCCCAGAAACGCCAGACAACAACTGGGTCCAGCCGTCTTCTCCGGCGCCAACGGCACACCAAACTCCCCCGCCATCCTCTGAAAGTGGCGCAAAGCCGCCCCGCACTCCCCCGACCGACCTCGGCCGATGAACAAGAAATCATCCAAGTAGTGGGACACCAGCCGGTGCCCCGCCCTGTCAGTGAAGGCCCATTGCAAAAAGGAACTGAAAGTCTCGAACAGAGCGCAGGAGATCGCGCACCCCATGGGCAAAACCTTGCCCACAAAGATGGCCCCCCCAAACTGCATGCCCAACAACGAGAAATCCGCCGGGTGAATGGGCAGAAGGCGAAACGCCGACTTGATGTCGCCCTTGGCCAGTTCCGCCCCCCGCCCACACAACCTCACCAACCCAATCGCATCATCCACCGACACATACAGCACCCGAGAATCCTCCTCCGCGATGAAATCATTCACCGACCGTCCCTCAGGCCATGACAAATGGTGAATCAAACGAAATTCGCCAGGTTCCTTTTTTGGAACCACCCCCAAAGGGGATATGATGAGTTCAGGTAGCGGCCACGTGTCAAACGGGCCGGCCACTCGACCTTCCAGCACCTCCTTGCGCAATTTAGCCTCCACCACCCCCGGCAACTCCTTCGCCGACCGCAAGTTCTCCGCCCATCTGCACTCCCGCGGCCCCTGGTACCCCACTCGAAACCCTTCCGTGAATCCCCAAAACAGCCTCAACGCCGCCGCCCGATCCGGGTAGCGGGAGAGCCACGGCCCCATGGCCTCCACACTAACTGGCGTAGGAGCCCTTTGGCCCAGCCTGCCCCCTGCCCTTTGTGACCCGCCACTGCTCGGAAGGGGTGGCCAATGTGAAACATTGCGTGACCGGGTGCTTGCCTCCACACTTAGAACACTCATGTTTAAATCTGCAGGGGTGTCGGGTGCAGAACCCCTTGTTGAAATTCCAACAAGCCCCTGTGGTGGCTCCCCCACTCTTAGCAGGCTGTCCTGTTGCGCCTGCAGCGGCAGCCTGCCCGCCCGCTCCCCCAGCTCCACCGGCTCCCCCTCCCGCCCCCCCCGAGGCGGGACGAGACTGAAAAGGCCGATAAGCCACCGGAAGGCCACTCGCAGTGTGGGTGGACGCAGAGGACTGCGTGGAGGCCATCCACTGCACCCACAGCTCCTGATCTACCTCTCCCCAGGGCTTGTCAGGGTTGACGCTGACCCGCGCCCGAAATTCCTCATCGTAACTGAGCCAGGCGAAACCCCCAAAGTGCATCTGCGCTTTCCTGATGATATCCATGTATTTAAATAACGCAATCGCCCTATCCTGATGCTTCTCGCAATAAATACTGGCATAAATCAAGAAAGCCGACGTCCAATTTTCCATATTTACCGGCACCCGCGGCCGCCTTGTCAACTCCCACTCCTCCTCTTTAGACCCCTCTTTCGCCTGAATCTCCCGATGCAACAATTTAAAGACATCCACATACTCGTGTTTCCAAATCCTGCCCCTCGTCTTTTCGGACAGATGGGACCCCAATGGCATCGCTAATCCCATATAAGGCAGCTTCTTCTTATGTTTCTCTCCCCCCTCCTCTTTCCCTTCTTTCTCCCCCTCCTTATCCGTCTGAACGCCGGCCCCCACCATCCGCTTCTCATCCCCCTCTGGGGCTGCCGCCTTAGCCGGCACCTTCGGCTGCGCCGACTCTCCCACCACCCTCACCGACCCATCCCCCACCCCCACAGACCTACAAGACTTCCGGCGCCCCTGCCCGATCCCCTCATCCCACACCCCCCACCATGTGCTCTCACCTGTCAAAGTGCGTGGCACCTCCTGCGCCCGTCCGCCGGGACCCGGGGCTGACACCCTCGCCACTGGCGCCTTGCTGCAGCTGGCTTTGTTGGCCTGGAAAACACCAAACTTCCGCGTTGCCTCCGGCCCCATCACCTCACGCACTTCGCCTTCCTCCAACTCCTCACTCTCCGACTCGTAATCCAGCTCTTCGACCACCACAGGCTCACTGGGTTCCACGCTCACTTCACGCACTACACGCTTCACTCCTTTTCCTTTCTCTCCTTGAACAAACTCATACTCCGGCGCCGATGATGCGCGCTCCCTCGATGGAGGGCAGGCCGCCGCGGACCCCCCTACTACTTCGCCCCGGCGTCTGGAGGCCGTCATACGCCCCGCCGGCCCACCCCGGCCTCTACCAGCAATCTGCGCTGGCTTGGATCCCCCCCCCCCCTCGTGACCGCCAAGTCCGAGGGGGCCCCAGCGCCACCAGGTCTCTGCGACGTCAAGTCCGTCCCTGCCTCATCCAGCCACACCCAGCGCCCGCGCCCCCGCGCCGGCCCCGCACCCCCCCACGCGCCGCCACCCGTTCCGCCGCCCGCTCCCCCTCCCTGGCCGCGCACATCTCCTCCTAACGCCGCTCCGTCTCCTCGATCAGCCGCCGCTGTTCCCGGATACGCTCCTCCAGAGACATCTCCGCCCAACGGTCGTCCCACCGCCCCTCCCCCGCGGCCCGTGCCCCACGACCGCGGCCTGCACCCCCGGAGGGGCCAGGCGTCCCAAGCCCCGACCCCCGTCCCCCCACTGCTTTAGCCGGGCCTTTACCCTTACCCCCCCGCCTTTCCCCTTGCCCCCACCCACCGTGTCCAGAGCCTGGTCCCCCCACCCACCGCCCTCACCCCCCGCCGACTCACTCCCCGAAAGATACAGGGCGAAATCATCCCCCACCCGCTCCTCTGAGTCCTCCTACAGGTCGCTGTCCCCACTGTAATCAACCAAAAACGAGGCCCCCCCGCTGCCCCCAGCCCCCGGCCCAACCGCGCTTCCACAGCACCACCAGCGTCACCACACGCCCCCCCGCCCCGCCCCCGCCCCCCCCTACAGGCACCTCCGCCGTCGTCCCCAAGGCCGGGAGGCTCAGACGCCTATCTCCGGGCTTCCCAACAGGCCCCGCCTTCTTGCCCCCCCCTCGCGCACCCAGCGCGTGCTTCTTAGGAGGCGGTTCCTCCATGCAGGCCACAACGGCCGCCGCCACCCCCGCGGACGCCGAACGCGGTGTCCTGGACATCTCCACCCACGCCTGCTCCAATACACCCGGCCGCAGTAAATCCGCCCTCCCCGCACGCCCCAACAGCTGTAGCGCCGCCCGCACCGCCGCCTCATCCGGCGCCTGGCCCCCTCCCGACTCCATTAACACCCGTGCTCCGCGACAACCACCGCTCCGCCCCCGCCGACTCCACCCGTCACACACAGGCCGCCCAACGTTGCCAAACGAGGCAGCCCCAAAACCGCTCGCCACTCCAAACACGCACTCCGCTTACCGACGCAACAAAACGCCCACTGATATGCCAAGTCTCCGCAGGCAACGCTCCGCTAACTCCCAACGATCCCCAACGATCCACTAACTGACCCACCCTGAGGCGCTGGGGAAAGGAAGAGGAAGGACTTCCTCTTCCTCTACCTTTTAATCCCTACCTGACGACCCCACCCCTTATCCCACCCCTTCCTCCCCTGTCCTTTAATTGCGCGAAATCCCCGGGGGAAGACTAGACCGCTGGTCTTACTTCCCCCGGGGGGCGCATTATTGATGCATTGTTTAGCAGCAGTTCAGGAAGTTTCACAACATTGACCGGATTTGTCATCTGAGGAGGCTCTCGGGTTGAATGAGTATGACGTTTGTGTAAAAAACGAGGTCCACATTTTCTTGGAAAAAATTCAGCCATGTTGAAAACGTATCATTTTGGTAAACGACTGCAAAGAAGTGGAGAAAGAGTACAAGAATATATGACGGCGCTGATAAAGCTTGCTTCTATGTGTAATTTTGGTATGAATAATGATGAAATTTTAAGAGGCCAGCTTATGCTGGGGTGGGGTATAGAGAAGGTGAAGGAAAGATTTCGGAAAAAAGATGATCCCTCTTGCATGGAAGTGGTAACTATTGGCAAGTCATGTGAACATAGTCAGGCTGGTGTGGAGGTAGTAAAAAGGACAGTATTCATAGATCCAAGCATAATGGTATGGTACACATAATAAAGTACAGGAAACAAGAAAAGGGTCAAGTTAAGGATTTCATATATTTTCAGTGAATTTGCTTTAGGTGTGGAGCACATGAGTCTATGGCAAACAACAACGAGGGAGAAAGAGGGAGAGGGAGGGAGGGAGACAGAGGGAGAACAGAGGGAGAGGGAGGGAGGGAGACACAGAGAGAGGAAGACAGAGTGAGTGAGACAGAGGGAGACAGAGAGAGAGAGACAGAGAGAGAGAGAGGGGGGGAGACAGAGAGAGGGAGACAGAGAGGGAGGGAGACAGAGAGAGAGGGAGGGAGACAGAGGGAGGGAGACAGAGACAGACAAGAACGAGACAGACAAGAGGGAAGGAGACACGAGGGAAGGAGACAAGAGGGAGGGAGACCAGAGGGAGAGAGACAGAGGGAGGGAGAGAGACGGAGACAGAGGGAGGGAGACGGTGAGAGAGGGAGGGAGGGAGAGGGTGAGGGAGACACAGAGTGAGCGAGACACAGAGTGAGGGAGACAGGGAGGGGGACAGAGAGAGAGAGAGGGAGGGAGACAGAGAGAAAGGGAGAGAGAGAGAGAGAGAGAGGGAGGGAGACGGAGAGAGGGAGAGAGAGAGAGAGGGAGGGAGACGGAGAGAGGGAGAGGGAAGGAGAGAGAGGGAGAGGGAAGGAGAGAGAGGGACAGGGAGGGAGACAGAGAGAGGGAGGGAGACAGAGAGAGAGGGAGACAAACAGAGTGAGTGAGACAGAGGGGGAGACAGAGGGAGGGAGACAGAGGGAGGGAGGGAGGGAGACAAGAGGGAGGCAGACATACAGAGGGAGGGATGGACTGAGACAGAGAGAGGGAGGGAGACAGAGAGAGGGAGGGAGACACAGAGTGAGTGAGACAGAGGGAAACAGAGACAGAGGGAGGGAGACAGAGGGAGAGAGAGAGAGATAGATAGAGAGAGAGGGAGACAGAGAGAGGGAGAGTGATAGAGAGAGAGAGTGATAGAGGGAGGGAGACAGAGCGAGATAGATAGATAGATAGATAGATAGATAGATAGATAGATAGATAGATAGATAGATAGATAGATAGATAGATAGATAGATAGATAGATAGATAGATATAGATAGATAGATAGATAGATAGATAGATAGATAGATAGATAGATAGATAGATAGATAGATAGATAGATAGATAGATAGATAGATAGATAGATAGATAGATAGATAGATAGATAGATAGATAGATAGATAGACAGAGGTGTGTGAATGCCGGGTCCGGTGGCTTAGTCACTAAGCCTTATTGGATGAAGGCGTCCGCTGCAGGGGCCTGTGTTCAACCTCATGGTCACAGTTTTTTTTTTTGCTCTAGGCCCGCCCCCTCCCCCACTGCCCCCGCCCCCACCGGTGCGGCCCTCGGCCACAAACCACACTGTAAATTTGGCCCCCGAGAGAAAGTTTGTGAGTACCCATGCCGGCTTAACCTCTCAAAGGAGCAATGGGGAATACAACAACGCCAACAGAGAGATCGGGTGACTACAGGGAAATAAATTGCAGTAGAAATAACGGTGGGAGGAAACCAGGACTGGACTTCCTTGGAATGGAGTCACCTTGGTACTGCGAGCAAGCCATTTTTCTCATGATTCCTCGTGTGGCAAGAGGAGTGGGTGAACCACCTGTTCCCTGGCAGATAATATGATGACGAGCCTTTGATGGTCTGGGTGCCACCCTCTATAGACGCCAGAGCAAACACAGGGAAACATTAGCAACTTGACAAAGGGCAAAACACATAGGGGCATATTATCAAGCACGGCGTTAAAATTATCGCCGCTTTAGCGGCAGAAAACTGCCGCTAAAGCGGCAATAATGGGCTTGATAATATGCCGCAGAGTATTCCCATAGAAGCCCATGTTGACACCAGAACATGGGCTTCTATGGGAATTCTCAAGGGCATATTATCAAGCCCATTATCGCCGCTTTAGCTGCAGTTGTCTGCCGCTAAAGCGGCGATAATTGTAACGCAGTTTCTTGATAATATGCCCCATAATAAGTAAGGGCAGAGCAGACTCGAGGCCTAAATGGAGAGAAACTGTGAAGGAAAGAGAACAACAGAGGTGTGGGAACGAAAATGGGTACAAACCTCAGCAGCAATGCAGCACATTGCCAGGCACTGCCAGGAAACTGTATGTGTGAGATCGGGACAAGAATGGACTACAGCCGGTGTGTGCTATCTGTATGGGGGAAAGGGATTTCCAAAGAAGGGGTAAAACAAATACAGGTGAGTTCCCAAAGGGTAGGAAGGAAGAGGCTGAGGAATGGAGAAGGTACAAACAGGCTATGATCAGGAAGATGAAAGTCTGTAAAGGAACCTTTAAGATAAGTGAATCGCTACAACCATGGGGTACTACTAAGACAACATACAAACTATCTTAAATGATAGTTTGTATGCTCCTGGGAAATTGTTCTCTCTGTGATGTGGAAAGATCTTACAAGAAAGCAAGGAGCAGATTAATATCGCGGAGTTGCGGGAGACACCGATCAGCTCCTACGGAGAAAGGGCTCTACTTGTTTCTCTGTGCCAGAGGCAAAAGCTTCAGAATCTAACTGGCACCCTTGGTATTATAAACAATCAAGATTATGTTATAAACAGGAAGAAAAAGGGAAACAGTGGAGGAAACACAGGAAAGGACTGGGCTCAGGGAAAAGTAGGGCTAGAATCAAGCTATGGTGCAGTTCTGGAATACACGGGAAAACGCTTTTACAACGAGGTTTTTACCTTGTTAAGCCTTTACAGCTCATTTTTAGTGTGTGTATTTTCACCGCGAATATGCATTTAAAACGCATGCCAATACAACACATTTAAGGTAATTTGGGGGGCAGTGGGGGGTCTCCCCCCACAAATACATTGGGGCATATTATCAAGCTAGGCGATAAAATTATCGCCGCTTTAGCGGCAGAAAACTGCCGCTAAAACAGCGATAATGGGCTTGATAATATGCTCTATGGAATTCCAATTGAAGCCCATGTTAGATGTGAAGGACATCTAACCTGAGCTTCAATTGGAATTCCATAGAGCATATTATCAAGCCCATGATCGCCGCTTTAGCAGCAGTTTTCTGCCGCTAAACCGGCGATAATTTTAACGCCGTGCTTGATAATATGCCCCTAAATCAGTAGTGAGTTTGTCTCTTGACTTAAACGCTGAAATAGCAGTAGGCTCGGGGGAAGAGCACAGGTGCAGGGAGAGAGCCAGGGACAAGGAATAAAATAGGTGCCAGGAATCAGGGAACCACCAATGAAGTGACAGCTGAACTGGGACTTGCAAAAGGAAAGACACAAGGAAACCAGCAGATACAACACAGGAAATAGGAAAGCCCGGAACAAAGTGTGAATCGGATCCAAGAGAAAGAGCGGACAAGAATACAGATATAAAAGGTCAGAATGACTGTCGGGTACAGGAGCCAAGCTAGGGAACAGAGAACCACCATCAGGACAGGATTTCGGAAGGGTCTGATGACTCCTGAAACTACAAGGACCATAATGCATCAGGGACATGGAACAGAAACCTGGACTGGAAAGTGAAGAGAAGCTAATTTGCTAAGTGAAGATGTGTAAACATTTTCAAAAACTTATGTAAAGGCTGTTTTCCATAAGGCCCTCATGAGCGATACCTAGAGGCTGGATGTCAAAATCCTTCTTTCTGTAGAATTCGTCTTAAATACTTGCACTACTGCTCATACCCAGGAAGTGCTCACCTTAACCAGTAAGTGCCGAAGTAACCTGAGAGTTGTTAAGGACACACAGTTTATAATACCTTGTCTTCCAAACTTTTCACCCTTTTCCCAACTTACAGTGTTCTCATTGTATTTTGCTCTTCCTAATCCTGACAACATCCTAAATCAGGCAAAAACATTGAATTTAGGAGCTATGCAAGATAAAAATCAGACAACTAAAGTGTCTAGGTGGTAAATTGAACGTAAGTAAAACTGAGTGAAAATATAAAATAAGACTCAATAAATATAAGCGCAGCATTAGGACCAAAACGTTTAAGTACTCAGTGGGGGCACACTTCAACACATTCAACCACACAGTGGCCCAATTTGAATTTCTTATATTGGAAAAAATGCCCATCATCTTTGACAAAGATAAAAATTGCATTTGTTATGAGAGAACTGGTTTGGATACATGAATTCCACACATAAGAACCAAACGGGCCAAACATCCGTATAAACTACAATTGCTGCACATAAACATGAGACATTTTAAACTTTGTATGCTTTTGCATTGAGTATCACTGCCAGGTATAGTCTTTCATCCATTGTGAGAGAACAGACTATTACCTCTCTTTGTGCACTTCAGTGCCATTTGCAGTTTTTTAATTTATACAAAATATTTGTAGAACAGAATAAGATCATTATAGAATTTATGTGACCAGTAAACCACCAGTTTAGTGGGGATTAGGATCTGTGGAAGTTAAACAGGTAGTAAACACTGTCCTCATGCAGCACTGTGCTAATTTAAATTGACAAGAAACTTTGAGCCAACGAGCCTGATTTACAAAGGGACTTTCGACTCGTACAGTTACGACTGCAGAGTCTCCGCACTCAAGGCGTAATCTCCGCACTGAGCACTGAAGTGCAGAGATTCTGCTCCCAAGTGCGGAGATTCCACCACGAGTGCAGCGACTCCTCACTAGTAACTTTACGAGTCATAAGTCCCTTTGCGAATCAGACCCTGAGTTGTTTTTTCTTACTAGGGGACAGATGTGGATATATGAGGCCACGTCTGAAGGAGTGATACAAACATTGATTCAACACTAGGGTATGTGGATTCCTCTCTTATATAAAGATTTTGGTTATGATTGAAAACTCCATGCACACAAACAGACTTCAGTTATGTTATGGGCCTGCTCGTATATTTTTCCAGGGCAATGTATCAGTCGCAAACAGTTCACACAGCTGAGCACAGAATAACTGAAGACTTAAAGTATGACCAATCAATGAATCAATCAAAACATTTATAGAGCGCGCTACTCACCCGTGAGGGTCTCAAGGCGCTGAAGAGAGGGGGGGTGCTGCTACTGCTCGAACAGCCAGGTCTTGAGGTATTTCCTGAAGGTTAGATGGTCCTGGGTCAGTCGTAGGTGTGAGGGGAGGGAGTTCCATGTTTTGGCCGCCAGGTAGGAGAACGATCTTCCTCCGGTGGTGGTTCTGCGAATCCGTGGGACGGTGGTGAGGGCGAGGCTGGCGGAGCGGAGTTGGCGGGTGGGAGTGTAGAACGAGAGGCGGTTGTTGAGGTATTCGGGGCCCATGTCTGTTGTATTCATGAACAGAAACACAGAATTGGTTGGAAGGGTAAATAAATAGAGCCTCATTAAGATGGCGGTCGGACGAGCATCCGTTCGCTATCGAAGCGGGCAGGATCCATCCGACAATGAGTTGGCGTCCCACCCGCCCTATTAGGATACGACCACCGTGCAGGCAGTCATAAAATGCTTTTTTCTAGTGCGACTTGTGCTGTGGCCCAGTAAAAGGGTTGTAACATATGTCGCATTTTGTGCACATCCATGCACCGTGTGGCAGGCACCATGTGGTGCCTGGAACACAGTGCATGGATGTGTGGGGAGGGCATTACATGTGCCCCCAGTGCCTAAGCAGTGGCCCATGGGGGCCTTGCTTGGTGCCCCCAAAGTCCCTTTCCATCTGCCTTTTCATGGCAATGGGACCGCCATGAACCGGAGGTCGGAAAGATATATACTAATCCCTACAGCAGTGCCTGTGCGGGCACCACCTCCATTGTAGGGATTCGAGTCCGACCTCCACCCCAACGGGCTCCTTCAGCCTGTCGAAGGCAGTGGTGTTCCCTCACAACATGATCACTCTGACTTCCTCTGTTGTAATCCGACGCTGGGACAGATGGTCTGGATGTCGGGCGCTTTGAAAGTTTGAAAGTTACTCAATAATGATCAAACCGAGGGAGGAGCCTAGCGCGCAACCAAGATGGCCGCGTAGGTGCGAGGCTCCCGAGGACCTCCGCGACCTCCTACATTAATCCTGACAGAATCCTGTCCCAGATGAGGGGACTGTATTTGTGAGCCCGAGCAGAGGTGACGCCCGTTTTCCGTTTTTAAATCGGACCTCGGACACCGGCGGGAGCATCGATAGAGGTTTGCGGCCTTCTCCACACCGGCCCCCCGTCCTGGAGTGGTGGGGCGATCCGGACAAGAAGTGAACAACAGCGGCGGGTGAGGCTGGATGGCTCGCGTGCCCCGCACTTTCACTTTCGCTTTTGCGCCCTCCTTGCTGCCAGGCGAGGTTGGGTTGCGGGGCGGTGTGCGGTGCTGTGGCCTCGTTGGGCTGCCCTGCCGACCCGCCGGCAGCGATCTCTCCTGAGGATCGGCGGTGGCCCCCCCCCCGGAGCCCTTGAACGGGATTGTCTGCCCCCTTTCTGAGGAGATTGGCTCGATTTGGGTATTGCGACCATGGCCACAAAACAAGATGGCGACCGGGCCAAGGTGAAGTCGACCCGTCGTGGCACGGCCCAACAATCCAATAACATGGACCGCTACACCCTCCAGAAGGGATCTCCAGAGGTGCTGCGTAAGTCCCCCACGGGCCCGACGGATGCTCCCGCTCTACCCACGGACCTGACCCTCCGGGACGTCATGGGCGCCATCGCCGAGATGAAGGCCTCGGTGGACCAGCGCTTTGACACTCTGGCGCAGAAGATCGACTCGGTCCTCGTGGACGTGGGCCTCGTGAGAGCCGATCTGTCGAAAACAAATGACCGGGTCGATTCTTTGGCCCACTCTACCTCGGGCCTCACCACTGACGTGGCGGCCCTCCAACAGGAGGTGCGCAGGCTTGGCCAGGCGAGCGCCCTGATGAATCGTCGACTGGAGGATTCCGAGGGTCGGGCCCGGAGAAACAACGTCCGCATTCTCGGGGTGCCGGAGGGACGAGAGGCGGAGGCAGCGGATCTGTTCGTGGAGGACCTGGTCCTCACCCACCTACAGCCCCGGGGGCTGAGCAAATTCTTTGCTGTGGAGCGGGCCCATAGGGTCCCTGGGGGTAGACCTAAGATCGGCGCCCCTCCGAGGCCTCTCATCGCCCGGATCTTCAATTTCAGGGACAGAGACGCTATCCTGCAGACTTCTAGGCTCCAAGGGCCGGTCAGACTGGACAACATGGATATTAATTTCTATCCTGACTTTACCCCGGCGGTCCAAAAGCAGCGATTGAGCTTTCTGGGTGTCAAACGTCGCCTACGAGACCTGAATCTCAAATATTCTATGCTTTTTCCAGCTAAGCTGAGGGTGGAGGTGGATGGCCACACACACTTTTTTGATCGTCCTGAAGCGGCCGGGGACTGGCTGGACACTTTGCCCGGAGATCGGGGCCGGGGGGGCGGGGGGGGAGCGGTTGGTGGGGAGGGCCCGCCGGATCAGGCTTAAGAGACTAATGGTAGGCCTTGCTCCGGACTGTGTTGTTGTCACCATTGACTGTTAGGGTAAGTTCCCCTCCTGAGGGGGTCGTGCGGGGTCTCTTGGGGGATCTCCCTCCTCCTCTGGGGGACTAGTTAGTTTTCTTCTATGGGGCGACAGGCACACTGCACTTTGGGGGGGCTATCTGGGCTCATGCAGGGGTGCAGGGTGGGGGGAGTTTTGTTGGGATGGGTGGGTTGGGGTGGGGTGTGGTTCGTTTCTACCGCAAGGCAAACCCTTTATTGTACTAGTGTTCTTGAGTTGCTCTCGGGGGGACAAATGATGGCTTCTGTATGTGATGGGGGGTAGGGACCTGACTTTATTGTCCTGGAACGTCAACGGGCTGGGGGATAGGATTAAGCGGGGTGTGGTCCTGCAGTATCTGAAACGGATCTCGCCTGATGTGGTCTTTCTGCAGGAGACACACCTTATTGGTAACTCCTTTTGTGCCATGAATCGACGTGGTTATCGTCTGGTGGCCCACTCGGGCTTTACGTCAGGCTCACGGGGGGTGGGCATTATGGTCAAGACCTCGCTCCCGCTAGAAATAGACGAGGTGCGCCATGATGAGAGGGGACGCTACACTGTTCTGGTGGGGAGGATGGAGGGCAAAGTGGTTGTCTTTGTCTCAGTGTACGTCCCACCGGGGTTGCAGTCCTCCACCTTTGCGGACCTGGGGCGCCTCCTTCTCGACCTCCCGGGGGGGCTTCTGGTGGTCGGGGGGGATTTCAACGCAGTGGTTTCTGGGACTATGGATCGTTATCCCCCTAGGGACCTCCCCCGGGCACAGGCGTGGCTGTCGGGCCTTTTGGATACACTGGGATTGGTGGACTGCTGGCGTTTAAAGCATCCCACTCAGCTGCAGTACACCTTCCATTCGGGTGCCCATGGTAGCCTTTCGCGGCTTGATCATATCCTTGTCCCTGCGGCCTATGCCGGGAGGGTGGGGGAGGTGCGCCATTTGGCGAGGGGCATTTCAGATCACTCCCCGCTCCTGTTGCACTTTGGTGTCTTCCCGAGGGGGGAGGGCAGGGTAGCCCCGATCAACGCTTGGTACCTGCGCGACCCCACTATTCGCGCTGACTTGATTAAATCCTTGCAACGGTATTTCGAGGAGAATGTGGGGTCAGTCCTGCCGGCTATCTCCCTTTGGGAGGCTTTCAAGACAGTGCTGAGAGGGGAGGCCCTCTCCCTTATTTCCCATGCCCGGAGGCGCGCACAGGAGGAGGTGACCCGGGTGGAGGCTGAAATTACTGAATTGGAGGGTGATTTGGGGAGTGGGGTGACTGACGCTGCGCTGCACGTTCTGCACCTCAAGCAGGCGGCCTATAGGGCCCTCGTCACGGAGGCGGCCAGGGGCCTCAGCAGAGAGCAACAGGGGCGATTGTATGATGTGGGTGATAAGGCGGGCAAGTTGATTGCGTGGTTGGATAAGAAGGAGAGAGCGAGTCGTGTGGTCCCGTTGATTGAGAGGGCGGATGGCGTGCGTGTCACTGAGCCGGAAGGCATTGTTTCTTGCTTCGCGGATTATTTCCGCGAGGTATATTCCCCGGTTTCTACCTGCTCGGAGGAGGATTCCCATGCCCTGCTGCGTGACATCGCGCTCCCCTCCCTTTCTGTGGAGGACAGGGAGTTGCTGGATGCCGCCCCCACCTCGGACGAAATTGCCCTCGCCATCCGCTCGGTCGCTTCTGGCAAGGCCATGGGCCCGAACGGCATTCCTATCGAGTTATACAAGCTGCGACCGGATGTACTGGCACCCCACCTCCGCGCGATGTTTCTTGCGGCCCACTCGCGGGGCTCCCTCCCGCCGGACCAGCGTCTGGCTACCATCGTGGTTATCCACAAGGAGGGGAGGCCTCGAGACCGAGTCACATCCTATCGGCCTATCTCGCTCTTGAATGCGGAGCCTAAAATCCTCGCCAAGGTGCTTGCCAACCGGCTGGTCGGTGTGGTGGGCGACCTGGTCCACCAAGACCAGTCCGGCTTTATTCCCCATCGCAATACGGCTCTCAATCTACGACGCCTGCACGGCGTGCTAGCGCGTGTTCCGTTCGTGCGGGAGCCGGCCATCTTGGCGTCTTTGGACGCCACCATGGCTTTCGACACACTCGAGTGGCCGTACATTTGGGCGATGCTGGCGAAGTTCGGCTTCGGACCGGGTTTCGTCAGCTGGGTCAGATTGTTGTACTCGGACCCACTTGCGCAGGTGGTGGTGAATGGTCGAGTCTCGGCCCCATTCGTGCTGGGACGGGGCACGCGACAGGGTTGCCCCCTGTCGCCGCTCCTGTTCGCACTGGCCTTGGAACCTCTGGCGGAGTGGCTGCGGTGGCACCCTTCTATCCGAGGTCTCCGTTGGACCCCCGAATATGAGGACCGCGTGTCTCTCTATGCAGACGACATCCTTTTGTATTTAGCCTCCCCGCGTAAATCACTGATTGTCCTGGTTGATGTTCTGCACTCATTTGGCCGTAACTCAGGCCTTGTCATCAACTGGGCCAAATCCTGTGTCTATGTGCTTTCCGGGGAGGCTCCTGTCCTCCCGCGGGGCTGTCCGATCCAGATTGCCTCGGAGGGATTTCGATACTTGGGTGTCTACATTACGCTTGACCCAGTGGCCCGCTACGAGCGAAATTTGCTTCCCCCCCTTCAGCGTTTGAAGGAGGATGTCGCGCGCTGGAGGCGCTTGCCACTTTCGCCGCTCGGCCGGGCGGCTTTGTTCAAGATGATGTCACTGCCGCGCTTCCTGTACGCTCTCCAGAACACCATGGACCTGGTCCCAGCGCGCTACTTTCGTGAGGTGGAGGGTCTGCAGCGCCGCCTGTTCTGGGACGGGAGGCCGCGTATAGCCCTGGCAAAGTTGACGCTCCCGTGGTACGACGGAGGGATTGCCCTCCCGGATATTAAACGGTATTACTGGGCCTCCCAGTTAGCTGCAATTAATCACGGCCTCTATGGGCCCGCCCTCAACCCGGCATTTGAAATGGACAAGATGCTCCTGCCCGGTGGCGACTACAATCGAGCGCTCTACGCTAGTGTGCCCGATTCCCGCTTGACGGGACCCACGCGTGTGATGGTGCGAGTATGGCACGCGGCTAGTGCAGCTATGGGCTGGAAGGACCGTTTGACCCGGGCGTCACCGCTGTATGCGTCCGAGAGGTTGGGCTCTCTGTGGACCTCGAAGGGCTTTGCGCAGTGGGACACTATAGGCATCAGTACAGTGGGGGATCTCTGGACGAGGGGAGGATTTAAAACGTTTGAGACGTTGCAGGCGGAGTTTCAGCTGCGGGGCAGTGAATACTTTCGGTACCTGCAGGTCCGTCACGCACTGGGCTCCGTCTTCCCAGACGTGGCCTCCATCCCGGAGTCCTCCCCCCTGGAGGATCGAGTGCTAGATGGCCATGTTCCGGACAGCACGATCTCCCTCATTTACAAGAAATTGATAAATGATCGCTCGGGCTTACTGACTGGCCTCCGCGAGGCCTGGGTTGCCGATGGGCTGGAGTTGGACGACGAGGACTGGATTTCCGCGGTGGCCTCTCCGAAGGAGGTGGCCATCCCGGCTCGCCTTCGTTTCGTCCAGCTTAAGATACTCCACCGGGTGTACATGACGGGGCCAAGGCTTCTGCGTATGGGCTATGCCGAGGACGGACTGTGTAAGCGTGGATGTGGTGCCTCAGCGACCTTTCTACACATTTTGTGGGAATGCCCGAGGGTGGAGCGATTCTGGCGTGGTGTACATGAGGTCCTGCGAGCGGTTACGCATGTCGCGCTGTTGCCTGAGGCGAGGAGATGTCTGCTGAATGTGTGGGAACCGACCGATTACTCAGTTCCGCAGACGCGATGGGTGACTCTGGGCTATATGGTGGCTAAGCGGGACGTTGCACAGCTGTGGGGATCCCAGAGGTCCCCGGCGGTGTCGGCCTGGAAAGAACACATGGATTGGTGCATGTTCCGAGAAAAGGTGGTGTATGTGGCGCGGGGTAAGCCTGGTGCATGGGTGAAGATATGGGGCCCCTGGAACGCCTTCCGCGGGGATATCTGCGAGCCGCCGTTGTTGCCTCCCTCCTCACCAGCTCCATCCCCTTAGTTGTCTCCCTTCCCTAGCTCCAAGCATAGTGTTCCCCCAGTCCTGGACTTGTTTCCCTTCCCCTCTTGGGGGTTTTCAGTGGATGGTTTGGGGTCCCCCATCTGAGGAGCACGTGCTGTCATTCTTGATTGTGGGTTGCCTTGCGGGTGTGTGTTTATTTATGTTGTTGTGTTGTAGAAAATGAAACCGTATTGCGGGCTCTGAGCCATATGACCTGCGTTGTTGATACCTCCTGCCCTAGTGTCTATGCAAAGCTAAGTGCCTCATTGTATGTTTCTCATTTGTTCTCGTCACTTTAGCGGCCGGCCGGAAGGTTGTAGGCCCATACCTGTATATATTTGAGATTGCAATAAACGGTTTCAAAAAAAAAAAAAAAAAAAAAAAAATAATGATCAAACCCTGCAGAACTCCAAAAATTAGCAATGTCGCTGTTATTTATATTTCTTAAAGGGGCTCACATGAAAAAAGGCACATTTATTGCAAATCGGGATACACTGTTATGGAAATATGCAAATCAAAGCTTAATTATATTGTTTACAGACTTGAAAAGGGACAGCTGACTTTTCATGAGCAAAGCTGGTGAAAAGTGCAAGACTAATACAAAATCTATCAGGATGGGTGTAGTGAGGAAGATGATTGAAAGACAGTACTGATGCTAGATTAGGCTGCTGAGTCTTCTTATTAATGGCTATAGAGACAACATACTGATTCTTCATTCAGAGTCTCTTCACTCTTTGGGTACCATATTTATTTCAGGAATTAGAGGTTCTTCACATTGGTGCAGCAACATTGTAGCTTAGTAGGGTGCAAAAGCTTTCAATGGCTGGCCCTGCTGGGTCTACCAGTAGTAAGAATCATGTCCTCCTATCGGTTGGTTCAGATTAATCTCAGATGTGACTTTCTTAATTTGAAGAACTTTTATTGGAAGAACTGTTTCAGAGCATAAATCCTTAATTTCAAGGGTGTTTTGGCTGGAAATTTGTTTCAATCAATCAATCAGGGTTTGTAAAGCGTCGCTACTCACCTGCGAGGGTATCAAGGCGCTGGTTTTCACTTTAATATAAGTTCTTTTCTGGTTAGTCACCCTTCAATCAAGTATCGAGAAACGTAATAACTTCCTTTGGTGACATGATTAATGCTAATAGACTAGAAGTTGCAACATACATTTTCATAGAGTAAAAAGCTGTTCTCTTTATCCAGTTCTGCATCTCTAATAATTGCCAACAATCATGATTCCATAATGTTCCTTTGTTTTATGATGTCAGCCGGAGTTTTGGGAACCTTTGTGATATCATTCAATGATTGGCCCCTTGATATTACTCTTTTTTTTGCAGTTTTACATAGCTCAAACTCGACCCAAAGGTATTGGAGCGCTTTACATGAGCGCCAGTTACCTTACATGAGGACACATACATTTTTGGTAGGCACTGGGGAGATTAAGTGATTTGCGCAGAATCACAGGCTGTTGAGCAGAGGCCATGGCTTGATCCTGGTTCCCCAGCTCCAAAGTCGACAGCTCTGAACGTAATGCCACATCCTCTCCATTACATCCCTCAGCGGTAGTCTTGCAGTAAGTGGCTTCCTTGACACTTCTGTGGCAAAGTAGTCAGGCAACACCAAAGCCTGTAAATTCAGGACCTTGGGTAAACTATTGCAGAGTAAATTTAGTAAAAGGTTTGCAAGTTAAATCTTTGCAAGCAGAGTGGAACTCGGGCTTCGCTATGTCATGCAAACCAGGGCCGGCTTTAGAGATTGTGGTGCCCTGTGCGACAATCTTTGTTGGCGCCCCCCCCAAGCAAACATCATTTTTTGTGTTGAGTTGTATGGTTTCTCAACCGCATATTAAATATATACAGGATACATTTTAGAGTATATAAAATGTATGCTCAAATATCATGTAAATTAAATAGGGATTAGATGGGGAACAGATATTACGACACCATCAGTCAAATATAACTTTTATTTTATAGCCTAAAACAATATACATATCTTGTTGATGTAATTATTAACATTTTCTAACTGTTAATTTTGTAAAATACAATTTGTAAATTTCAAGTACATTTTACTTTACGGGCTTTCATTTTTGCGAATGCCATTATTGATGTGGATAAGTCCAGTTGTTGTGCAATATCATTTTCAAAGGATAGGATTGCCAAAGATGATAGCCTTTCATCTTTCATTGTGGATCTTAAATATGTTTTAATTATCTTTAACTTAGAAAAACTTCTCTCTCCACTAGCTACTGTCACTGGAAGAGTTAAAAGTATGCGCAAAGCCACCCAAACTCATGTCTTGAAGAAACTGCAATGCTTCACGAGGAGTATTTTTACCATAGGGAAGAGTGAATTGAAAGTGTTTTAATTCTTCAGTTAGGTCTGATGCATTGATATCAGAAGATTTGCCATCTGTAAGGGCTACATGTAAATCCCTGCAATGAGCAGAAAGACCTTCAGGTAGAGATTTCACATTATATAAAAATCCCCACAACTTTGTGTGATCACTTAGTTGCTGGAAACGTTCCTTCAAGGAAGTTAAAGCTGCATCGACCACGGTGAAAACAAATTCTCGCTTAAATGTTTCCTCTGGGTTTTTATTCATTGCATCGAAACTTTCATAATCAAACATCCTCTTTTTTCCGTCTGCGTGTCCCTTTGAAGGTAGTGTCTGCTTCAAGAGATGTGGCTAATATTTTTGCTTTTGTCTTTGATTCTTCATATCCATTCTCTCTGTATGAGGACAAAAAATGTATAGTGCCCTCTATTAAAGCAGTTGCTGCTGTTACATCTACTTTATCACTCTGCAATTGTTTGCTGACAATATTGATTTGATATAAAATGTCATACCATACAGAAAGGGCTATCAGAAATGTAAAGTCCATAATTTGCCCAGACAACAATATGCTTGGTGCTGGATACCTGCATCTACTGCATTTGAATCATGTAATTCTGTTAAAGCATCATACATTTTTTAAGTTTGGGTGCACAACGCTTTCACGCTTTCGCTTTCCCAACGAGTTACACTTAATGGCTTTAGAGGTAGGGTAGGTACATGATTTAGTAAAATCTTCCATCGTTGAGTTGAAGCAGAAAACAGAGTGTAAGTTCTTTGCAGTACTCCAAAGAGTGAAACAGCTTCTATAGATGCTGCGGCTGCATCCGATATCACTAAATTCAAGGAATGACATCCACATGGAAGAAAAAATGCTCTTGAATTCTTTTTAAGTATTCTGGCCTGGACACCTTTATTTTGACCTTTCATGTTGGCACCGTTATCGTAGCCTTGACCTCGTAGATCTTGTAAATTCAAGTCACGCTCATTCAGCCCTCCAAATAACAGTTCAGTTAGTCCTTCACCTGTAGAGTCATTCACCTCTTTAAAACCAATAAAATGCTCCTTAACAGATATATCTTTTTTTGTGATATCAGTAAACCTTATGGTCAATGATAGCTTCTCAGAATGGCTTATGTCAGGTGTACAGTCTAATATAACATAAAAATATCGAGCTGTCTTTGCTCGAAGTAGAATATCCTTAAGCACTTGGTTTGCTAAAAGATTGATTATTCAATTCTGTATGTTTTTTCCAAGATAATGATCGGAATTCTCCTCAGCACAAACACGTCTCAAATGTTCTTGGGTTACAACATCAAACTTGCCAAGAAGTTGTACCAATCCCAAGAAATTTCAATTATTTGACGTAAACGGCTTATCAGAGGATTCCCTGAAGGCCAAGTTGTGCTCCGATAAAAATAAAATTATTGACATAAGCCTTTCTAGAACACCTCTCCAATGAACAGTTTCTTGGTTTATCATTTGCTGATGTGACACATCCACACATTTATTTAACCAAAGTCTTACCTCTGTTTCCATCCAAACACAATAAGAGGTCATATGATCCTGTGATTTTTCATGCTCCTTCAAACGAACACTAATGTGTCTCCAATCCCGAAAATCTGTACTTCCTAGAGAAGTTTGTGACATTTCAGATGGAAAATGCTTGCAGCAAAAACAATATGCACAGTCTGAAGTTTTTGAATAAACAAGCCATCTGCGCTTTATTATTTCACCATTGTCCAGTTTCCTCATCTGAAAGATTTTAGAAAAATGACGTTTATTTTTATCTAAAGGGAATGTTATATCCTCAATTTCAGGTGGTCCAGAAGTTACAATATTATCCACAAATGTGGAATTCAATTTGTCTGGCCACAGTGCTGGATCAGCTGTCATATATGGAGGATGCCGAGGTATTGTGCTCAGCTGACAATGTACTAGTTTGACTATTTAGAGCAGCAGCTGAGTTGTCTTCAATTTCTTTTTCAACTGAAGCCAAAGATGACTAATACCAAATTTGTAGAATCCAGACACTCGGAGGATGACAAGATATTGTGCTCAGCAGACAGGATACTAGTATTTTGGTCATTTAGCACAGCTGCCACGTTGTCAACTTCTTTGGCAGTTGAAGCAAAAGACGATTCTAATTCTTCCTCACATTTTTTTTTAGATGGTCCACCAAGCCGTAAACATTTCTCGAGGCTTCTTGCAGCTTTCTGTTTTTGTGCTTCACTTTCTGCTTTCCTCTTCTGACTTTGTGCTCCTGATAGCTTTTTTGGGCTCATTCTTCTAAATTACAGTTCCTGAAGTGAGCTGTGAAAAATGCACAAAATGTCTACATCAGTTTGATGTGCTAATTGCCATATGGTAGGATTGGGATGGGGGTCTCAGAACTTGAACTTCATTATATCTGCACCACACATTGCATCCATATTGATATTATCAAATCTGCTTCGTGGTTAAGTTGTAGAAGGGTACCTGGTTGAGGAGGGGAACTACAGACTGAGATCATGCAAATGGGGAGAATATTTTCATAATAAAATGTGTTAGATGTGCAAACAGTACATAATAAATTATTGAATAGATAACACAAAGTCTGTCCCTCTTCATAGTCACACTTACATATTACTCTCAAAGTACTAACTGCAACAGAGAGAACAGAATACTAGTGCAATATTCACTTATCATCACTAATGTATTGAAATTATTCGGAATATGGGAAGATTAAAAGTGGCACACCTTTTTTGCAATGAAATAGAATTTCTGTACAAAAACATGCCTATGGGCATCTTGCAGTTCCTCCTGCTTTACATATGGCCTGTGTAGCCCTTTCAGTCTAAGGTCCAGAGTACATACATTTCATGGACTCGGTGCAAATGTATGGCAAGCTTTCCAAATTACTTGTATGCACTAACATTTTGTAACACACTTTTAGGTTCAAACTAGGGTTGTCACTTTTCTCAAAGACAAATTGTAGCCATTTGATCAAGTTTTGGGGTCCTAAAAGGGCCCATAGCTTGTGCGTGACTAACAATTTGTGTAACATCTTTTTTATTCTTCTTAACACAGTAGGGACATCCTACTGTTGCACATCTCATCTGGGGTCTGAGGAAATATGATCACATCACCTCCATTGTCATTGGAACTCCATTAGCTTCCATTACTGCTTGCATCATCTTCAAACTCAGCTGCATCATTTACAATGCCATTACAAGCACCACCCATACTAATACAGTATTAACACCCATACTAATACACATCACGCTCTGCTTTCTGTTGTGGAGCTTACTTTGTGCCACTGATGCACACTCCCATATGCAACAAGTTTGTGTATAAATGTTGGTCTATTTTCACGTTTTAATAACTGTATGTTTTGTGATTTGTGTTGCATAGTCATCTGTTGGACTTGGGAGAAAATGGTCTTTGTGGGTGTGTTTTCCTGGGTCTGTGTACCATACCATGTTGCACTGATTTGGGCCCCTTTGAGCATGCACATTTAAAGCAAATCCTGATGGTTTGTCAATGCTCGATATATATAACTATTTTGACGGAGTGTTAATTAAAGACAAATTGAAGTTCCACATACATGAGAGAACACAGCATGTACAGGACACAGAAGACGAAAGAAATTAACAGGCAAGGTCTGAACAGATTTTTTAAATAGAAAGTTGCACATTATCATCATAGCTGCCAAGGTTTCAGATTCCTATGAGTGACATTTTCATAATTTCATTGTAATTATCAGTGACATGTCAACAACTGCAGTCTGCGAGTGACACTTTCTGGTGAGCAAAATCAAGCAACAAAGCTGAGGGAAACATATAAATCAGACATTACTCCCATTTGCACAACAAGATTGTCTGAATCATACTGTGTGTGCTACCACTAAGACTATTCACTAAAGGGGCCATCTAGTGAATGATGTCACTATAGGTATCAAAGCCATGATGCAAACGTCATCAAAGAAAGAACATTCTGGAATTCTTCCTGGCGGTGTCTGGTACTGGTGCAGGAGAGGCCTGTTGCTTTCTCTTCAGAGGATGCCCTTTTAAGAGAAAACAATCTCAGCCAGGCCGCAGCTCTACGCAAGCAATTTATGATAAATTTGATAAAAGATAATTTCACTGTGATAAAAAATTTTTTTTTTTTTTTTTTGAAACCGTTTATTGCAATCTCAAGAATATACAGGTATGGGCCTACAACCTTCCGGCCGGCCGCTAGAATGACAGGAGCATATGACATACATACAAAAACACTTGGCGTTGCAGAGGAGCAAAATCAGGAGGTATCAGCGTCGTAGGCCACATCACTCCGACCCCACAATACGGTTTCATTTTACACAAACAACACAAAAACCACACCCGCAAGGCAACCTGCAATCGACAGTAACAGCACGTGCTCCCCAAATGGGGGACCCCAGCCATCCACAGGAGTCTAAAGAGGGGAAGGGGAACAGATCGAGGACTGGGGGAATTCCGTGCTCGGGGCTAGGAAAGGAGTCAGCTAAGGGGACGGGGCTGGTGAGACCGCAGGCAGCAGTGGTGGCGCGCAGATACCCCCGCGGTAGGCGTTCCAGGGGCCCCATACTTTCACCCATGCCCCAGGCTTACCCCTCGCCACATACACCACCTTTTCTCGGAACATGCACCAATCCATGTGTTCTTTCCAGGCCGACACCGCCGGGGGCCTCTGGGATCCCCACAGTTGGGCAATGTCACGCTTAGCTATCATATATCCCAGAGTCACCCATCGCGTCTGCGGAACCGAGTAGTCAGTTGGTTCCCACACATTCAGCAAGCATCTCCTCGCTTCAGGCAGCAGCGCGACATGCGTAACCACTCGCAGGACCTCATGCACACCACGCCAGAATCGCTCCACCTTCGGGCATTCCCACAAAATATGCAAAAAAGTCGCCAAAGCACCACACCCACGCTTACACAACCCATCCTCAGCATAGCCCATACGCAGAAGCCTTGGCCCCGTCATGTAAACCCGATGGAGTATCTTAAGCTGGACGAAGCGAAGGCGAGCCGGTATGGCCACCTCCTTCGGAGAGGCCACCGCGGAAATCCAGTCTTCGTCGTCCAACTCCAGCCCGTCGGCAACCCAAGCCTCGCGGAGGCCAGTCAGCAAGCCCGAGCGATCATTAATCAATTTTTTGTAGATGAGGGAGATCGTGCTGTCCGGAACATGGCCATCCAGCACTCTATCCTCCAGGGGGGAAGACTCCGGGATGGAGGCGACGTCTGGGAAGACTGAGCCCAGCGCGTGACGGACCTGCAAGTACCGAAAGTATTCACTGCCCTGCAGCTGAAACTCCGTCTGCAGCGTCTCGAATGTTTTAAATCCCCCCCTCGTCCAGAGGTCCCCCACTTTACTGATGCCGATCGTGTCCCACTTCTCGAAGCCCTTCGAGGTCCACAGGGAGCCCAATCTCTCAGACGCGTACAACGGTGATGCCCGGGTCAAACGGTCCTTCCACCCCATAGCTGCGTTAGCCGCGTGCCATACTCGTACCATGACACGCGTAGGTCCCGTCAAGCGGGGTCCGGGCGCGCCAGAGTAGAGCGCTCGATTATAGTCGCCACCAGGCAGGAGCATCTTGTCCATTTCAAATGCCGGGTTTAAGGCGGGCCCGTAAAGGCCATGATTAATTGCAGCTAGCTGGGAGGCCCAGTAATACCGTTTGATATCCGGGAGGGCAATCCCCCGTCGTACCATGGGAGCGTCAACTTCGCCAGGGCAATACGCGGCCTCCCGTCCCAGAACAGGCGGCACTGTAGACTCTCCACCTCACGGAAGTAGCGCGCCGGGACTAAATCCATAGTATTCTGGAGAGCGTACAGGAAGCGTGGCAACGACATCATCTTAAACAATGCCGCCCGGCCGAGCGGCGAAAGCGGCAGGCGCCGCCAGCGCGCGACGTCCTCCTTCAAGCGCTGGAGGGGGGGAAGCAAATTCCGCTCGTAGCGGGCCTCCGGGTCCAGAGTAATGTAAACCCCCAGGTACCGAAACCCCTGCGAGGCAATCTGGATCGGACAGCCCCGCGGGAGGACGGGAGCCTCCCCGGAAAGCACATACACACATGATTTAGCCCAGTTGATGACAAGGCCTGAGTTGCGGCCGAATGAGCGCAAAACATCAACCAGGACAATCAGTGATTTATGCGGGGAGGCTAGGTACAAAAGGATATCGTCAGCGTATAGGGACACGCGGTCCTCATATTCGGGGGTCCAACGGAGACCACGGATGGAAGGGTGCCACCGCAGCCACTCCGCCAGGGGTTCCAAGGCCAGCGCGAACAGGAGCGGCGACAAGGGACAGCCCTGTCGTGTGCCCCGTCCCAGCTCGAATGGGACCGATACTCTTCCATTCACCACCACCTGCGCCACTGGGCCCGAATACAACAATTTGACCCAGCTGATGAACCCCGGGCCAAATCCAAACTTCGCCAGCATGGCCCAGATGTATGGCCACTCGAGCGTGTCAAACGCCATGGTGGCGTCTAAGGACGCCAATATGGCCGGCTCCCGCACAAACGGGACACGCACGAGCACCCCGTGCAAGCGCCGCAGATTAAGGGCCGTGTTGCGATGGGGAATAAAGCCGGACTGGTCTTGGTGGACCAGGTCGCCCACCACGCCGACCAGCCGGTTGGCTAGCACCTTGGTGAGGATTTTGGGCTCCGCATTCAAGAGCGAGATAGGCCGGTAGGAGGAAACCCGGTCTCGAGGTCTCCCCTCCTTGTGGATCACCACGATTGTAGCCAGACGTTGGTCCGGCGGGAGGGAGCCCAGCGAGTGGGCCGCCAGGAACATCGCACGGAGGTGGGGTGCCAGTACATCCGGTCGCAGCTTATACAACTCAATAGGAATGCCGTTCGGGCCCATGGCCTTGCCGGATGCGACCGAGCGTATGGCGAGGGCAATTTCGTCGGAGGTAGGAGCGGCATCTAACGACACCCTGTCCGCCACCGAAAGGGAAGGCAGCGCGATATCCCGAAGCAGGGCATGGGAATCCTCCTCCGAGCAGGGAGAAACCGGGGAATACACCTCGCGAAAATAATCCGCGAAACAAGAGACAATGTCTTCTGGCTCGGTGACACGCACACCATCCATCCTCTCAATCAGCGGGACCACACGACTCGCTCTCTCCTTTTTATCCAACCATGCAAGCAGTTTACCAGCCTTATCACCCACATCATACAGTCGCCCCTGTTGCTCTCTATAGAGGCCCCTGGCCGCCTCCGTGACGAGGGCCCTGTAGGCCGCCTGCTTAAGTTGTAGGACGTGTAGTGCAGCATCCGTCACCCCACCCTCTAGATCACCCTCCAGTTCAGCGATTTCGGCCTCCACCCGGGTCACCTCCTCCTGCTCGCGCCTCCGGGCATGGGAAATAAAGGAGAGGGCCTCCCCTCTAAGAACTGTTTTGAAAGCTTCCCACAGGGAGATAGCCGAAGGGACGGACCCCACATTCTCATCGAAATACCGCTGCAAGGATTTAATCAAATCAGCGCGAATGGTGGGGTCGCGCAGGTACCAGGCATTGATTGGAGCTACTCTGCCCTCCCCCCTCGGGAAGACATCAACGTGCAACAGGAGCGGGGAGTGATCTGAAATACCCCGCGCCAAATGGCGCACCTCTCCCACCCTCCCAACATAGGCCGCAGGGACAAGGACATAATCAAGCCGTGAGAGACTACCATGGGCACCCGAGTGGAAAGTGTACTGCAGCTGCGTGGGATGTTTTAAGCGCCAGCAGTCCACCAATCCCAGTGTATCTAAGAAGCCGGACAGCCACGCCTGCGCCCGGGGGAGGTCCCTAGGGGGGCGACGATCCACGGTCCCAGAAACCACCGCATTGAAGTCCCCCCCAACCACCAGAAGCCCCCCCGGAAGGTCAAGGAGGAGGCGCCCTAGGTCTGCAAAAGTCGTGGACTGTAACCCCGGTGGGACGTACACTGATACAAAGACAACTACTTTACCCTCCATTCTCCCCACTAAGACAGTGTAGCGTCCCCTCTCATCATGGCGCACCTCGTCTATTTCCAACGGGAGTGAGTTCTTCACCATTATGCCCACCCCCCGTGAGCCCGACGTGAAGCCCGAGTGGGCCACCAAACGATAGCCACGCCGATTCATGGCACAAAAGGAATTACCAATAAGGTGTGTCTCCTGCAGAAAGACCACATCTGGCGAAAGTCGTTTCAAATACTGCAGGACCACACCTCGCTTAATCCTATCCCCCAGTCCGTTAACGTTCCAGGACAATAAAGTCAGGTCCCTACCCCCCATCACATACAGAAGCCATCATTCGTCCCCCGGAGAGCACCTTAAAAACACAAATACAATAAAGGGTTTGCCTTGCGGTAAAAACAAACAACACCCCACCCCAACCCACCCATCCCAACAGAACTCCCCCCTCCCTGCACCCCTGCATGAGCCCAAACAGCCCCCCCAAAGTGCAGTGTGCTTGTCGCCCCATGAATGATTAAACTAACTAGTCCCCCAGAGGAGGAGGGAGAGCCCCCAAGAGACCCCGTACCACCTCCACAGGAGGGAGACTTAACGAACAGTCAAAAATGACGACAATGTTGTCCAGAGCAAGGCCTACTATTTGTCCCTCAGTCCTGATCCGGCGAGCCCTCCCCTCCAACCGCACCCCCCCCACCCCCCCGGCCCCGATCTCCGGGCAAGGAGTCCAACCAGTCCCCGGCTGCCTCGGGACGATCAAAAAAGTGCATGCGGCCATCCACCTCCACCCGCAACTTAGCTGGAAAAAGCATCGCATACTTGAGGTTCAGGTCCCGTAGACGACGTTTGACTCCGAGAAAGCTCAGTCTCTGCTTCTGGACCGCTGGGGTGAAATCAGGATAGAAGTTCACATCCATATTGTCAAGTCTGACCGGTCCTTGTTGCCTAGAAGTCTGAAGGATAGCGTCTCTGTCCCGAAAGTTGAAAATCCGGGCAATGAGAGGCCTCGGAGGGGCTCCGGCCTTAGGTCTTCCTCCAGGAACCCTGTGGGCACGATCCACCGCAAAGAATTTACTCAGCCCCCGGGGCTGGAGATGGGTGAGAATCAGGTCCTCCACAAACAGGTCCGCCGCCGCCTCCTCACGTCCCTCCGGCACCCCGACAATGCGGACATTGTTCCTCCGGGCCCGACCCTCGGAATCCTCCAGTCGACGATCCATCAGGGCGCTCGCCTGGCCGAGCCGGCGCACCTCCTTTTGGAGGGCCGCCACGTCCGCCGTAAGGCCCGAAGTGGTGTGGGCCAAAGAATCGACCCGGTCATTGGTCTTGGATAAGTCGGCCCTCACCAGGCCAACATCCACGTGGACCGAGTCAATCTTTTGCGCCAGTGTGTCAAAGCGCTGGTCCACCGAGGCCTTCATCTCGGCGATAGCGCCCATAACATCTCCGCGGGCAGCGTAGGAGCATCAGTCGGGCCCTCAGGGGGCCTATGCGGCACCTCGGGAGATCCCTTCTGGAGGGTGTAGCGGTCCATGTTGTTGGACTGATGGGCCGCGCCACGGCGGGTCGATTTCACCTTTGCCCGGTCGCCATCTTGCTTTGTGGACATGGTTTCAGTCCCCAAATCGTGCCAATCACCTCGGAAAAGGCCCACAAACCAGTTCACGGGCTCCGGGGGGGGGGCCACCACAGGTCCGCAGGACGGATCACAGCCGGCGGGCCAGCAGGGCACCCCAACAAGGCCACACCACCGCACACCGCCCCGCAACCCAACCTCGCCCGAGCAGCAAGGAGGGTGCAAAAGCGAAAGTGAAAGTGCGGGGTACGCGAGTCGCCCAGCCCTGCCCGCCGCTGTTGATCACTTTGTCTCCGGATCGCCCCGCAACTCCAATCCGGGGGGCCGGCGTGGAGAAGGCCGCAAACCTCAATCGATGCTCCCGCCGGTGTCCGAGGTCCAATTTGGAAACGGAAAACGGGTGACACCTCAGCTCGGGCTCACCAACACAGTCCCCTCATCTAGGACAGGATATTTTCAGGATTTATGTAGGAGGTCACGGAGGTCTTCGGGAGCCTCGCACCTACGCGGCCATCTTGGTTGCGCGCTAGGCTCCTCCTCCACTGTGATAAAATTAATAAAAGATTATTTCACAGTGGGAGGAAGGCAGTTCCATCCTCAGCTTATTTATCACTGGTAGTTGAGGGCACAGCTGGCATCATAGATTGAAAACTGGAATGAAGCACTGGTCTCCATCAAGCCTCTCTCCCTCTCTCCCTTTTTCATCTTCTGACCCTCTTCTCCTAAATAATTTTTACATCTGGTCTTTTAGGGTCACACGTCCCTTTCTCTCTCCTTTCTTTTTCTTGCCTCAGCCGGTTTCCTTTCACCACCTCCTCTTATCTTTCCTTCGTCCCTCTTCTCTTCCCCTCCTCCCTCTTGCTTTTCTCTCCTCTTTCCATACCTTTCTTTCTGTCCACTCTCTTTACTGTCCCAGACTCAGTCTCCTTTCCTCCATCTCTCTGCAATGTGAGCTCAGAGGACATTTCTCGTCCACCGGCTCTAAACCGCACAATCTATTGTTTGTGGTGAATCTGCTGTGAGCTGCCCGCCCCCGAGCTGCAGGGAAACCGTCAGCTGAAGCAGCTCCCCGCTCCCAGACGCCACTGGTGGAGCGAAGGGTGCAGGTGCCCACATACCTTCATCCTCTGATGCAAGGAGGGCTGGGGAGACTCAGTCAGTGGACAGAGGAGGACAGCTGGTGCCTGTGAAGGGAGCACTGGGGCGGGGCGTGCCGCTTGTAACTTTCACAAACTGGAGGAATCCGGAAGGGCGATCACTGATAGGGCTGGGGCGCCATCAGTCATACTGTGGGTTTACATCATTATGGGGTTCTCTTCTAGTGCTTAAGATGGGACAATATGTGTAGGAAAAGAAAAGGGAAAACAACGAAGGAAAGGAGATTGCAGGCCAGGTTGTGGCTGTTTCTGCCCCAGCCCTCACATCCATGAGGTATTCCTTGCATTTACAATAGAGACATCTAGTTTTGGTGGCCATGGATGTACAGAAAATAACTGAACCCAAACAGAAACACGAGTCTATGCCTTCACAAACGTACATTTGATTCCATCCATTCATTCTTTGCAGCCCCTCCCTGCCCAGGGTCACAGGTCTCACCAGCCACTTCCGATTCATCAATCCTCATCATGTCGGCGTCCTCTTTATACTGAAAAAGAGACCCTAGGCGACCTAGCTAATTTAGTTCCAGCCCTTAATGACTCTACCCAGCCAGGTCACAGCATTGACTACTATGAGTCTGAGTCTGACACCCACTGCCCTCCCGCCCCCTTCGAAGCTGTCCATCTTCTGTGGCACATCGCCCCTGGATGTACCAGAATTTTATAACTTCAACCGACAGTCACAGTTTCACAAAACTCCAGTGTCTGATTCTGACTCGCTTTTCCCTCATTTTTTCTAAAATGAAATACATTTAATTTCTTCAGTTCCAACTTCCACGAACCTCTTAAGCATTTTACAATAGTGCATTCCAGTGGCAAGGTAACCCGGGCGGGCGGCATTCATATTTTTCATTTAACAGGACAATTTTTGCTTAATAAAAAAAGTTGACCTACTAACCTTTATGCTGCAGAGAGCGGAGCTGGGCTCACTGTGCCAAAAATCCCGCGTAGAGCGCGCGCCAGTAAAGTTAGCCGCCGGAAGTACTTTGGTATTTCAAAATGCCAATGCCGAGTAAATCTGTTGACTTTTCCAGGGCCCACTCTAAGATGTAGTACAAGCTGCTAATCAAAACACTTACAGCAATGCATGGGCGGGCAAAAGCGTGCCTCCTGATTTGTTAAACACAGTTTTCTCTCTTCCGTTTCTACGAAGATTAACATCGTAGAAAAGAAAGAGGGACAACCGTTTAACAGTGCAGGCTTTTGGACGATGTGACTGCCACTGTCAGGATGCAAAACTCCTCAGTATCCGGGTGATGCAATAGAGGTCCACCTCCAGATCGCCCCGGACTCCAACCAAAGGTTACAGAGCCCAGAGGTGATCAGGCGGGGGAAAGGATGGGGAAAGGGTCAGCATGGAAAAGAACCTGAAAAGACAAAACATAACAAACATAGCCACAGTAACAGTCTACTCTCTTTTCGGTCTCACTAATACATGAGGTGACTAAAGGTATTGATGGCAAGAACCGCCCATCCCGGGCATTCACCCCCAAAGGTACCCCTAGCACTCTGTAGCGAATCCCTCCTGTATGTATGCAAGGATCTTACATCAGACCCCTGCTACTAGTGAGTTGTCCCCTCTTAGCAGAGCCTTAGTCCAAAGAGAACTGTCAATAAGCTTCCACGGTGAAAGCACCGCCGCTTTGTGCCCTTATGAAGTAGCGCTCCTTCACAACGTGAGAATCAACGCCCTAAGTTCTGTTGAGGTGTATTAGGTCCTAACGATAGCCACTCACAATTCCCCAAAGTCCCGCTCTCTCAATGAATGCTGGAGGCGCTGTGCGGAATGGTTGGCTTTTCTGAAAACTATAGTCTTGCTACTTGCGCATTTCAGCGCGGTCTCATCAGGTAAGCTCTTCCGAGCGTGGACAAACAATAGGCAAACTCTTCTGAGCCTGTAACCTGAATATCGCGCTCTCTCCGCGCGGTTTAGGCAAATTGCAGCTCCTCCGAGCTGGACTCGACAACTCGCTCCTGCGAGCGGGATCAAACCATAGATCTGCTCCTCCGAGCTGAAAACAAACGGGATTTGCAGCTCCTCCGAGCTGGACTCGACACCTCGCTCCTGCGAGCACGATCAAACCATAGATCTGCTCCTCCGAGCTGAAAACAAACAGGCGCTCTTTACAGCGCGGTTCGACAAGGCTCGTCCGAGCCTATACCTGAGTCTACGAGGGAAGGCAGGTCTCGAGGTCTGCTAGGCGCAGACTGTTGGTGAGCTCAGCCGAGCTCTGATACCTCTCACCTGCTTCCTCTTCGTAAGCCGCGACTCCGTACTCGACAGTCCCCGCCTGGACGCCAAGCTCCGAGGGACGGGGAAAGCGGAGTCCTCGGGTTCGTCTTCCTCCGAGCGGTGAATACCAATACCAGCCGGGACGCCTAGCTCCGAACGGCGGAAATTGGATCCTCGGATTCAAAATAACGCACGCTTCCTATCGGGCGTGTCGTCCCTTTATAGACGCCCACTTCCTGGTTCCGGGGTTGCTGGTATTTGTAGTGTTGAGACGCTCGGTAGGAGCCTTGGATCCCGATTCCTCACAGTAGGTCCCCTCCCCAAGCGCCTCCTAGAGCCAGGCTTCTCCGGATGTCGCTCGTAGAACCTCTCCACTGCCGCCGGGGCATGTACCGCGTCAGAGGGCTCCCACGAATCCTCTTCTGCCGAGTAGCCCTTCCAAGATACCAGGAACCATAACTTGCCCCTGCGATAGCGGGCGTCACGGATGCTTTTCACCACGTATTCTAACTCCCCATCCACCCATACCGGTGGCGGGGCTCTCCTGGAGGCGGCCTTCGCTGGCTTCAACAAACTGCAATGAAAAACGGGGTAAATCCGCAGTGAACCCGGCAGTTTGAGTTTGTATGCCACCGGATTGATCCTCCGCACTATCGGGTACGGTCCAATGAAGCGCGGGTGGAATACACTACGCAACTTGAATTTTATGTATCGGGTGGACAGCCATACACATCGCCTACTTCGTACTCGGGACCCGATATCCTCTTCCGATCTTCCCACTTCTTATACTTCTTTTTAGCCGCCCTTAAAGCCCCTTGTGTTTGCTTGTGAAGTATCTGCAACTCCCGCAGCCTGGAGTGGACGGCCGGTTGATCCCCCAAATCCTCTGACAGGGTCACTGGTAGCGTTTTTGCTTCATACCCGTAATTGGCCTTAAACGGGGACACCCCGATCGAGCTATGCCACGCCTCGTTGTAAGCCAATTCGGCCATCCACAGCATGGACACCCACGACTCCTGTGAGTGTGACACGTAGGACCTAAGATACTGTTTTAATGTTTGATTTAGGCGCTCGGTCTGTCCATCAGTTTGTGGATGAAAGCTGGTTGAAGTAGCGGACTCGATCCGTAGCGCCTTACACCAGGTCTTCCAGAAACTGGCCACGAATTGGGGGCCCCTGTCTGACACTATCACTTCTGGCAAGCCGTGTAGTCTTACCACGTTAGTCAACAACAGCTGCACGGTTTGTCCGGCCGTTGGTAAGTTGTGACAGGGGATGAAATGACCCATCTTGGTCAGGCTATCAACCACGACTAGTATTGCTGAATGCCCGCTGTCTCCCGGCAGACCTGTAATGTAGTCCACGCTGATGTTCTGCCATGGTTGTTGCGGCGTGGGTAACGGGTACCAATTTCCCTGTTCTTTTCCCTCTTTCGCTCTTGTTCCTGGCGCACACTTCACAGGCCATAACCCATAGACGGATATCTTTGTGCAATGTTTCCCACCAAAAATGCCTGGACACGGTCTCCGTCGTATTTCGGATTCCTGGATGGCCGGCTAACGGGGATTCATGGCACCATTGAAAGGCCTTGGTTCTGAGTGCCTTCGTTGGAAGGAACAGCCTTTGTCCGTGAAAAGGAAGCCCTCCTTTGAGGCTACGTCCCGGAGGTGTTCTGCTCCATTCCTTCCACCTTTCATCGGAGCGGCTAGCTCTTATTTCATTCAAAAACTCCTCGGCTCTCAAGACACAGATCACTTTAGCCGGATTGACGATAGCTAGCAGCGCAGGTGTTGCACTCCCCTCTGTTATGTTCTGTCTAGACAAGGTGTCTGCCTTCCGGTTTTCCGTGCCTGGCCTGAAAGTAATGGTAAAGTCAAATTCGGCAAAAAAGAGTGTCCATCTCATTTGTCTCGGCGTTAGGTGACGCGCGGTCTTCATGTACAACAAATTCCGATGATCGGAGTAGACCAGTACCGGATGTTGTGCCCTCCACAGGTAATGACGCCATTATTGGAACGCCTTCTTTATGGACAAGAGTTCTTTTTCGGCGATTGTGTAGTTCCGCTCTGCGTTATCCAATTTTTTCGATAGATACGCTACTGGGTGCATTCGCCCTGTGTCCTTATCTCTTTGGGACAGCACAGCCCCTACCGCTTCGTCTGACGCATCAGCCTCCACAATGAACTGAACATCCACCTGCGGATGTCGTAGAATCGGAGCTGTAGTAAACATGTTTTTCAGCGCTTCAAAGGCAGCAGTCGCTTCCTTCGTCCACTGGAAGGGTACTCCTTTACGTAGCAGTCGGGTTATGGGTACCGCTAGTAAGGAAAACTCCTGTATAAACCTGCGGTAATAATTTGCAAACCCTAAAAAACACTGTACCTCGCGCACAGAACGGGGAATGGGCCAGTCACGAATTGCCTGTACCTTTCTTTCAGACATACTCAACCCTTCTGGCGTCAGTATTACACCCAAAAATTCCACCTTGGTTACCCCAAACTCGCACTTGCTGAGTTTACAATACAGTCTGTTGGCCCTTAATTTCTCCAAAACCAACATAACATGACGGGTGTGCTCTCCCACAGCCGCTGAGTAAATCAAAATATCATCTATGTAGACCCCTACAAAGATGTCCATGTACTCCCGTAGCACTTCATTTAAGAAAAACTGGAAAGCCGCCGGGGCGTTACAGAGCCCAAACGGCATCACCAAGTACTCATATAAACCAAACCTGGTCTTAAACGCTGTTTTCCACTCATCCCCCTGTCTGACCCTTACTAAATGGTACGCTCCCCGGAGGTCTAGGCGAGTGTATATTACTGCCTCTCGGACTTGATCCAGCAGGACACTGATCAGTGGCAACAGATACCTGTTTCTCACTGTGTTTTTATTCAAGTTTCTATAATCACAACACGCTCTCAACTCACCGTTAGCTTTGGCTATAAAAAAAGAGCGGAGAGGCCGCAGGGGAACGGGAAGGCCTAATGAATCCTAGTGCGAGATACCTGTCTAGATACTCCCGTAGATGGCGTGTTTCAGGGTCAGATAATGCATACACCCTACTAGAGGGAATGACAGCCCCCTCTACCAGGTCTATACGGCAATCAATAGGCCTATGCGGGGGAAGCTGTTCCGCCTGAGTTTTGTTAAAAACATCAGCATAACCCGCATAGACCTCCGGTAGCTCTATATCTTTTTCGGCTGCCGTAGCCAGACGGAACGGACCCGCGAGAGCCAGGGCTTGTGCTCGCATGCATTGTTTGGCACACCCCCTAGATAAAAATCTTACTGTTCTGTCCTGCCAATTCACTGTGGGATTGTGGCGTACAAACCATGGCATCCCCAAGATCACTTCGTATTGGGGTGCGGCTATGATATTAAACTCTATTACTTCCTGATGTTGGCGGTTTCCATCCCTCAGAGTCATTTTTAGGTCCCCCGTGTGAAGAGTGATCCTTCCTGATTTTAGAGGTTCGCCGTCCACGGCCAGCACCTCCTCTGGTGATTCCCTCTGCACTGCTTCAATTGATAGTAAGGTAACTAGTCCGCTATCTATGAAGTTCCCTGTTGCTCCTGAGTCCAACATTACTAGCACCTGGTGCTCCTGTGTTCCCACTTCCAACCCCGCTGGTAACACTATATGGGCTTCTGTGGCTGTAGATCTAGTATTGGCAAGAGAAGGTATCCTCCATACCGTATTCTCCGGTGGCAAAGGCGAGGCAAACTCTGGATTGCTTGTCTCCTTTACCAGGGAGGATACTGCTGCCTTCTTGCCTCTATATTGCACCGCAGGGTTTCTAGGCTTTGAAGGGCATTCCCGCACAAAATGCCCCCTTTTTCCACAGTACATGCAGAGCCCCAAAGCGCGGCGGCTTTCTCTTTCCGCCTTGGATAAAGGGGCTCTCACTGCCCCTACCTCCATAGGTTCGTTCGCTGACGCCACAGGGTTGGGTTCTCTCCGAGTGTACCTCGCCATCGCCCCGCTCCCCTTGTACCTGTCTCCCCCTCTTTCAGCCAAGCGACCGTCTAGTCTCAACACCAAATTCATCAGTGCCGCGCAGGTTGTGGGTTGGGGGTCTATCTGCGCCACTACGTCTTTTAAATCGTCACAAAGCCCCTGATAAAACAAGGACATTCGTTTCTCTTCTGGCCATGCCGCCTCTGCAACTAACCGATTGAACGAAGTGAGGTATGTCACCAAGTCACTCTTTCCTTGTCTCAATGAGAGCAGCTCCCTGTCTGTGCTAAAGGTGGTTGTTCGTCTATCGAACACTCCCTCAAATGCGGCTCGAAAGGCGTCCCAGTCCGACAGGACCGCGTCGTTGTTCCGGACCAAAGGGACCGCCCATGAAGCCGCGTCACCCACTAAGTACGAGATGGCAAAAGCCACTCGGGTATGATTAGTGGGAAATGACGACGGTTTACAAGAAAAATGTAACAACACCTGAGTAAGGAAGATCTGAATCTTTTGAGGATCTCCCGCATATCGCTCTGGGCTAGCCAAAGGGATAGGCGGTGGCACCGTCACCTGTATCTGTTGCTCAATAGGTGACGCCACATCAAAAGGATTACGGGTCAACCTATCTACCCTATCTCTCAAAGCCGCCGTTTCCCCGCGCGATGCCACCAGTTCCTGCTGTACCAAGGCCAGAGCCTGCACTACATCCTCTAAGGATGCAATACTCTTGCCCCCCCGGACCGGAAGGAGCACCTATCGTAGGTGCGTTATTCTGTCAGGATGCAGAACTCCTCAGGATCCGGGTGATGCAATAGAGGTCCACCTCCAGATCGCCCCGGACTCCAACCAAAGGTTACAGAGCCCAGAGGTGATCAGGCGGGGGAAAGGATGGGGGAAAGGGTCAGCAGGGAAAAGAACCTGAAAAGACAAACCATAACAAACATAGCCACAGTAACAGTCTACTCTCTTTTCGGTCTCACTAATACATGAGGTGACTAAAGGTATTGATGGCAAGAACCACCCATCCCGGGCATTCACCCCCAAAGGTACCCCTAGCCCTCTGTAGCGAATCCCTCCTGTATGTATGCAAGGATCTTACATCAGACCCCCGCTACTAGTGAGTTGTCCCCTCTTAGCAGAGCCTTGGTCCAAAGAGAACTGCCAATAAGCTTCCACGGTGAAAGCACCGCCGCTTTGTGCCCTTATGAAGTAGCGCTACTTCACAACGTGAGAGTCAACGCGCTAAGTTCTGTTGAGCTGTATTAGGTCCTAACGATAGCCACTCACAATTCCCCAAAGTCCCGCTCTCTCAATGAATGCTGGAGGCGCTGTGTGGAATGGTTGGCTTTTCTGAAAACTATAGTCTTGCTACTTGCGCATTTCAGCGCGGTCTCATCAGGTAAGCTCTTCCGAGCGTGGACAAACAATAGGCAAACTCTTCTGAGCCTGTAACCTGAATATCGCGCTCTCTCGCGCGGTTTAGGCAAATTGCAGCTCCTCCGAGCTGGACTCGACAACTCGCTCCTGCGAGCGGGATCAAACCATAGATCTGCTCCTCCGAGCTGAAAACAAACAAGATTTGCAGCTCTTTACAGCGCGGTTCGACAAGACTCGTCCGAGCCTATACCTGAGTCTACGAGGGAAGGCGGGTCTCGAGGTCTGCTAGGCGCAGACTGTTGGTGAGCTCAGCCGAGCTCTGATACCTCTCACCTGCTTCCTCTTCGTAAGCCGCAACTCCGTACTCGACAGTCCCCGCCTGGACGCCAAGCTCCGAGGGACGGGGAAAGTGGAGTCCTCGGGTTCGTCTTCCTCCGAGCGGTGAATACCAATACCAGCCGGGACGCCTAGCTCCGAACTGCGGAAATTGGATCCTCGGATTCAAAATAACGCACGCTTCCTATCGTGCGTGACGTCCCTTTATAGACGCCCACTTCCTGGTTCCGGGGTTGCTGGGATTTGTAGTGTTGAGACGCTCGGTAGGCGCCTTGGGTCCCGATTCCTCACAGCCACTGCTGACGATGATTTAAGACAAATATGGGTGGCGCCCCCCTGACCTTGGCACCCGGTGCGGTGGCACCGCTCGCACCGCCCAAAAACCATCCCTGATGCAAAGAGCGTTCTTCAGAATATACTGACGGTTCCCAGTCAAAAAAGTATGTTGGTGCTTATAAAAGATTGCCTTTCAACCCTCCCCTTACTTTCCCTACGCCACTTTTAGTTCAGGGGAAGGTGGCCTTAAAGATGGCTGAGCAGGGTACCGCTGCCTCTTTCATTGGGAAAATTGTTCTTTTGGATGTGCTGCTTCAGAAAACTCCTTTGTACAAACCAGCTGCTTAACGTAGGGCCTTATACGATGGCGGTGGGACCACCACCGCCAGGCCATCAATGGCGGCCTGCCCCTGCAGGTCCGCCCGCCACATTACGATGGCGGCGGATGGTGGGCTGGCAGAGAGACCATCCGCCACTGTAGGGGGGACTCCAATCCCTTTAGTAGTGGTATATATATATATATATATATATATATATATATATATATATATATATATATATATATATATATATATATATATATATATTCGCTTCTGAACAATATGTACTGAATTGTTATTTTGTTCCTGATCAATAATTCGTATTGACACTTGAACCTTTTTTTAAAAAATGTATTTGCACTTGACACTTTAATTCACTAGGAATATTTTTCTTATACATCTGGCTTGTAGAAACATCAAAAGTTACTTCTCAATTTTTAACGTACGTTTTTAACTTTGAACTGCATCACTTTGCACAAGCGGATCCACATTCATGTGGCGATTTGCACATCTCATAATATTTTGCACTAATCACAGCTCAATTTGCACATGCGTATTTTGCACATACATAATGTACATTTATGCACATACGTTGAACATTATTCTATACATTATAAATAATGTTGGCAAATTGCATATATAAATGTATTCAGACATAACATGCCAATCATCAAAACGCAGATATATGAATATTAATTGTTCACAGCGTAATTTTGAAAAAGGTTAATTTGCACATGCCCAATTTGCACATTTAATGTTGCTTAGTACATATATTTTGTTGCATATTTATTCATTGCTGCTATAGAAGTTTTGGTTACTATTATTATTTTTTATGAGATGTTCATCATTTGTGAACTTAAATACTGTGATGCAGAAAGATAACGTATCGGTATTCATACCAGTGATTGTTACACAAAAAATGTGAGAAATAATAGTGAGAAAAAAAGAGAAAAAAAGCCCACTTGTATAGTATGTTGTCACTTTCCATTATCACGTGGTGTCAAATGTAAAAAAACAAGGGAGAAAAAAAGAGAGAGAAAGTATATATACTTGAATTGTACCGCCATTTCATTATGTGATCAAGGGCACTAGATGCCCGAAACGCGTCGTGAGGAACGACAAGCGAATGTAATGAGCAAATAAATCACCTGTGATTGACGAGCTTTCGCGTGGGACGTTGTTTTTCTTGTTCGCCGCCAGAGGTACAGGAAGATTTGTGATATATATATATATATATATATATATTCACTTAAAAAACCATAGGTTTCACACATGTTATAGTTAGGTGGATATTTCACTCGTAAAAAACCAATGAAATTCCCCCGTTATAGTTAGTTCAGATAACTATAACTCGCGCGCCCGCAATCCACTGCTCATGACGTCACATATTACATCACTCATGACATGGTCAGTGGCATCACTCATGACATCACTGATGACATCATCCTTGTGATAGAGTGGCGGTCGCGCGAGTTATAGTTATCTGAACTAACTATAACGGGGGAATTTCATTGGTTTTTTACGAGTGAAATATCCACCTAACTATAACATGTGTGAAACTATGGTTTTTTAAGTGAATTTGCAAGGTTTTTTAAATGCTAATTCCTAACTATAATGTGTGTGAAACCTATGGTTTTTTCAGTGAATTTGTACGGTTTTTTAAATGCTAATTTATTTAAGTATTATTATTTTTTATATATATTTATTTTAACAATAAACTACGTATTAAAATGTTTTTTTTTTTTTGGTTTTCACCGTGCGCGCACGGTGCGCGCACCCCCTGACAAAGGCTAGGGGGTCAGGAACTCTCTACCCTGCCCCCTTTTCACGTTCGCTACCTTCCTTTTTCACTCTCGCACTGAAACCAAACAAAATGGCGGCCGACACTTCCTGATTTCGACCGATTCGAACGTTGACTAACATGTAACCACCAATCAGAATTACGCTCGCGCACGTTAGGGTGCTCGCACGGTTCGCGCACGGTGCGCGCACCCTGCACGCGTATAGATATTGATATGCTTTTAAATGCTATTTTCTCAGGACATACTGAACAGATTTACACCAGACCTGCAAAAGGCACTTCCTTGACCATATGGCTACCTCTCTGCCAAATTTCAAGTAATTCTGTTCAGCCATTCGGGCTGTAGCTGTGTCTAAAGGTCCTATGGAAAAATGCATGGGGAAAACGCGTTTTGGGACCCCCCTTTTTTCTCGGCCCCGCTTGACGAATCACCCTGAGACTTTCAGGGTAGGAGCTGAATGGAGCACCCCATTAGTTTTGAAAATTTCGCGAGGATTCGTCAACCGACGCCAAAGTTATTCAAAATAGAATTTTGAGATTTCCTATGGAAACACGGTCCTAACTATAACTATCTACTGGCGACCGCCAGTAGATAATATATAGATATAGATATATATATATATATATTCACTTAAAAACCATAGGTTTCACAAATGTTATAGTTAGCTGGACATTTCACTCGTAAAAAAACAATGAAATTCCTCCGTTATAGTTAGTGCAGGCAACTATAACTCACGCGACCGCAATCCTCTGCTGATGACGTCAGATATTACATCACTGTATTTAGACACTTATTTACCCATGTCTTCTTCCATTAATCTTTAGCTATACATATATTACAAATATTTATTTTTCAGAAAGACACATATGTTATCAGTGATGTAATATCTGACGTCATCAGCAGAGGATTGCGGTCGCGTGAGTTATAGTTGCCTGCACTAACTATAACGGGGGAATTTCATTGTTTTTTTACGAGTGAAATGTCCAGCTAACTATAACATGTGTGAAACTTATGGTTTTTTAAGTGAATTTGCAAGGTTTTTTAAATGCTAATTCGTAACTATAACGTGTGTGAAACCTCTGTTTTTTTCAGTGAATTTGTACGGTTTTTTAAATGCTAAGTTATGTTTTTATTTTATTTTATTTTTTTCAGGTTTTACACCGTGCGCGCACTGAGAGCCCACGGTTCGCAGTGCGCGCACCTCGCGATTTAAAAAAAAAAATAATAATTGTTTTTTTTCCCCTTGGAGGTCCTTCTGTGACACCCTGACCAAGGCTAGAGGGTCAGGAACTGTCCACTCTGCCCCCTTTTCAGGTTCTCCACCTTTGTTTTTCACCCCCTCAGACTGCGAGAGACAAAATGGCGGCCGACACTTCCTGGTTTCGACCGATTCGAATGTTTACCGACATCTAACAACCAATCAGAATTGCGCTCGCGTACGGCAGGGTGCGCGCACAGTGCGCGCACGGTGCGCACGTATAGATATTGATATGCTTTTAAATGCTATTTTCTCAGGAAATACTGAGCAGATTTACACCAGACCTGCAAAAGGCACTTCCTTGACCTTATGGCTACCTCTCTGCCAAATCCCACGTAATTCTGTTCAGCCGTTCGGGCTGTAGCTGCGTCTAAAGGTCCTATGGAAAAATGCATGGGGAAAACGCGTTTTGGGACCCCCCTTTTTCTCGGCGCCCGCTTGACGAATCACCCCGAGACTTTCAGGGTAGGAGCTGAACGGAGCGCCCCATTAGTTTTGAAAATTTCGTGAGGATTCGTCAACCGGCGCCAAAGTTATTCAAAATAGAATTTTGAGATTTCCTATGGAAACTAGGTTGTAACTATAACTATCTACCGGCGACCGCCAGTAGATAATATATAAACATATAATCACCATATCTATATAAATATAAATTCATGCAAACATGTACATATACATATATGCATACATATGCATGGTATGTATATGAAATTTTGAAAAACACTAATAAAAGCAAAGCTAAAAAGCCACCTAATTATAAACAGAATAGCTTTAACTTAAACGAGGGCGAGACCTATTGCATTTTCAATGCTTGTTTACTTTGGTTCCATCAAGAAGGCATTCAGATGTGACACATTTGCCATAAATTCTGAATGGTAGCACTCTAGTTCCTCATTAGATCACTGTAGCAAAGCTACTGCTCACCAGGGAAGTCTGCTGCTGGTATTCAAAGTGCATGTTTCAGTCTGCATGTCAGAACTTTTTAATGAAATAGAAGAGGATTTGAGAAGTCAAAATGTGCCCTAAGTTTTCTTTCTGCAGCACTAATCATAATTTCTATGGCAAAATGAACCCCCTTATTGTGTTCCTTTGCAAATTAAATGTTTTAAATGTTACCACTTTATTCCAATCAAGATGGCTTCAGGTGTGCCATACCTTTGTCATAAGTAAGACTGTTAGCGCTCTAGTTGTTCTTTAAAACACTCTGGGATTTCTGTCATTGGGCTATACTTGGGCTACATCTCGGTGATATTTGTGCTACATTTGGGCTCTTTTGTCTCTGGTGGCCATCTTGGGAACCTTGTTATGAAGATTCCTAATTTCCTCATTTACTGCAGTCTCCTCAGTAGGCACACTGTCCATTTTTTACTTTGATTCAATGAAGAAGGCATTCAGATGTGTCACACATTTGCCATAAATTCAGAATGGTAGCACTCTAGTTCCTCATTAGATCACTGTAGTAAAGCTACTGCTCACCAGGGAAGTCTGCTGCTGGTATTGAAAGTGCATGTTTCAGTCTGCATGTCAGAATTCTTAATTGAAATAGAAGAGGATTTGAAAAGTCACTCAAAATGTGCCCTAATTTTTCTTTCTGCAGCACTAATCATACATTCTATGGCAAAATGAACCCTCTCATTTTGTTCCTTTTTAAATTAAATGTTTTAAATGTTACCACTTTATTCCAATCAAGATGGCTTCAGGTGTGCTATAACTTTGTCATAAGTAAGACTGTTAGCGCTCTAGTAGTTCTTTGGAACACTCTGGGAAGCTGCAGTAGAACACAAAGGAATCAACTGACAGTCTCTGCCCTTGTTGGATGTACATGTTTTACTGAGACTGTCAGACTTCATTCTCACATGACTGAGAAAGATAATGTGAATTTACAGAAAATATGCTCTCAGTTTAGCTTATAGATCACCTTCCAAACCTCTGTGGGAAAAGCATGTGAAAATAGTTTTCTCTCAAACATGATTCATGATATCCCAGCAGAAGGCTTTTTCACATGGCAAAATCACCTTAGAACATACCACAATTCCTAAAATGAGTATGGTACCATCAACAAATGATTTATAATGTAACTAAAGTCTTAAAACCTTCTATTAACTGCAATGCTTTTTAATGAGGTGCTATCATGTATATTGGTCCCAAGATGGCTGCCAACACTTCTTGGATGAAGTGCTGACAGCCAAACAGATCTCACAATGAGATGTGTGGTTAGGCTCCGCCCAGATATATATATAATTTTACTTTTGATTTTCTCAGGAACTACTGAACGGATTGACTCCATATATGCAAAAGGAACATCCCTGACCTGAGGACTACCTCTTTGCCAAATTTCAAGTAATTCTGTTCAGCCGTTCGGGCTGTACCTTCGACTAAAGGTCCTATGGGAAAATGCGTTTTGGGACCCCCCTTTTTTCTCGGCGCCCGCTTGACGAATCCCCCCAAGACTTTCAGGGTAGGAGCTGAGCGGAGCGCCCCATTAGTTTTGAAAATTTCGTGAGGATTCGTCAACCGGCGCCAAAGTTATTCAAAATAGAATTTTGAGATTTCCTATGGAAACACGGTCCTAACTATAACTATCTACTGGCGACCGCCAGTAGATAATACATATCTATATATATATATATATATATATATATATATATATATATATATATATATATATATATATATATATATATGTATATGTATATCTGAAGCACTTTCCCGACTCTTCCCACTTCCCAGCCGGTAAAGAGAGAAGAGAGAGTATATATATATATATATATATATATATATATATATATATATATATATATATATATATGTATATGTATATCTGAAGCACTTTCCCGACTCTTCCCACTTCCCAGCCGGTAAAGAGAGAAGAGAGAGTCACGGACACCAGTTACTTCGTGGCAGAGATCAGGTCTTTATTTCTCGTTCACAGCTCTGACGCGTTTCGGATAACAACGTATCCTTGTTCACATGCGGAAACGCAGTCCGCCTACTGTTTTTATACCAATGTTTATTTGTGTGTTGGTATTTTGCAAATGGTGCTCTCGTGTCATGTGAGAATAAACATAGAAAACACACTTGTAGCGCTAGTATTCTTTCTTTGTTTAAACTTATTGCTTTTTGCCCAGAATAGAGAATCATAAATGTTTGGTGGCCACATTGTTGTTTTTTATAAAAAACAATTATTGTTATCACAAAGAATTTAGCACGAATATAAATACCTGCATAAATGCATGATACATTGCACATTATTCCACAGATAGACTCATTTGTTCACATTATATTATGATGTGAAAAACAGGGAGAATAATTCCTATACCATTTGTTATGTCCATTTCCTCATAGTACCATTTACAATAAATGTAAATTTGATACTTGTATAGCGCACTACTCACCCGCAAGGGTCTCAAGGCGCTTGTACAAATACTGCTGTGGAACCCATCCTGGCTTTCCCTGTGAGGCGTCCACTCCTGGGCACCCCCAAGGTGGAGGCAAGGCATCCTTAGCATTATGGGGGCCGTTGTGGAGATTAAGCAAGCTATTGCCCAGAGTTGCAGAGTGGGACTCCATGATTGGAAATAGGCACCGAGGCGAGAATTATCAGGTCTGTGGAATTTTTTGAGCCCAAGACCCGCCGAGGCGGGGAATTGAACCCTGGTCCCGGGCTAGACCTCTGCATCAGGGTCTGCCGCTCTAATCATTGAGCCACACTTCTCCACAATAAATATGGCAATGATTACATGTATATTGAGGTTCACTATGAATTATAAGAACAATGATGCTATTGCTAGTAAGATCATCTAAAAATAAGATTCATAAGTATTGGTGCATTTATCCATAAAATTTGAACATATACTGACCACCATAATTCTTGTGCAAAACTATGCATTTGTGTAAACAATTAGAGGCACCCATATCTACTTGTATGTTGTGTTTGAAAGTGCAAAGCGCTGTGTTTAAAGTGCCAACATTGTGTGCAAATGGTGCAGGTTATTTGTCCATCTAAAAGTAAGTGTTTCAGGGATTTAAAAACAGGGAAGGGGGATTGTCAGCTGAGGATAATTGGGTTAATTACTGGTATGTATATTGTAACTGTGGGATGCATTACAAAAAGTTATGAAGATCTTCAGTGTTATTTAACCCGTTAGGATGTTTGCTGTCAAGTTCAACGATCATTTTTGACTCCAATTGCCGTAAGGATCTTTCCCGGTTACCCCCTCTGGGGGGATTTGAAACAGCTGCAATTACAAAGTATTTCAGGCATTTAAGGTCGTTACCATGCACTGCTTTGAAATGTCGTGCGACTGGGTACGCCGTGTCATTGTTGACAATTGCACGCAGATGTTGAAGGATTCTGACATGCACCTGCAATTTTGTACTGCCTACATATTTGAGGCCGCAGGTGCATGTCAGAACATACACGGCGTACTCAGTTTTGCAGTTGTAACTGCCCTTGATCTTGTATTCAGTGGGGCTGAAGGGGCTGAAGGGAGTCATGTATTTGGTAGTGGTTTCACAAATCTACATGCTCGACATGAGGAACATGTCTTGGTTGTAGCCAAGTTGACTTTTTAGCTGTCATCTCGGGGCTTTTTTTCACTATTTGAGTTCTCATGGATATGCCTTTTCTGAATGTGATGGTAGGGTTATTGGAGAGATCTGGGGCTAGGACAGCATCTGTCGGGATGATCGGCCAATTGCGTTTTATTATGGACCTGATCTGTCGTTCCCGTTGGGTAAATGTGAGAATGAGTCTAGGCGTGTTGGTTTCATGCATTTGCTCAGTTTTACTGTTGTTGCATTCTATCAGGGAATCTCTGGATCTTTGAGCTACCTTGGCTACTGCCTGATTTAGGGTAGATACACTGTATCCTCTTTGTTTGAATCTCTGAAGCGCCTCACTAGTGCACTTCTCCTGTTGTTCTGTGGTGCTACATATTCTTTTTAACCTAAGTAATTCACCATAGGGTATACTTTGCACTAGGTGTCGTGGATGGGCACTTGACGCATGAAGCGTCGAGTTTCCTGCTGTCTCCTTTCTGTGTAGGGTAGTGTTTATCTTGCCCTCATAGATATATATTTTTACATCTAGAAAGTAAACTTCTTTTTCACTTATATGTGACGTGAATTTAAGGTTAACTGCATTATTGTTGATGTTCTTTACAAATGAAATGGCATTTTCTTCACTGCCCTGCCACACAACAAACACGTCATCAATATATCTGAACCAGTGTTTCACGTGTTCAGTATATTGTTCAATCCATGTTGTTTTTAGGGTCTGCTCCTCCCACCAGCCTAACATAAGACAGGCATAGCTGGGGGAGAAGCAGGATCCCATCGCTACGCCCCTTGTTTGTTTATAGATTTGAGACCCAAACATGAAATAGTTGTTGTTTAGACACCAATGTATACATTTGATTATGGTCTTGTTGTGTTCATAGTACTCTGCAGGTCTTGAATCCAAAAAATATTTTGTAGCTTCGAGCCCTATATCATGTTCAATGCATGTATACAGTGACTCTATGTCCAGAGTAATCAATCTCATGTTGGTTCCCCATTGTATGTCTTTGATCTTGTTAAGAAAATGTCCTGTATCTTTTACATATGTTGGCAGGTCTTTTACTAGATCTTTCAAAAAATAATCAACATACTGCGATATGTGTTCTCCCATACTATTGATAGCAGAGATAATCGGTCGTCCTGGTATGGGATTGACATTTTTATGCATTTTGGGTATAAAGTAGATAGATGGGATAACTGGATGTTCTATCCATAAGAAATTAAATTCTTCTGTCGATATCATGCCATCACGTTTAAATTGATGAAGCTGTTTGGTTAGCATCTCCTTGGCTTTGTTGTATTCTTGCATGCTGGTTTGTTGGTAACATGTCTGATCGGATAGTTGTCGTTGTGCCTCTTTTAGATAATCACATTGGGGCCAAAGCACAATGTTGCCTCCTTTATCAGATTGTTTTACTATCACCTCATGATTTTTACTCAGTTTGTTGATTAGTTTGATATATTCAATTTCTTTGTTTTGTTTTTGTCGTTTTTTATGTTTGACTCGATGGTACAATTGTTTAATGTCTTCAGTCACCCTTTCGTGGAATACATCGATAGAGTCTTTCGGCATTTGGGGAACAAATGTTGACTTCTGTTTATAGGGGCTAATTCCTGCCCCCCTTTGCCCAATGTCCGCTTGTACTAACTGCTCTTGAGTTGATAAAGTTGCTTGAACATTGCTACTGTGTTCATCAGTTGGTTCGAGCATGATAGATTGTGCTGCTAGTAGGACAGGGATGTCCGAGACTTGTAGGGCGCTTCCTTGTTGTTGCTTTAATTTTGATGTACGAGCACAGTCGTTGGCACAACCATTTTTGATTGTATAAAACTTCATTAGTTTGAGTTTTCGAATATAGTTGAAAATATCGACTCTGGCCTGGGCATAGTCAAAGTCGTTTGGTGGACAATAGGAGAGGCCTAACATGAGTATTTGCTTTTCTTTGTCTGTTAGTTGCATGGTTGTTAAATTAATAATGGTTTCGTCCTCTTTCATGTTGATTTTTATTTGCGCCAATATCTTCTTTTTGGCTTTGAGTTGGCATTTTTTACGTCTGTCTCTCCTTTTTGCATTTCTGCGCTTGCGTAAGGCTGTGTTTGTTTCCGCGGTCTCAAGGTGTAGCTCCGGTCCTCGACTAAAAAATCAATTTCCTCTCCGAGGTCCAACCTTCTTTCTTCTCTAGTGTTGTCTGCTACACTAGTGTTACTGTACTCAGAGCCTGTATCACTGGTAATTGAACCATCCTCTGATATGGGTTCTGTACATGGGCCTGCCTGCTGGTGATGGTTTGTACTGATGACTGTAGGATTGAGTTTAAGTTTCTTTGCTTTTGCATATTTTCGAGCAAATGTATAAATCTGACCTTGTTCATAATCTGCTCGATCCCGAGCGAATTTGAATAATTTGCGTTGTTTTATTTTTTCCTCATGTTTTAATAAACGATCCTGTATCTCTTTTCTCATTTTGGTTATATAGTCATTGGGCTCAAGTTTCCCCAGAGCCTCGTTCGTGTCATCAATTTCTTTAATAAGTTTCACCCGATCCTACTCAGCATAGTTAATGAGGATACGTACTAAATTCATTGAGGCATCCAGATTGCTCTTGCCCCAATCTTTCAGCATGGCTGGGTCTGGGTTCTCATAGCCCGGCATATATATATGTACTGTTAAGGTTAGAACACTTTAAAACATAGAAATTTAAATGAAATTTAATTGATTGTTAAGTAAAATTAATTTAGTACTAAGTAATTTAATGTAAAAATTAAGACATACGTAACTACTTCTAAAAATTAGATTAAAATGATTACATTTGAGTAATAACTTTGTAATAATATCTTACTTACATGTTGTTGAATGAACCTAATTATTAATACGTTACTAATTTGTTTAATAATTAGAATAATATTTAGGTTAATGATTTTAATTTGTATTAAATATAGGAAGGGGTGTTAATTGTTTTTAGGGTATTGGCATTGGTAGTGAATGGGGGTAGTACGGTGTTGTAGAAGTTAGAGATGGGTTGTGTAGGTGTAGTAAGTTGTTTTTATGATTCAGGCATGGATAGTGTATAGGGGTAGTAAGGTCTTTTTAGAGCCAGAGATGAGTAGGATTTAGGGTTAGTAATGAGTGAATTAGCTCAGGGATGGGTAGCGCATAGGGGTAGTAATGAGTTTTTAGGGGTCAGGGATGGGAAGTGTACTGGGGTAGTAATGTCTTTATTTTTATAGGTCAAAGCATGAGTAGTGTAGAGGGGTTTTACAGAGCTAATACAGCTCTTGATGGGTAGTGTATAAGGGGGAAGGAAAATGTTTTAGCATTTATAGGTGGATAGTGTGTAGGGATAGTAAAGTATTATAGGGTTCAGGGATGGGGTCATATAGGGATAGTAAGGCGTTTTTAGTGCTGAGGAATGGGTAGTGTATGTAGGAAAGTAGTATCTGCTTCTTATGGTTACCCCCACTTTTTGCTGATGTCACACAGTTTTTGGCCTAGTCTGACTGGGATCCTGCTATCCAGGACCCCAGTCAATGACGCTGGACGACTGAAGAATCTCCCTTGGAGTAAAGGAGTTACTCCCCTGCAAAAGCAGGCACCTAAACGCATCTGACCAGTTTGTGTCTCCCAAGCTCCTGAGAACTCTGAAGATTTCAGCAACACAGAAGGTGGGTTTCCGAATGTCCCTGAGGTCTATTTGCCCTCTCAACGTTTCTGAGACCAGTATCCCTCGTGGGGACCGTGCAACCGGAACCCCTGTGCACCGCGTACTTTTGCAAGTGCATGTGCTTAGTGACAATTCCTAAGCCTGTGCTTTGGACTACGTGTAGTCCTGACCCCGAGTAGTATTTACACTGAATATTTCTGGCCTCCACTCTCCGAGTGTCCTGTGGGCTGGTGCTTTGCAGACTTGCTTGAGTTCTCCTCGCGATCTTTGTCCCGTTCGCCTGTGGGTCCTGGTGAGGGTCACTTTGCTAGCTCTTGGGCTTACCTGGTTGCTCAAGACGTGCCCTGACTCTCCATTGCTTGGAGAGTCCCCTGGACCTTGCTGGTCCACACCGTAACCTGTTTCGTCTGACTGCGTGGGTTGCAGTTGCCAAGGCTTGTTGGTGGTCCAGCTGGACATCGATCCCTTAGCTCTTGACATCCTTTGTGAGACAGCTCACCTCTGGACTTTGGTTGTCCTCGACATCTCCTGGTCCCCGTGGCTGCAGAGTCAAGCAACCCTTCTTTGCACCTGAAGCACCCGACATTGGTGGGCATTCGACTACCGAGCCCCTGGTCACCAGAAGTGACCCAGACCTTGTCTCCTCTGCTTTCAGGTTCTTCTCATCTTGGATTTCACTGGACACTCTTCACCCTCCTGGCAGCATGACTTCTTTGCAGCTCTCCATTGAAAACGATAAAGGTTTCCGACACCACTTGACCCCTATGCACCCGGCTCCTCTGGGATAGGTAACACGGGTACTTCGGTACTCACTGGTGGGTTGTCCTTAGAACCTCCTAAGTTCCAAAGGGTTTGCTCGAAGTCCTCTTAGAAGTGTCCTTAACTTGTAAATTTCCAAACGTGACTTTCCCATAGAGTTGTCCGGAGCACGCGTCTGTGTTTCCTCACTGCACCCGTCCTCCGTGGGCTCCCTGTGTCACTCCTCTGGTGGTTCCTTGGGGTCCAAGCGATTCTACGTGCTCTAGGCACTGTGTCTAGTGAAGTCGTTGTAGTTATACCATTTTTTTAGTATATGGTTCGGTCTCCCCTGGAGACCGCTGTGTATTTCGCTATTTACGAATGTTCTATTGATTTCGTGTTGTGTGCTTTGTGCCCTAGTCTCGTTTAGAGACTAGTAGAGAGTGTTATATTAATAAATACATATTTTTATATAAACACTGTGTGGTTCTCCTTTTATTTAATCATTTAGGAGGTGATATTCTGGTAAAACAAGCTGCTTTACATTCCTTCAAGATTAAGCCTGAAGGCTGCTCTCCATAGCCACCATGAGGATAGCTTTCAATAAGGTTATGTTTGACCTCATACATCATAAGGGTCGTGTGGCCTGTTACAAGGTGCCCACTTTAACTAGTAGACAGCATATACCAACCCTCCTTCTCACAGTGTATAGCGGTAGTAAGGAGTTCCTAGGGTTTATAGATGGGCTGTCAATAGAAGTAGCAAGGAGTTTTTAGGGCCCAGGGATGGTTCGGGCATAGTGATAGAAAGTAGGCTTATGGATGTGTTGTGAACAGGGGTAGTAAGGAAGTTTCGGGTTTAGGGGTGGGAAGTGAATAGGGGTAGCAAGGAGTTTCTAGGGCTTAGGGCGGAGTATTTTAAAATAATTAAATTTGACACAATATATATTCATATATATATTTGAGCAAACAGTCCTGCTCCCAAAGAAGAAGGCACGTACACAAAGCTGCTGAAATATGGCACCTTTCTTTTCCTGGGTCTCCCTCGACCCCGAGCTCAAAGAGACGCATTTCGGCTTCGCAGAATCCTTTGTCAATGAGTTTCAGCGCGTGCAATGAAATTCGTTTTAGTTATTTTATTTGTTTACATTACTCCAGTCGGCCGTGAGCCGGAGTTTACCACCCCCCACCCTGCCCCTCCCCCGCCCCGTCTCACCGCCCCAAGGCACTCCCTACACGGGCCGCCACTGTGAAATTGTCTGAACTGTCCAACGTTTAGGTATCTAGTGGTTAGTAGTTGTGTTGATATTGTCATTGGTAGCGATGGCATGGGCAATGAGTGGTGAAACCTGCAGTGACCTCCTGGCGAGGCCATGGCACTTATTTTTACAGATTAAGCTCTGCATCCAACAGATCGACTCTCTTTGCCCTTTGACTGCCCCGGCTGGACCCTACACCTACCTCGTGGTCCTCCCTGCGGGGCAACTGTTGCTGCTGTTGTGGCCTGTCCTCTCCCTCCCGCCGCCGCGAATCTTCCGTGGCCGCAGCGTGGAGGTGGGGCAAGAGGCGGACTTCACCTCCCAGGCTCCCCGGACGCCGGAAGCGACGTCACCCCCTACGCGCCCGGAGGCGCTATTAAATCGGCCCTACTCCCGGTGGAGCGGGTCGACTCTCTTTGCCCTTTGACTGCCCCGGCTGGACCCTACACCTACCTCGTGGTCCTCCCTGCGGGGCAACTGTTGCTGCTGTTGTGGCCTGTCCTCTCCCTCCCGCCGCCGCGAATCTTCCGTGGCCGCAGCGTGGAGGTGGGGCAAGAGGCGGACTTCACCTCCCAGGCTCCCCGGACGCCGGAAGCGACGTCACCCCCTACGCGCCCGGAGGCGCTATTAAATCGGCCCTACACCCCGCGACGCGGGCTAAGCCCGGGCAAAGGGCGGGCCGTCTGTGGCCGTCCGGGGCTGGCCGCGGCTGGGCTGGGCCTGACGCTGTGCAAGTGATTATTTAAAAGGACTGCATTTGCATTTGTGTGTACCTAGGCCATAATATACATTTCCACCTGGATTTTACCGGTTATTAATTGTGTCGCAGATATTTCTAGTTTATATTGTAATATCTTAAGTGATTAACTGATATAACAAATTGATTATTTCTGATTAAGGCTGTTCAGAGTGTTTAGTTTAGTTTCATATTTGTGGTTTCATTATTTAGCAAGTTATTATGTCTACACTTAACAAGGAGACTGTTCGTTCTAATTGTGCCACCCTTGATAGTTATCTTGTGAAAGTCGTTGATAAAATCAACAAAGAGCGACGACTCTCTTTAGGCCGGGGGTGCACTTTGGATTCCTTACCTAATACTCCAGATCTACCTATTGTATCACCAATATCATCAGTAGACGGTGGTGTCAATACAGAATGCTCGCAACGCCCCATAGTGATCTCCATACCTGATTCTGATCCTACCCTGATCATGCCAGAACCGTCAGACCCGTCATTAGCTTTATGCTCTCCGGCTCCGAGAGTGCAGAGAGTGTTAAGATCAGGGAAGGGTGTTGTTAGGTCAACTATTCCAAAACGAGGAGGGAACCATAATAAAAAAAGATTGGACCCCCCATCTAAGTGTGCAGTGAGTAACCCACCTACTGTTGTCGAAAACACTCAAGTAACATTAGACCCCAAGCAATTAGAGTTTCTAGTTAGTCTAATAGATGCTAAGTTTGACAAAATTATCTTGCCTCTAATGGACAAACTTGATATTCTATCAGAAGAAATTAAGAGACTGGGGGGGCTTCTAGACTCCCATTCAGGGTCTAAGGTTAATCGAGTAGATCCACTAGATCCACTAGATTCTGTAACAGTTATGGTATCAGAACCGGAAACTCCTAACATCCCTAATGAGAACCTTTGTCCTAACCCCTCAGTTGAATCGAAATTAGCGGCTGGTTCTAATATTCCACCTTTATCTAAGGTAGTGGATAATCCTTGGAAGATCGCCAATAAGCCTAAAAATTATCGTTATTCCTGTCCTAATTTACCCCCGGAATGTGCACCATACGTGGCAGTTTTAACCAACGTTCCCCCACTTCTGGACAACGGGTCTCAGGGCAATCTTGAAAGCCGCGAGTCCCTTAAGAACAAAACAGTGGCTTGGTTAAATCGAGAGTGTGGCTACCCAGTGGCTCTGTCTCATGAAATTTTAACTACTACCAGAGCCAATTGGATTGGGAATTCACCCAAAAGTGTTAGTGGCGATTGTGTGATCGTTAATTTTAGCGACCCACAATTAGCTACTACAACTTTGCTTAGAGCCACCTCACGACTTACAAATGAACAGGGTATTTCTCTTAGACCACTTAGGTTTTTCTACCAAGACGTTATCAGCAGACCCCTTAATGTTCCTAGTAGGGGTGGGGGCAGTGCCTCAAATGTGCCTAATAGGTTTGAGCTAGTTAACTCCAATCGGTTCCAGTGCTTGAGCGGTTTAGATTGTAATGACTGACTGATCTCTGATGTAGCACACCGTGAAGACGGGGTTGTACACTGTGACGCAGCACCAGTAAGAGTTACTCCGGGGTTGTTAAGAAACGTTAGTTCCCCCCATGATCACTGCCCGTTAATCGATTCTGGTACTGTTTTTGAGGGGGCTAAAGGAGTATCTCATATAACCAATAACCACAGCAAGTGTTCAAGTGTTTTCCCCCCGGACGAAGGCACTGAAATATCCACCAGAAGCCATTTTGTTAGTTGGAATATTGCTGGCTTAACTTCAAAAGAAGCGAGCTTGGGTTGGCCAGAGTTTATTAATCTTTTTGATATCTGCTGTTTTCAGGAAACTTGGTGTAAAAAATGTTCGGGGTACAATGGTTATGTCTCTTACCAGCTACCTGCAACTGCATCCATTTCTGGTAGAGCCAAGGGAGGGCTTTTGATCCTGATTTCTATCAAAATCCCCATTATTGTTAAGAAGCATGTTTTAGTGGGGACCCATGCACAAATCTTGTGGCTGTACGAGAAGAATGGTAGAAATATTCTTTTAATTAATTTCTATAATAATATTTTTGACAGTACCAGGTATGCGGTGGTAGATTCATTGTTCAGTGCTCTAGAAGACATTATTAATGGTTCTAAAATTGTTTTTGAATTTATTTTCGCAGGGGATTTTAATACTATAGTTTGCCCCCTCTCTAGTCATTGTCCGTGCGGAATTACTAACCGCTTTGGGGATGTGGATCTCCATTTTCCTCATAATAAATATGGGGACTCTTTGAACCATCTTTTAGCGGCTTTCGACATGGAAATATTGGATACCAAAAATAATAACCCTGCAGAAAGTATCCCGACATTTACAGGGAGGGGGGCTAACACTGTCATTGATTTTATATGCTTGTCTTCAAGCCTTGTCCCATGGAGTTTGGCTCCTAAGGTCGTGGACATCGCGCTTAGCGATCATAATTGTTTAGTTTTAGAGGTTGATTTCTGGAACAAAATATCTGTAGTCCCATCTGGGATTATTGATAGTATTGAACCACATAGACCCAATGGTACTAGGTTGAGATGGAAAGGTGACAAATCAGTAATGACGTCTGATAGTATTATTAATAGCTGTCTACCTGAAATTACCGAGATCCTTGAGCAGGATGACGTCAATGCCGATCTTGTCCAACATTTTGTCCGAATCAATACCATTATTGACCAAAAATTTACTAAATTAAGTGATGGCAAGCCAAAACAGCAAAGAGGATGGTTTGATCGTGCCTGTACCTGCGCACTAAAAGAGCTTAAAGATGCTTTGGCAACCAAACCTAGAGATAAGAAGCAGGTGTGTCAGCTCAGATCTAACTATAAGAATATAGTTAAGCGCAGGAAGACAGAATTACAACACGAGGCTTGGGACAAATTGACACAGGCCGCCGAACTGAAAGATTGTTCGCTTTTCTGGGCCACGGTTAACTGCCCTTTCTTAAAAGATGAGAAGGCTCCGGAGCTCACCTCTGTGGTTGGCATGGATACCTGGATTTCCCATTTTTCTATTATTTTTGATTCAGCTAACTCATTGCTAAACTTAAGTGATCGCTGGCCAATAGTGCCCCTGAATATTAGTCTCTCGGAGGTCTTGGGTAGCATTGCCACAAGTAAAGGTGGTAAGGCCCAGGGCCCTGATGGAGTACCCATTGATGTCTACAAGGTAGCCCCGGAGATCTGGGGTCCTGTTCTGGTTAAAGTATTTAATGCAGCAGTCAGTTATGGGATACCCCCAACCTGGGAGGAATCTATCATTATACCTATTCATAAGAAAGGAGACAAGGGGGATGTGAAGAATTATCGCCCCATTTCCCTGTTGGACTCCTCAGTTAAAATTATGAGTAGGATTCTCCTGGTTAGGTTGGAAGAATGGGCAGAGACCAATGGCATTTTGGCTAACTGCCAGTATGGGTTCAGAAAGGGCCGTGGGACGATCGAGCAATGCCTGAATCTCGAACTTTTGATAGGGAAATATACCCTGGCCAGAAAGGGCTCTATTTATCTCTGCTTCGCAGATTTAAGTAGTGCCTTTGATCTGGTGGATCACGCTATTCTTTGGGTCAAGCTGATCGATATGGGGGCTCCAGAGGGCATCATTTTCTTTTTGGCCAGATTGTATGAAAAACTTCGAACTAGTGTTAGATATGGTTCTAATGGGGAGTGCACCACTAAATTTAGGATTGGGCGGGGAATAAGGCAGGGGTGTGTTTTAGCCCCCCTGCTTTTCACCCTTTTTATTAATGAAGTGGACACTGTGCTACAGTCAGTCGTGGCCGACGCCCCTAGAGTCAATAACATCACTGTCCCGGTTCTACTCTATGCGGACGATGCCGTATTATTGTCTAGGACCCCGATAGGCCTCCAACGTCTGATGGACAGGTTTTCACAGTTTATTACATCGAGAAAGCTTGTGATCAACAAAACCAAAACCTATACCATGGAATGCGGCACCGGAAAGAATAAGCCTCACTCTTATTATATTGATCAACATAGGGTCAAAGTGGTTGATAACTTCTGTTATCTCGGAATTAACTTCTCCAAGAACTGTACATGGGCTAGCGAACTTACAAGTGTTAGAGCCAAGATGGTCAGAAGCTCTAATGGGGTGTTCACCTTTGCCACCAAACTAGGTGATAAGCGAATAAGTGATATGCTCAAGATCTTCCAGTCACGTTGCCTTTCAACTGCGCTTTATGGAGCTGGGATCTGGGGCTTTACCCAGGCAGGGGGTTTACAGGTGGAGGAGAACGTCTTTTTAAAAAAATTGTTGAATTTACCCAAATCTGCCTCTAATGACTTAGTCCACAGCGAACTTGGTATCCCTTTTTTAAATGATTTGATACTCTTAAGGCCACTATTGTTGTGGCGGTCAATTTGGCTTAAAGAAGAGACGTCACTAAATAGAGCCATTATTGATGACTGTCTCTCTGCTGATAATCATTTAAAGATACCATGGATTAAGTATATTGTCAACAGTTTCCAAGAATTCTATGGGATTAACATTAAATCTGATAGATATGGGGCTGCAGCAATTTCTAAGGCTGAAATGAAGTATATCTTTCTGCTGTGTAAATCCGAGTGTCGGAATGGTAAATGTGAATCTCTCTCTACCTGTGTGCAATATAACACCTTGAATGAACTGAAAGGATATCAGCCATATCTCACCATGGTGAACAGAGTTTCCCACAAGTTTGTTTTAACCAGACTCAGAATGGGGATTGTGCATAAATTGGTCGCTTTCCCATCTGTAAACAAGCAGCCCATTGGTTTTTGTCCTTGTGACAATTTGTCTGCACAAAGCACGATGCACTTTCTTTTGATGTGCCCACTGTATGGGAATCTTCGTGTAGCTTTTTTAAAACCTATTTTTATAAAATTCGGTGTTAGAACAGTACATGATTCTTTTAAATTGCTTTTTAACTTGCATCACCCTGATATCTGCTTTTTTACTGCAACTTTCTTACTTAAAGCAATTAATATCAGGAAAAGTATGTGCTTTTAAATATTTTATTCTCCCCTGTTTGTAATACTCTCTTGTTTTTAACCATATGTTGACCATTGTGGCAATTTGTTATGTTATTTTGTTATTTTATGTATGTGCTTATATGGACATTTTTCTTTGCTCCGAATAAAGCCTTATGAAATGAAATGAAATGACTCGATCATTGCAATTGGTGCTCCAGAAAGACTGTTTACAGCAATGGTGAGTTTCCTTGCAGTCGCCAAGCACACGTCTGCTTCACATGTATGTTGGATTTATAGAGTGCTAACTTGTGCAAAATGGAACATTTTCAAACTGGAATACTGAAAGTAAACCTTTTAGGTGTCTGGATCCAAATTTTCTCCTTATTAAAATCCAAATAAAAAAGTTATGTTCGTAAGAAAAAAATCTTTACATCACCTCGACAGCACTTAGTCTATTTTTGTTATACTTCTAGTGAAAATCTTTTTCTATTCACTGCTATAAACAGAAAACCCATTAACCTTTCGTTGACTAAAGTACCATGGGATATCTTTTCATTCTTAAGCTAAAATACACCAAGTTGCATAGTTTTCTTTTTTTCTATGCCATTTCCTGCTGACCTCTGTCCGTGCTTTGTGCAAGTTAAATGATAACATCAAAACCACCCAAACTGAAGTACAATTTACAGTATCTAGGGCAGAAACTTCCCACTGAAGCGTTCAGTTATTTTCCTGATTAAGGTCTGCTTTGCTGGGTCCAAGGTTTAGAAGTCTGGCATTTGAGACAGCTTTAGCTGTCTCGCCAGACTATTGTGTATCAGAAAATGCAAACATAATAAACATACACAGAGGGGCTATTGGTCAAAGAACGTCATTTATTAGTCCAATTGTCACTCACAATTTATTTCTACCCTCCACAGCGTACAGCATGGGACAATCGGTCAGACCTCTTTACCCACTGGCTCCCTTCACTATGAGTGAATAAACAAGGCCTTTGCACATTGTTGGCATCTGCCTCAAAACAGTTTCTTTCTCTTCACTGGCAAATCTGATCCAAAATAGGCATTTTATTTAATTTATTTATCTGAACTTTAAAAATTGGCTATTTCTTCTGTCTGCAAATCGGGTGCCCGTTTAGATGGTGGTTTATTTCCTTCACTTTTTAGAGTTGGTGTTCCAGAATGATATGTTGACATAGTAGCTCCTTGCGAACTGGGTGCATGGTTGGGTGGCGATTTATTCTTGTATTCTTCATATTAACACGCAAACTACAACTGGAAGGGTAATTTTTAAGCAAAAGTTACTAACAAAACAGCCCCATCACTGAATGTTTTTACATTTAAAATGTGCATTGCAAACATAGATCAACCACGCTGGCATGGCTGGCGTATATATTTTTTCTTTTTGTGTCATGTTCTTGCAATAGAAAATTTAAATAATTGTACCATTGCACCAGCCTGCCAAGGCCTGACCTACTGACTATGCTAATGCTTTCTCCCTTTGTACTCCACTAGTTCAAGGCTTGATGTGGTTCTTCTAATGTGTTCTGTGCTGTGTATGGCTCTATAAACAGTTATGGCCTGATTACGACTTTTGGCAGTGCTGGTAGCGGTGGTACGCCACCGCTACATTCCCACACCAGCAAAGCCGTGTGAGCACCACCCGCCAGATTACAGGTTTTCCGGTGCAGTCCATGCCATGCAGGTACTGTGGAGCATGCACACGGGGTAAAACATCGGCCCCCCTGCATGCACCCCATTCCACAGAAGCAACAGGGGTCCCTGTAGGGCCCCCTTTGTTTCCTCTCTGCCATGGTTTTCATGTAGGAGGAACCACCATGAAAACCGTGGTGGGGACGAAACTCGTAATATGCTTGGCGGGACTGCGCCGGTCCCGTCAAGCACATTGAGGCCTCAAGACTGCTGCGCTATTTCCAAGGATCTCTGATCCCTGGCAGTTGTGGCAGGGCCATGGAGGTCCGACCGCCTAACTTTTAATGGGGCGGTCGGACTGCCGGTGCGGTGGTGTCTGGACCGCCACTCCACCATGAGTCTGGCGGTCCGTGTACCGGCAGACTCATAATCAGTCCCTAAGTGGTGGCATGTAGCTCTCCGTGCTCCTGCGTTGGAGGGTCTGATGCATCCATCATTCCCCAACTGTGGAACGATAAAGGTGTTGTTATGAGTGGGTTGTTGGGAAGCAAGGACACCGCATTCTTGTTGTCTGCATGGCCAAGAGACTCTTCCCCTCCTCTTCTTCTTTATAAACCATGTCCCTTCTTGCTAAGGCTCAGCATACTTGCAATTGCAACGAGAAAGACTAACACTGTTGCCCCAAGTGAACAGATCACAATTAGTACCCTAAATGGAAGATTACATGTGCAAGGACCTGGCAATCAATAGTGCAGCAGGTGCATTTGCACTGGGGTCCAGGGACGTTAGGTCCCCTCTGTAGCTTTATCTTTTATATTTTACTTCTCTGCTGAGGTAGAGATCCCCTTTTTCATGCGTGCATTATGGCCCATGACACCCTAACTATGTCACTGTTTATGTGGTATTCCTGAAGGATAATCTGTGAGTGTTATCTCTGGTGAAATGTGCAAAATGAATAACCCCTGGAGGAAAGGCAATCTTGTGACTTACTTTTAACACATAAAGGGAGAGGGGGAGGTCACACCACCATACGTCCTCCCTAGTTAGACACTCAATCAAAACAAGGGTACTGTAGCTCCACAAGGAGGAAAGATAGACTGTTCCCCAAATTTTGAGAATACAAATCAAAGTCCAAAGTATGGATGTCACAGAATTCCTGTCAGAAAATGAGGGAAGACCATTCTTATGAAAGAGGAAGCTTCACACACATATTTGTGTCATGCTTCATCATCGGCAACCTCTCCCCACCCTGGTAGAATAATACTACCAGGCTTGTCGGGTTGGGCAACACCCAGACATTAGAGGCTTCCAAATTGAGGGCTCTTCTTTTCCAGAAGAAAAATCTCCCTGTACGCAGATGATATTCTGCTTTATCTTACTCCATCCACTGACTCGAACACAGCCATCTTCCATGTGTTCAAACGCTACAGTCGTTCCTACTCTGATTATATGACAAACTTTGGAAAATCTGTACTTTTTCCTGTTGCCTGACTCTTTGAACCGGCCAACCTCCCCTGAGAACTTAATTTATCTAGAGAATGATTCCCAAATTTAGGGATCTATGTCATGACAAACCTGGAGTGATGTATCCATCACAATGTTAAAACAATATTAAATGATTTCCAATCGGATGCAGCACGCTAGAAACAACTTCCCTTGACACTCTTGGGAAGAGCAGCACTATCTAAAATGATCACTCTTTCAGAATTCATATACGCTCTACAAAATATATATTTTAGACTCTAGGATGATGTTTTCACTTGCATTGAGAGTGAACTAAGAAAACTCCTGTAGAACGACGGTCATCCGAGAATAGCACTATGTAAATTGCAACGTAGCCCATATACTGGAAGCATAGGCCTCCCTGATCTCTGGGCCTGCTATTGGGAATCCCATTTAATAGCCATCAATGACTGGGGTATATGGATTGGGGTTTAAAAATGCAAAACAATGTTATCCCTGTGCACTCAAACTATAATCTTAAAGTTCAAAAAATCGTGTTGGCACAGCCTGTGTCGCACGGAGTCCGCCCGTGTCTTTAAATATGAAGGATATTGTGGGGAGTGTCAACTTCCCACTGAACAAGTGCGCACTGTATTCAATGAAACACCAAGGTTTCTTCACGTATTTCAATTTATTGATTTTGAAAGCATATTCTCCATTCATTGAATTTCGTCATTTCATGAATCAACCAAATGTTGCATACATAATCATCTTCTTCTGAAGCAATTCATTCCTTGTTTTCAAAGTTAAACATCCACCCAATGCATTTCGGGTCAATCAAATCTGACCCTTCGTCAGGGGTCTAAAAAAGAAACAGGACCATTGAGTTCACTGCACAACTTAATCATTGATACATATAGTGTACTTTATAAACATATATCTATAGAAAAACATCTGTAAGAGAGCACAAATCTGGTCATACAAAACTAACAAAACAATGATGCAACTTACACATTCGAATGATACATTACACACGCTAGTCAATGTAATATGGTGTCAACATTAAACTGGCTGTAAACTGTCTGAAAAATGTACGCGCTGTAACGTGTGCAGGAACGACCATGCTAATAACATGACATTCATTAAGCGATCACAGGATTCTAACTGAAACGTCTACATATTACAAATGTCAAACGTAACTAACACTCTGTGGCCTAAATATCTTGTGGCAGGGATCTACATTCAAGAAACCTTCATAAATGCAGCCTCGGTTCACAAACCACTTAGAACGCATATAATTATATCCTACTGCGAGCGTCTAAAGAAACATTTATACAGAGCAACTTACTCCGGACCAACGGGTCTCTGCTACCATTAATCCACCCTCTGTCTAAAGAATTCAATAAAGTCAATGAGCGAAAAGTACGAAAGTATCGAAGAGATACATTAGATTATAAGCTTGAAGAAGTGTATTCTTGGGCGGAAATCTACAGCCAAAAGAAATGGCAACCACAACAACAGAAGCAAAAGACAGCAGCATCTTCATCCCAAGAAAGCATTGTATCTGATTCTGATATTTCTGCATCAAGAGGTCCAATAAGTAAAACCACTATACCAATTGCTAAACCATCCACAAGTAGTACTACTCAACAATCGGCTTTTTTAGACATCAGTCCAGCAGCAAATGCTCCACCAATAGCAGAAGAATTACAAGAAGGGGTCAAAGAAACCGATCAAATCATTGCAGAAAGGACCAGGAGCCAGGTGTCGAAAGTGGATTAATAATAAATATTTCATTTAAAGCACTCACTTAAGCAGAAATCAAGTTGTTGAACAAAGGCATTACATTTGTCCCCTCTTATCATTCTAATTTGGCGGAGACTGATATAGCTCTATTTAAATTTTTCAGGTCCCTGAAATTAATTTTTTTTTTCAAGGACACACAAGAACAGCAACAAGCAGAAACATGGGATAAAGACTTCAGACCTAAAAGTACCTTTTGCGCGCCATTTACACATAAGAAGATTGAAGCTTTCGAAAGGTCGGTGTTGGCAGACGTTCAACAAATTGCGTTTACTAAACTAAAGGAAACCAATTTGTCTTCTAAAGAATGGAATACACTAAAAAACTTAAGCTTAGACAAACGGCTAACTTTTCAGAAGGCAGATAAAGGAGGTGCTTTAATAGTCATGGACACAGAATTCTATATAATGAGCGTTAATAATCACGTTGCTAATCAAGATATCTACCTTTCATTGGAATCTGATCCAACCTTGGAATACCAAAATTTTTTGCAGAAGATCGTCGAGCATGCGTTTGAAATGCAGTGGATCAGTGAAAGAACTAAACAATTTTTCGACACCAAATATCCCAGAAGGCCGCAACTATACATGCTGCCGAAAATACATAAAGATGCAACCAACCCTCCATTTAGACCCATAGTCTCGGCCTGTGGGTCTATCTCTGAACCGATTGGGAAATTTGTTGATACATTTTTGCAACCTATCGTTTAAAAAAGTGCTACTTACATAAAGGATACCACATCATTCCTGAACTTACTCAAGACGATGGAACTTGAAAAGGACGAGACTTATTTGCTGTGTACAATAGACGTTACGGCATTGTATACATCCATACCCCAAAACGAGGGGTTAGAAGCGCTCGAATGGAGCCTGTTAAGAAGTGATTTGGAAGAAACTCAAAAACTTTTCATCATGGAGCTAATGCAATTTGCATTATACTGCAGCTATTTCGAATGGCAAGGAAAATTTTACAATCAATCCAGCGGAACATCTATGGGTTTCGGGGGGGCTCCCTCGTATGCCAATATTTTCATGAGTAAATTTGAGACTGACCACATCCTTGAGAATCCCATTTGGACTGAAGGAATAGTAATGTATAAAAGGTACATTGATGACCTATTTCTAATTTGGAAAGGGACTCGTCAAGAACTGGAAAACAACATCTCCATCTTAAACACTCATAATGATCGAATAAAATCGACGCATTCTATTGATGAGAAATCAATTGCATTCCTAGATGTAAAAGTAAAGTTAGAGCAGAACCAAATCAGCACTCAAGTCCACATCAAAAAGACAGATACAAATTCCAGTTTATTATTTCAGAGTTTTCACCCAGAGCCCCTCAAAAAACACTTACCTACTTCACAGTACATCAGAATGAAACACATCACATCCAATAACGAAGATTTGCAAGTAACTCTACAAGAGCAAACTGTTAAATATCGACAAAGAGGTTATCCAGAAAACGTTTTAGAAACATCCTTGGGAAAAGTGGCAACGCAATCACGAGATGATTTACTACAAGAACGAACACAAATCCAAGAGAAAAAAACTGTATGTGTTCTGAAATATTCCACAGAGTCATCCAAGATCAAAAGAGCAATAAATAGACATTGGAGAATAATACAAATGGAACCAGATTTGAAAGATTTGTATGATGATAAGATAACATTCGCATTCCAACGCTCCAAAAACTTGAAGGAAATATTGAATACACCGAAGAAAACAATCATGAAATGGCGTGGAATGCTTCAATGCCAAAACTGCACACATTGCAGTAATGTTATTCTTGGAAATAAATTTACTCACCCTACAAAAGGTCATCAAATAGATTTAAACCATACTAGCACTTGTGATACGGCCAATTGTATTTATGCTATCAAATGCCCATGTGGCAAAATATATGTGGGTCAAACTGAGCGGAAAGTGAAAATCCGCATCAAGGAACATAAAAGCAATATTAGACTGAAGAATCCTAAATCAACTGTAGCTTGTCACTGGATTGCAGCTCGAGATCAAATAGCTCAATTACGCTTCACGGTATTAGAGACGATTGCACAACGCCGAGACCAGGATCCTATGAAACAAAGGTTAAGAGCTGAATACTTTTGGATCAGAACATTGAACTGTTCCCATCCTATTGGATTAAATGATCGTATTGAGTACTCATGCTTTCTATAATATTTTCTATTGACACAGCATTTGCTGAAGGAATTCTCTGGGCCTTACATTACCAGTACTTTTTATTGATGTATTCTGATTGATATCATTTTGTTCTCATTTAATTTGATTATTTTTGCTTTTGCGTATAAGGTTGCATGTGCGTTTTTTAAGTTTGCATATTTATGAGTATAAAACATTTGGTGCTCTGCGCATTATATCAGGTAATTGCAGATGGGTTCAGTGACACGCCCAGCTTTATTTCATCAAAAATCGCAAAGTTCAATTTTGAACTTTATTAGTCAGGTAGTGTTCACATTAACGCGTTCATTGTTGTGTAGCCGCCTCCTCCCCGAACACGTGGGACTGACGTTTTAGAGCGATGTAGTATGATTGGTTCTTCCCGCTAATATGTCATCGTACTTAATTTTTAAATTTGAAGCCATATTTACTCTTATCATGTGGTGTTGATCACAACGCATTATGTTTGGTCCAATGTGTCTACCACGTGACAACTAACGTTTGCCCTTTAAATCATCATTGAATTGGCGCGTAAATTGAATTCTTTAGACAGAGGGTGGATTAATGGTAGCAGAGACCCGTTGGTCCGGAGTAAGTTGCTCTGTATAAATGTTTCTTTAGACGCTCGCAGTAGGATATAATTATATGCGTTCTAAGTGGTTTGTGAACCGAGGCTGCATTTATGAAGGTTTCTTGAATGTAGATCCCTGCCACAAGATATTTAGGCCACAGAGTGTTAGTTACGTTTGACATTTGTAATATGTAGACGTTTCAGTTAGAATCCTGTGATCGCTTAATGAATGTCATGTTATTAGCATGTTCGTTCCTGCACATGTTACAGCGCGTACATTTTTCAGACAGTTTACAGCCAGTTTAATGTTGACACCATATTACATTGACTAGCGTGTGTAATGTATCATTCGAATGTGTAAGTTGCATCATTGTTTTGTTAGTTTTGTATGTCCAGATTTGTGCTCTCTTACAGATGTTTTTCTATAGATATATGTTTATAAACTACACTATATGTATCAATGATTAAGTTGTGCAGTGAACTCAATGGTCCTGTTTCTTTTTTAGACCCCTGACGAAGGGTCAGATTTGATTGACCCGAAATGCATTGGGTGGATGTTTATCTTTGAAAACAAGGAATGAATTGCTTCAGAAGAAGATGATTATGTATGCAACATTTGGTTGATTCATGAAATGATGAAATTCAATGAATGGAGAATATGCTTTCAAAATCAATAAATTGAAATACGTGAAGAAACCTTGGTGTTTCATTGAATACAGTGCGCACTTGTTCAGTGGGAAGTTGACACTCCCCACAATATCCTTCGTATATGGATTGGGGTCATCCCACCTACGCCCTTGAACAAACCCAATTCCAGACACTCCCATTTTCTTTATGGAGGTTCAGGGAGATCCTCTCTCCTACCAGCTTCCCAGATTTCTTCGGAAGCATGGGACAAGGCAAATTCTTATATGGGTTGAAAGCAAAAAATCACAAGGGAAACGCAGCTATGGATCGGCAGAATCCGAAAAGAAGTTACCAAATTTAAGGGCTTTCCTTCCTGGGACTACATAGGTATTTCCAAAACGGGTGATCTAGGCTTCCCAATGTCTTTACTTTCCTATAGATGGAATTTCACCTCCGTGACCACCAGCAATACAAATACTTACAACTTGCACACACCTGGAAAGCCGAGAACATCCCTGCGGATCTTCCAGAATATGCCCCCTTAGAAGGTAGACTCCTAATGGATGAGCTATCTGAAAAAGCACTATCATACACCTATAAAACTATCAGCAATAATATGCCTGATACCCTCCAAAAATTCAGGCTAGCATGGGAAATGGACGTAGGTACACTTGAAGAAATTGACTGGGAAGCAGCGCTAATGTTCCCACAAGGGTTGGCAATTAGATCCTGGTTTCGTCTCATACAACTGAAAATTCTACACAGGATGTATTATGACAGGACCCACCTCCATGGATGGGCCGAGCACCTTCACTGGATTGCCTGCGGTGTGGGGGGGACCCAGGAGATTTCATTCACACATTATGGTTATGTCCCCTCATACAGGGATACTGGCATCGAATACGATCAGAATTAATTGCAATATTGGGGACCCAAATTCCTGATGATTCCAAATATATTCTCCTAGGCATACCTAACAATGTTGATATATCACACATGAAACTACTGTTATGTAACCTGAGATTCGTAGTAGCCAAGCAGGACTTAGCTAAGTGATGGGAAGCCCTTAGGCACCTAACCTTATTGAATGGAGGAAGGGTATGAACCTATTTATGGCTTTAGAAAGAGCAACATACAAAAGCAGAGGGTGCTCATGTAAATTCCGCAAAATATGGGAGCAATGGGTAGACTACCATGGACTCACTTGCAATGGGATGATGCTGTCATGCCTTCTCATTAATGCTGCAGTGCTATTCATGTTAACATACTGTACTATGTTGAAAATGATTGTACCACTGTCTCTCGTCCTAGCTGGGCTGCCCACAGAACTCGGACAGCTATTATATTGTTGTCTTAACACCATGCTTAGTAACAGGTTTTGAAAATCAAAACAAAAATATTTTGGAAAAAAAAGATAATCCCACAAGGTGGACTCGACATCCTGACAGGGGGAGTTCTTGTATAAAAACTACTGGACAAAGACGGGATCCAGATTCATTAAAAATATCTTGATGTGCCCCGATATAACACCTTTAATGATAGGGACCTCAGTTATATCTAAAAACTGAATTGAGGCAGTATGTTTGAGGACAATGGCTCAAGCCGTCTCTCTTAAACCAAAATGCTTCTTCCCTAATGTGTAGCCTTAAGAAGTCTGGGACATTCTTTAGGGCTCTAGATCCCTAACTTCCTCAGTCGTACTAATCACTGAGAGACATAAACTAACAAACAAATAAACCAGGTGAGTCTTACCTGGGTGCTGAAAGGAATATTAACCTATAAAAGTAAAAATACACGAAACGACAAACATTTTTGGAGTTCCCTACAGTAGCACACATTAAATTCGTAGTCATTCTGTGGGCAATCAGGTGACACTACACAGCATGCTACTATAAAATGACACTCGTGATAAGTGACACAGGCACACGGCAGATGCGAAGCTGATGCACTATGAACAACAACCTCAGTTAATTCTTCTATAACAATGTAGGTAATTCCTATAGACACAAAACTATCCCTTACCCTAGATTTTTAGGCGGTACCAGCATCCTGGTCTGGAAGGGAGCAATGTCCTTTACAGTCACACACTAATGAAGAACATAGGAGAGTAAACAGATATTCTCAGGTGTAATAGACATGTAGCTACCCTTTTTTTCGCACCACTAGTTATTTAGACTATCATATTTTTTGAGGAAAAATTAAGAGAAATCTTTTCATTAAAGATAGCAGGATACATGACAGAGAGAGTATACACCCTCCTATTGTACGATCTCTCTTCAATAACTCACATAATGGTGAGAGCAAACATACACACGAGTTACAGCCATAGACATAGTGGAGTTCCTTCTCGGCTGCGCCATGCCCACCCACGACTTAATGTCTTGTCAATTTTGGGGGGTCACACTGGCACCTGATAGTACTCCGGTGCTCAGTGATGCAGATTCGCACACACCTGATCGTCATGCCAAAGTACACTAGATTGCATAGGCATTTTATCATATATACCACTTTCTTGGTGTTACAATTTGTCAGGCTTTTACATTTCCACGGTGTTCTTAGGCTGAGATTCAAAACCCTGTTTTCGAGGACTTTTGGGAGGATGTAGAATTAGGTACCTTGTGTTGTTTTTTGGGTGAGGAACTTTGCCTCATGTTTTGTAATCCACCCGCTCTCCAAGCCCTTTGATATTAAGAAGGCAATCTCTTCTTGTATTTTGAGGGTTGGATCCTTCGGCCGACGTTTATACACTACTCCCCTCATCTGATACAAAGAGCGAACAAAAGGGCCTTGAAGAACAATAGGGATCAACTACAGGTGACATACAAAAAATAAGGGAATGACAGACTGGTATGCATTACCATCTTCAGCTCCCCTGTCCAATAATTTTCAAAAGATTATTAACAAAAGCTGGAGCATTTACAGTCAGGTGGGCTGGATTTGAGTAAACCCATGCACTACTTTAAGAGATCAAGGAATATCAAGAACAGATCAACGCAGTCTCATCTGCCTGCTTCCTTACTCTTTGCATGCTCCAGAAAATCTTCAAATGGCTCCCCATCAACACTAGAAGCACAGTCTCTCAAGCCTTAGTCACTAGCAGCCTTGGCTACAGCAACACACTCTACAGAATCACCATTGACCTCCTGAAGAGACTGCAAAGCACACAGAACTCTGCAGCCAGACTCATCCTCGACCTCCCTCAATGAAACCACATCACCTCTCACTTCAAGAAACTCCACTGGCTCCCCATACAGAACAGATGTAAATATCAAGATGCTGATCTACACCTACAAAGTCCTGCTCAACCAAGGACCAGCCTACATCAACTACCACCTGAACTTCCAGCAACCCTCCAGGCACCAGCGCTCCGCCTCCCTCTCCCTTGCGGACACCACCTGCATTCTACTGAAGCAACAATGGAGGACTCCCATCCTCCTACCTCACGGCTAAATCCCCCTTCACCTCCGGACCTCCACCTCTCTCCTAGAATTCCAGAAGGTATTCAAGACCTGGCTGTTCAACTGAACCCACCTGAAGCAGCAAGAACCTCAGCACCTGGATACTGTCACGGGTGATTAGCTGTGCTTTATAAATACCGCTTGATTGATTGATTGAACCTGAAAGAGGACATGTAGCTGGAAAGATAGCTGTAGAAATTTCTGTTAGTCATTTTTGCTAAATATAGTCAAAATGTAATAGATCTGTCATTGTGAATTGTTGGAGAAAGTAGGTTTTGTCAGAATGTGTATTTGTGCATGTTTTCGCACAAAATGATTGGTCACATCTTTATTCAGTGTCCATGTACTGTCAAGGTACGGCGTTAGTTATAATGATGTGAGGTGTTTTTTTTTTTATACATCTATTTCAGAATTCCCAGCACAGGTACAATATTATGTATTTTGCTACTTGATTAGCAGGGATGTCATGCTCTTTTTCGTGTGAAGTAGTTTTCCTGATGAAGACCAGCTTTTACTTGTTTCCTCAGGTTTGCATATTTCCCGTTTTCGTTCCCTGGCTTTCCTGGAGAAGACGTGTACAAATGGAAGGTCAGTAATGCAAAGTCTTAAGGGTCATTTAATATTACCACAGAAGGCCAGTTGGCTACTGTTACTGCTTCTTCTGGGTTCGATCTCGAGACCCAGTTGATAATCACAAAGGGGCATATGTATCAAATACCGTAATTGCGATTCTCAAATAGCAATTTTTAGAGAATCGCTATTTGAGAATCGCAAACGAGATGTAACAAATAATTTGCTAATGTTTTGCGATTCCTTGGCATTCCTTAATTGCGATTAGCAAATTGCTAATCGCAATTGAGGAATACCTTCCCATTCATTCCTATGGGCTATGAGGCCCATAGGAATGAATGGGAAGGGGGAACAACCTTTACAACGCAACTTTTACAACGCACTACCATTACAACAAAACTGTTACAACGCGAGTGCATTGACAACGCAGGACATTACAACGCAAGTCTTTACATCGACTTGCACTAGATGGCGTGCTAACATTAAAAATAGTGTAGTTTACTATCCCAACACCTTCCCTACTGTTACGTGGACTGGAGTTGGAATAGTAAATTACACTTTTTTAATGTTAGCACGCCATCTAGTGCAAGTCGATGTAAAGACTTGCGTTGTAATGTCCTGCGTTGTCAATGCACTCGCGTTGTAAAACTTTCGTTGTAACAGCATGCGTTGTAACAGCATGCGTTGTAACGTCATACATCCAGGGCAAGACATTCTCAATTTGTGATTCGCTATTTGAGAATCGCAAAATGAGAATGCAATTTCAAGGGTGTCAAAAGGACATGTATGTGCGTCACATGGCACTTTGAACAGTGCATTTTTCAAATAAATCGCAAATTACCACATATTTGAAGTTGGTGGTCATTTGCGATTCCTTAAGGCCAAATTGCACTTTTTCTGTGCTTCAGACATTGCATTTAAGGAATCGCAATTTGTGATTCCTTAACTGCAATCGCAAAATAGAGAATCGCAAATTTTGTGATTCTCTAATTTGCGATGCCCTTTTGGGATGATAATTCCCAAAAGGCCTTTTCCCGTTCGCAAACGGGCCGATTCTGAGAATCGGCCCGTTTACAAACGGGAAAATGGCTTGATACATATGCCGCTAAATCACTATATATCAATTAACTTACATAGGGGTTTGGACAGGCAGTTACTCAGGAAGCTACAGACTTCAGCATCATACCAGAGCATGAAAGACATGGAGAAAATGTGTACCTTATAAGGAACACAGGCTGACTTCCTCCACCACATGACTTTGATTTGAACCGTTCCACCTTGAAAAGGCAGAGAACACGATACGCCATTGGGGTGAAACACGTTTCGTCTCCAATCTTTTTGTGCTATGAATACGCTGATCAGATCAAATAAAAAGTTTCATATCATAGAACAAGCATGATTCATCATTGAATGGACCAAACAAATTTTAAGACTGACGTTCATGATAACAGGTGGTCGCTGCTCATGTGTGTTTAGTAATTCCTGGAGAAGACTGCTTCTCTGAGTACATCTACTGAACTAAATTTATGGGCGTTTATCTACTAGCAAGTATATCACCATTTTATCAGCCCACTTTATTCCTACTTCATTCCTACTTCCTCCACAACTTTTTTCCAGTCACATTTTTAAATCTGTCACCACTTGTTTGGATTTACCTGCAAGATAGAGAATTATACTTGCCTGCCATAGATAACCTGTTTTCTTCTGCTTCCTTCCATGGATGTCAGGGTTAGCATCTTTAGTTGTGCAGTGTTGTTGTCAATTCTGAATGTTTCTTTTCACCATATCCATTTGGGCACCTATAGGACATCCTTAGCATTATTCTCTTCAAATGAGTTATCGATAGCCATAGACTATGGCCAACAAGGCTGCCCTCTAGGTCTGGCGTTTGCCCAGGCATTTTGATTTTAATAAAATTATGTCTATAATGTACTTACGTATGCAAACTTTCAGCCAGCTCTTTTCAGCATTGGTCTGTTGTTGAGTCATTCACATTTTACTTCCATTCACAACAGCATACTGCATGGCGTCAGCCCACTTTAGCCAATGGCTAACTTCACTAACAGTGTCCATTGATGGCTATGAAAATGTGTCCTTTTTGAGACCAAAAATATACTTTTGCTCTTTAACAATGTTTTAACAATTGGTGAGTGCCCAGCAGCAACCACAACAACAAAGGTTTAAAAAACCATGGCAAAACAAGCATTAACAAAGCCAAAGGTTGGCCGCCAACAACCCACTGAGTGGCTTTGCCAGTGCTTGTTTTTGTTGAGGTGGTAAGTGTGTTTTGTTTACATATGTTGCTCTTCACTAACTTTTCAGCTATGTAGCTAAAGGTAAGCTTTTTTTCAAGGTCAAAAAGGTCAGGTTGATAAAGTTCCTCCAACACTTGGGCACTAGATTTGTATTGTGGTTCTTATTTTAGGTCCTGCGTTTCTTGATTGCGTAACTCATCGGCCTTTTCCAAAGCTTCTTCACTCACTGAGGCATAGAACACATGGGTTTCTTATTACATTTAGAGTTTGTTGATGCATGTATAAATTGACTTCAGATTGGCTATTCAAACTTCTGAGTCTGCCGAGCATCTTTTTGAAGACCGTGGACCTGATCCTGGGTTTTCGACAAGGCAATTGCATCTCCAACACACAAACTAATCCATTGCAACGTAAAATGGACTTTCTCTGGGATTCGCAAAAATCTCCCTCCTGCACATTAATGAGGCAGGAACCCCTTTGCAAATTCTAACAAAAGGAATGTGAATGCAGTGACGGAGGCTTGCCAGTGTCGGCAAAGTTCCATCACTGCAATTGAATTTGTTAAAAACTGTCTGCATGATTCTGGGCTTTTGGTTTGTGGACCATTCAGTGACCAAAAATGTGTTGGGTGGAAGTTCTCCACCAGGGAACAGAAGAGTATGCAAGGCTTCCCGGTCTATGCCTACCACACTGAAAAAACCTCTGGGGCTTATTTACAAGCCCCTTGTGCCACCAGTACGTCACTTTTTACTATATTAAAAGTCTGTATGTAAGTCAGGCTGCGCCCCTCTGCAGCAGTTCAGGAAAGATCTTAAAACCCTCCAGCCATCCACATCCCTTTAGCTATCTTGTTGACTTCCCATCTCCAAACTATTCATAACCCCATGGCAGGCTCCCTCTTTGTGACTCCCATCCCCCAGCGTCGGGTTGATACCTTTGACAGGACAAAAATGCTGGCTATATATTCACAGTTTGCAATTCTGGGAGAGCTGGTAAGTGAAAAATATTTTGTGTAATGTTGTCAAAATTGTTTTTGCAATATTGTAATTTTCTTGATATTGTTCTAATAATCATTCTGAAACGATTTAAACAGTTTTACTAATACTTTCTAAGTGATATCTTTACATAATTATGCAGCTGTTTTATATAACGCTAACGTGTTTTGACGCTTTGCACGGGCATCAGTTTTGCTACACAAAATCACGTTCTTTAGGCACGGGGAGATTAAGTGATTTGCACAGAATTACAGGATGTTGAGCCGACGCCGAGATAGGAACCCGGTTTCCCAGTTCCAAAGTCGGCATCTCTGGTTATTACGCCACACCCTTTCGCCATTTTACTTACTTGTCTGCTGTTTTGGATTCTTGTTATCGAAATAGAAATTATCTCACTGTGTTTCCCAATATTCCTAAGAGCCTGTACTTGATACTTAAAAATACAGTCGAGGGCGGTAAAAAAGCGACCAGGTGGCAACTTATAAAATACGTCGACATATATAATCTTTAAGGCATGGCCCTTTCAATGAGCGACGTGCACTTTACTATGTAAAATGCACCGGTGCCCTCTAGGGTCCACGCCACATAAATAATCACGATACACAACACGGCAGCTGGTGATCAGAGGCCGAGGGAGTCACTGCACAACATGCACAACCGTTGTAGAGCACAGATGAGTCACTCTAACTGTAGCCCATAAAACAAACAGTCGAACAATGATTAATCACACCCAACGTAAGCACTGCTGAGCGTGTCATTCGTGCAGATTATGGGGACTATCTGAGAGCGAGAGTGCAAAGTACACCGCAGACAGTGCAAGGGCAGGAGTCACAAGTGATGTCAGTTTCGAGATATTGATCGAAGAATAGAGATGCATTCTGCGCGTCCCGTGGGCACTTCATGCCCTGCCCACTCATTAAACAAAGCAAACCACCTGCTAAACAGCCACTCCCCGCATCGAATGCAGCAAACTCATTCATCTACTGTACCCCCCAGACCCTAAAAAGTATATGTGCATTAATGTTGTTCCACTGCAGTCATGCATCGTACATCAGTGGCGACGTGGCAATTGCGCCATCTGCCCTAGTGCATGGAAAGAAAATAAGATGAAGGGCCTTAGTTATGAAGGCCTGTGTCCCTTTTTGCGCCACCGTTGCGACACTTTTAGTGACGCAGCAGCGTAGTTAATAACGCACCATGCTGCGCCATATTTACGAAGCTACGCATCTAGGCAGGTGTGTCACTTCCTAAACCCCTGCGCTACATTATACCTGCGTCAGGTATAATGTATGCAGGCTGGGCGTTCCCCCACAAGAAAGGGTCGTAGGAGTGGCGCAGTGAAATCTATGAGATTTCGCTGTGCCACTTCTAGGACGCCAATGCGTCGAAACCTTACACCTGCCTCATGGCAGGCATAAGGGTGACGCAGACCCTTTCATGTAAAAGGTACATTGCTGGAGTTGCTTCAAGCTTCTGACACAACTCCGGAAATGCGCCACTTTTGTGTCGACAGATACGTCAGTAATACTGACATATCTGTTATTCCTTGCGGCATGAAGCTTAATACAGTAACATGACGCCTCATTCATGTTGCAAGGAAGGCGCACTGAGAAGTGTCGCATCGCTGCTTTTATGCATCGATGCAACACATCTCATAAATGAGGCCTGAAGTCTTTGGGCCCCTGACACCTCTGGTTCCCGGTGCCACTGCGCTTGTTGCACTATTAGTTACACCCTTGTCATATACATCATGGTGACCCCATTCATGTGGTTGAATGCTAGTGTAGCCAGCTTTCCATTAGCAATTCACAGGACACTCTGCATCAGTGCTTAATTTGTAAAATAATAAGTGCCAGGGCCCTGAGTGACTGGGAGGCCTTGGCAGCTTGCAACACCTACAGCCCCTGTCATCGCTGCCACTGTCGGTTGCAAGTGCAACAGTTCAGTTTATTCCAGGTCCCCAAAGCTAAAGGAATGGCTGGAGAGGCAGGCATTATTTATTTATTTCTAACGTGTATAAACAATCCTTGTTTTACTCATCTCTAAATTAGATGAGCAGCGCCACCATGTGTTATACTGTCATAAGTGCAGTCTTGATAATTAAGTGCCGGTGGAAAGTACCAGCAACCAATTAAGTAGCATTATCCATCCATCTATGCATCCATCCTCTCATCTTTCCATCCATCAAAACACCCTCTACCCTCCATTCAATCCAAACATTCACACACTTCTGTGCCCTTCTGGTCACCATCACACAAGAGAGATAGTACGTCAACTAGTTGCAGAATGTCAGTAAGGGTGATACCATACCTGTGATAAACTAGAGCACCCGCATGCATAATAGTGCATATCCTGTTGTGACTCACTGTGGTGCTAACCAGTTTGAATATGTACAAAGATCGGTGCTGAACTAAAATGCTTGTTAGCATACAATGGGGAACTTTCATTAAGTCTTTGAGCCAGTACAGAGTCCCCAAAATTGACTCAAACCAGTACAAAGGCTTGAATTGGGATTCACTTTCCAGCAACAATCTTGATGAGGTTGAAGTTTACAAAAACATAAAGTCCAGTGTGCAATTAGCTTAGCAATCAGTTCTTCTCGAAGATAAAATGCAATAGCTTTGCAGCATTGATATTCTTTCGGGTAGGGTGTGTCTTTCGGGTAGGGTGTGTTTCCATTTATGTTGACTTTTGTTTCTTCATCCAGAAAAAAACAGAACCTGGTGCTTCCCAAGATCAGAAAGTCGTTGATATTCAACTGACGAGGTTTGAAAATAAAGAGCCAAGAATGGAAGGGATGAATCCAAAAATAGTTTTAAAGCCAGTTAGCAAGCCGGATTGAATGGATTTAAAAGCATGGATGATGCCTGTTGTGTTTGAGACATGGTCCACAGTGTTCAGAAGATCGTCAAAGTGTCCTGGAAACTGAGGACCCCATTTATAACCTGGCGGGCAGCCAGTTGCCCCGCCAGGGCGATAGAACAAATATCAAGATAATGGTCCACCAGCCGGATTTAGATGCGGGTGGATCATAGGTTTAATCATGGCTGATGGGATGCTTGAACTTAAGTAAGAGCTTACTTGCCACATTATGCTGAACGACTGAAGCCCTAATGTAATAAAATTTACACCACTTTTTCTGAAAAGAATTACTCATCAGGGCTTGCCACTTCACAAAGTGCTTGAAGGCTTGAAATGTAGCATACTTTTGTAATAATTCAGTTGCCAGTCCTTTACCCTCACTAGATAGTTCATATCCAAGGAATATCACGTTAAGGTATCCAATTTTTATATTTTAAAAGTTACTTTTGAAACCATATTGGCCTAAGAGTGCCACTATTCTGTTCACTCTGTGTTTTTTTGTTTTTTTTTAAATCATGGTCTGTGACGTAGATGACATCAAGGTAGGATAACACCTCTGGATCTTCTTGTAAGATCTCCATTATTCTTGCTTCAAAGAGCCAAGGCTATTCTCATACCTCTGGTGCAATCTCATATATACGTACTGACATCCACCGAATGAGGAAGCAATTAGATACCTCAATTCAGGTTCTATATTTTCACTGAAAAGTAATTAGACATAGCTCAGCTGTTGGTTTGTATTTCTTTCTAAGTACTGTGAGAGTTTTGCACCGCATGCATGCACGTGTGTGCATTTAAAAATTAAAAAATCTGAAACTGTTATATATGAATTATCTGGCTTTAACACCAGAAAATGGGAAGTGGTCATGGTTGACTGACAAGGCACGTTTACACCTCGATGCTGTAATTAACCAGGGATGGCCCATATATTGGGCTTCCCTTCTGGTTTCAATGGCTATTGAGTCTAAACTCGAGGCTCAGTATTTTGCACAGAATGTTTGTCCCAATTCATTTGATTTCTATCCATCTAAGGAACCTGTTTTAAAGCCCCCTCTTGTTCATAATTTTCCCTGAGTCCTTCAGGTACTAAAGAGGAAAATGCTTGCATTATTACTTCCTCACTTCAAGGCGCATCCCTTATAAATGATGGAGGCCAATCTCCTCTGCAAGAATGATGCTGTAGGCATCCAGCAAGTGTGAGCACAATACTACTTTAATTTTGCGCAACCCATCCCCTTCAATATGTACCTCTAAATGAGAAACCCTATAAGTAGAGTTCACATGTCCATCTGGTGCTTCAACTTATATGTGTTCTTCAGTAGGAGAAATCACCAGATACTCTTTGAGATTCTGGCGAATTAAAGGTACTTCAACTGCGCCGCCTTGAAGCGCTACTGCAAAAGTCCAGTTCGGCAGAAATGTGCAGTTTCTGAAGCATATTTCTTTTTTGTTAATTCAGTTTTGTTTTTTTCCCTAAAATAACCTTTTGCGTCCGATTCTTCCTCTTATTTCTTTACGCTAGCCTTAACATTGTTTTGTTGCTCTGTTTTACTTTTCTGCCTGACACATTCTTCCTTTCTACAATACGCAGTCCGTCTGCTCCTCTCTGTCCTCTACTTGCCCCAGAATCCAGCAAATAACGAGAAGAACAGCTAGCAGGATACTGCTATCGATCCATCTCTTTGATGTTATCACGGTTATCCACCCCTGCTGGACTCCTGCTGTGAAAATAAAGAAAAGACAAAATATCAATGTGACAATTAGATTTGCGTTATTATTTAACGGCATGGTCTAGCAAGAGTGGTCTTTTTCAATAATCGACTTTATTGCGAGGTATCAAAACATTTAGGTACAGCAGAGTCTTTTGTGTTAATTTGTGGCGGAGGTCATGGCCCGGTTTTCTGTTTAGCCTTCTGCTCTTTCTTAGTTTCTGTTGGAGACTCAGGGCCATATGTACAACGAAGTGGAGGAGCGTGCCGTTAGCCTCTTGGGCTTAACGAAACGCCCTGCCACTTCGTAAACGCAAGCCTGCACCATATTTACAAGGATGTGGTGCAGCCTTGCGTTTCCCCCTGTGAAACTTAGCGCCATAACGCAGGCACCCTTGCACCAGAGTGCAAGGGTGCCTGTGTGCAGGGGAGGATGGGTTATGTGTAGGAAGGTGTCCCTTCCTGCACATAACCAATCCTAAATTGCCATTTTGAAAGCAGCACACATGAAAGTTACAAAATGACATTTCCAAAAAAGGTTTGTTTATGTACAGGAAGGGACACCTTCCTGACATAAACAATCATAGGCATTTTGCTTTTTCCATGTGATGCACAAGGCTGCACACATGGAAAAAGTAAAAACGAGGAGAAATAATGCATTTCTCCTTGCTTTGCCAACTTAAGACCAGGGTTTTCCTGGTCTTAAATTTACCGCTGCCTCCTATGTACGCCACCCTTGTACATAGGGGGTAGCGTCAAATACAATGGGTGTTGCGGTGGAATGCCCACCACAACACCCAATGCACGTCCCTTTCACGCTAAACAAGGCAGCCTTAAGCCACGTTAAGGCAAGGCCCCTATTGCCACGGGAACGTCACAAAAAGTGACGTTCCCGTGGCGATAGGGGACGGTACATATGCCCCTCATTGGTTTGTTTTGGGTTGCAGTTTTGCAGCTCGAGAATCTAAAACATCCTGGGCCATGGAGGTATATACTGCTGAAATAAGTTTTTAAGGAAGCTGACGTTCACAGTCTCTATCAATCAGAGTAGCCAAGCCCTGGTGTACTGCCAGAACTGCTTCTTCACCTTGACCATTACCAAGAACAGTTGAAGAGGCCATTTCAAAACTACCTATCAATTTCTTCCCTAAATCATGGCAGCACCATGCTCGGTCTGTTTTTGTTTCAACACCTCTGGTAACACCGCTAATGGCGGTGTGCTGGATGTAGTAGTATAAATGTGTGCAAAAATAGCAATATAGCAGTACCAAGGGTATTTGTTAAGCGCAACAATCCTCTTTGGAAGTATCTTGGCACTGGGATATGTGTTACGGTGAGTAGTGCATGGATAAGCCAGGCTTGTCGATGAGCGAAAAGCTTGTGTATGAGTGTTTTGGTGAGTATAATGTGGGCATTGTTAGCATGTGGTAGAGAAGAATGTTGAAAGTGGAACCCATAAGTGGAGTGTGGCTGTCAATCAATCAATCACTCAGGGAATTTTTAAGCACGCTACTCACCCGCGAGGGTCTCAAGGCGCTGAGGAGAGGGAGGAGGGGAAGCTGTAAGTGTAAATTGTGCATGGGGTAGAATAATGGGTCAATAGATTATGTGTCTCTAAGTGGAATGTGGGAAAGAAGTGTGAGTAGTAATAATTAGGGGTGGGCGGAATTTGCGAAATTCACTTTCGCAAATTATCGCGAAAATGTTAAAAATCTCCGCAAACACGCGGAAATATCGCAAAGATGCAGAAGTTTTTTCCCGCGCGTTCGCGGTATTTTCTGCGTGGTCGCGGCTCGCCAACTTACCCGCGGCCATCTTGTTTTCACTTGTCTCGCGGTGCATGATCGCGAGAAGAAAGACGTGATCGTGCGACGAATGACGTTACTGCGGGCGCGAACTATCGCGAGACAGCGCAAATGGCTACCAACAATCCAACATCTCGTGGAGAACGCGACCGGATCGGGAAAACTTGTCAGTGAACGCGGGGATTCAGGTAAGGCGATGTATTATTTCACAGCGCAAGCAAGCAAAAAATTTCCGGTAAAATGCGGATTGCGGAAATTTTGACATTTTCGCGCTCTCCGCGGAACGCAAAAATGTCAAATTATCACAATTTCTGCGAGCGGAACGGAATTTTAGCCCAGGCCTAGTAATAATGAGCAATATCGAGTGGGTTGGGGTACTGAGTTGAGGGAAATCTATATGTTACAAGATGGTATGAGGTGGTCTGCAGAGGAGTGGAGTGTGACACAGTGTTGGGAAACTGTTATGTAAGGGTGGAAGGAGCGAGTGCTACATGGCATTTTGGACTACGGTGTAGAGTAGTCGGTGCTGTGGTGGCATGTGTTTGTCTATATGATCTTCTAATAAGCCATAGCATTAATTACCAAAAATACGACCATTAAAGCAGTAGCAACATTAACATCAAAAATCAAAACAATTTAAATTCCTTTTTTTGTTTCCATTTGTACTGGTATAGATTTGAGATGTGTGCCTTTTCAGTTTTACTCAAGCACCACATTTACACCTTCATTCAGGACAAAAAGGAATTAAGGCTTTTTTGTGAACATAAAAGGCGTATGAGTCCTGGGAAGAGGCAAAGGACCATGGTAACCCCCTGGCCATGAGTGACCCTTGGAGGTTGCTTAGGGTCTACCCCACTGTTGCATAGCACAGACCCTTGCAGCCCCTATGGCACAGCAGGCCTCCATCCTTCAGGGGACCATTCAATCTAACGTCTATGCACTTTTTAAGGTACGTGAGTCTCAGCTGCCCCTCATCACATTCTTCAGGGAGGCTTCATCATTTTACGTTTCGCCATTGTGACTCAAGGGCATGGCAGTGCATGCACCCAGGACAGAGTAATCCAAAGGCTGACCATACCACCAGGACCAAGCAAATCCCTGCATGGGCAGCAGTATAAGGGTGAATGCAGGGATTGTCCAGGGTCAGGGGAAATCATAGGCCTTTGTTACGACCCTATGGCCCAAGTAACCTCTATCGGCTCAGAATGAGGCAGCCAAACCTCAGTTCTAGTGCTTCCATTCTTTTTTGGTAACTTTCATGTTCAAAAGTCCAATTCTTCATCTTCACTGTCGTACTTTTCTGCCGTAGCGTGGGCCTGTCTAGTCTGTAGGTCAATCAGGCATTGCCCAAAGGGCTGGTCTGACAGGTCAGTTTGTGGGTCAGTTTTTGGCCGTTTGTGGGCCTGTTTTATGGTCGGTTTTTACTTTTTACATTTCGCCTAGACAGCACATGGGCTATTTCTGCAAGACATGCTATTTACACACAGTTGGCTTACAGCCTACGTGTAGCCTACCATTTGTTCGTTTCCCCAACGCTCTAATTTCCTTTGTCCCTATTTGTCACACATTCGAGTGTCATGTCTTCTTCTTGTGTTTGGCCCTCCTCTGGAGCAAATACCACGTACTTTTGTCCATCCACTGCTCCCGTTTTTGGAGCTACGTTTTTCTTTGTGTTCATGCACTCCATTTAAGTGCTTGTGTTTCCAGTACACCTCCCATATCCCCTTCCACGGAGCTTCGTTTTCCTCCCAATGTCCTACCCTGTATTTTACGCCACTGTACTCAACTCTGCACTCCTCTACTCTACGCCACTGCATTCTACTCTGCACCACTCTACTTAATGCCATTGCACTCTACACTGCACCACAGCACTCTACGGCACTTAATGGCACTGCACTCTACTCTATGCCACTGCACTCTACTCTTTGCCAATGCACTCTATTCTACACCTCCGCACTACACGCTACTGCACTCTAATTTACACCACTCTACTCTACACCACTGCTATCTATGCCACTGCTCTCTACAACACTGCTCTCCATGCCACTTTGCTCTTCTCTGTATCACTCTACGCCACTGCACTCTACAGCACTTGACTCTGCTCTGCACCACTCTACTCCATGCCACTGCATTCTACTCTGCACCACTGTACTCAACACCACTGCATTCTAGTCTGCACCACTGCAATCTATGCCACTGCACTGTACTCAATACAACTGCACTGTATTGTAGGCTGCTGCCGTACACTACCACTGCACTCTAATCTGCACCACTCTACACTGCTGTACTCTACTCTGCACCACTATAGCCACTGAATTTCATGCCATTCTATTCTACGCCACTGCACTCTATGCCACTCTGTTCTTCTCTGCACCACTCTGCACCACTGCACTCTACGCTATTGTATTCTACTCTGCACCACCCTACATCACTCTATACCACTGCCCTCCATGCCACTCTGCTCTTATTTTCAGCACTTAATGCCACTGCACTCTGCTCTGCATAACTCTATGCCACTGCACTTTAAACCACTCTACTCTACACCACTCTACTCTACTCTACTCTACGCCTCTCTGCCCCAGCAGCTCTGCGGTGCTGTCGTTGCAGTTTACTCTGCCGCTGGTAGGTGTTCGAGGCCCGTGTACCCTGCTCTGTCCCTGTCCCTGATTGTGCCTGGTGTACTGTTCTGTCATTTGCTCGTTTTCTATTTTTATTGTGCTTGTATTAGTATTACTATTACCTGGATTCTGTTTTTTGTATTCTGTATTGGTCCTTGATCACTGTCTCTGTGCATTTTGTTGCCCGTTCTCGCCATCCCCACCGCTGCTGCCCCTGCTGCCACTCCCCCTAGCCGATTCCCGCTCCCGCCTCCCAGCTACACTACCCTCCCTCTGTCCCTATTTAATGGCGCCGTTGCGCGACACATGCAGCAGGCGCGCCGCTGGTGCGCCAAAGGAGCACCAAAGGTAAGCCTGTCTGCGCCTGTCCACGACCTGACCACGACCAGAGCCAGGGACCCTGGATCTCCAACCACCCACCGCTACAACTCAGCTGCACTCCTCGCACTCAACCTCGGAAGAAACAACTGCCACCTGTCTGCGCCAAACACCACCCACTGCCGCCACACCTTCACCACCACCCCCACTGCCAACACCGCTGACGCTTGGAGGTGCATCCTCCTCAACATACGCTCCCTACAAAGACATGCCGTAGAGATATGGGACCTCCTTAACACCCTCTCACCAGACGTCGCCTTCTGTACAGAAACCTGGACCAACGCCTCTTCTGCCCCCTACATCGCCATCACCATCCCTGATGGATACAGGAGCCAGAAGAAGGACCCCCCCCCCCAACCACCCAGGAGAAGGACTCGCCATCATACACAAAAGCTCCCCCAGACACTACACCTCGAGCGACTCCCTCTCCATCGCCGAATACCTTCACTTCCAGATCCAGACCAGCCCTAGAACCACACTTCACGGCACCCTCGCCTACAGACCACCTGGCCCTCGAGCTCCGTTTGCCACCACCATCACCGACCTCATCGCACCCCACGCCATCGTCACCATGGACTACATACTCATCAGAAACCTGAAATTTCATCTCGACAACCCAAGCAACCCCAATTCCACCACCCTCCTGGACAACCTCGTCAACATCGGAATAAAACAGCTCATCACCAAGCCTACCCACAAGGCAGGACACACCCTCAACCCCATCTTCACAGGAGGAAACAAAATCCACTTCAGCCATACCACACAACTCCCATGGATGGACCACTACTGCGAACACTTCCATGTCGACAAACCCAAGCTGCCCAAACCTACACCGTGCCCTCCACGAAGGAACTGGAGCAAAGTCACTGAAGAGCAGCTCAACTCCACCCTCAACTGCGATACCCCCACCATCACGACCGACGCCAAGGAATTACACAAATGGATCTCCAACTGCGCAGACAAGCTTGCACCCCTACGCAACTCTGACAGACAGTGCCCCAGGAAGGCCACCTGGTTCACCTCCAACCTCCAAGAAGCCAGACGCACCTACAGACGTCTAGAGAAGAACTGGAGAAACAGTAAAATGTCTGAAGACCACACCACCTACAAGAACGCCTTGACGGAATACCACCAACGCATGAGAACCACCAAAAGAACCTTCATTCAAAACAAAATCCTCGCCAACTCCAGCAACTCCAAGGAACTCTCCAGAATCATCCAGGAATTCACCAAGCCCGCAGTGAAACCAAGGACATCACCCCTTCCCAGGACCTCTGCAACAAGCTTGGATCCTACTTCCATCTGAAAATCAAGAGCCTCCATGACAATTTCAAGGACCGGACACCTGACCCCGCAACCACTCCCATCGCCAGCAATGCCAGCCAGCCCACCATCTCCTCCTGGACACTGGTCACGACTGAAGAGACCACTTTGACTATGAAAGGCATCCACTTGGTGGCCCCCATAGGCCCCTGCCCGCCGCACATCTGCCACAGAGCCACCACCGCCATCGCTCCAGAACTACGACACACCGTCAACACCACCTTCAAGACCGGCACCTTTTCCGACGACTGGAAACGGGCAGAAGTTAGACCCCCTGCTCAAGAAGCCCTCAGCAGATCCCACGGACCTCAAGAACTACTGTCCCATCTCCCTACTCCCCTTCGCGGCAAAAGTCACTGAGAATACCTTCAACGCACAACTAACAAGGTTCATCAAAGAAAACTCCATCCTCGACCCCTCCCAATCTGGATTCCGCAGCAACCACAGCACCAACACCATCCTACTCGCCACCACAGACGACATCCGCACCTTCCTCAACCAAGGACACACCGCGGCCCTGATCCTACTCAACCTCTCAGCAGCGTTCGACACTGTCTCCCACCACACTCTCACTGCCAGACTCCAGGACGCCAGCATACAAGTAACCGCCCTCGACTGGATCCTCCCGTTCCTCACCGGCAGAACCCAAAGAATCAGACTGCCACCCCTCCTCTCCGAACCCACGGAATTTAACTGCCGAGTACTCCAGGGATCATTGCTCAGTCCCACCCTTTTCAACATCTACATGGCCCCCTTCGCCGCCATCGTCAGACAGCACAGACTCAGCATAGTATCCTACGCCAACGACACCCAGCTCTTCCTCTCCCTCACCAAGGACCCCACCACCACCAGACTCAACTTCCAGGAAGGATTAAAGGACGTCGCATCATGGATGAACAACAGCGGCCTGAAGCTCAACTCGAAGAAGACAATAGTCCTGGTCCTCGGACCCTTCCCTATCACATGGGACAACACCTGGTGGCCCACGGTCCTCGGCAGCCCTCCGACCCCCACAGACCATGCCAAAAACCTGGGCATTGTACTTGACTCCTCCCCTTCCATGAAACGACAGGTCAACGCCGTCGCTTCCAGCTGCCTCAACACCCTCCGCATCCTCCGAAAGACATTCAAATGGATCCCCCCCGAGTCAAGGAAGTCTGTCACACACGCACTCATAACCAGCAGACTGGACTACGGAAACGCCCTTTACACCGGGATCAACAAGTCTCTGCTCCACAAGCTCCAGACCATACAGAACACCGCAGCCAGACTCGTCCTCAGCATCCCTCAACACAAACACATCACCCAATACCTACGGAACCTCCACTGGCTCCCCGTTGAGAAGAGAGTCACTTTCAAGATACTCACCCACGCCTACAAATGCCTCCACAACACTGTACCCCAATACCTCAACAAAAGAATCTCCTTCCATGTACCCAAGAGAAACCTCCGTTCCACCAACCTCGCCCTTGCCGAAACTCCAGAACAGGCAGAAAAGCCTTCTCCTGCATCACGACCAAGACCTAGAACAAGTTCCCGACCGACATCAGACGCGCCCCCTCCCTGAACGCTTTCAGGAAGGCACCCAAGACGTGGCTCTTCGACTGATTGGAGCTGCTTACCAACCCCCCCCCACCCCGGCGTCTTGAGACCCTCAAGGGTGAGAAGTGCGCTTACAATTCCCTGATTGATTGATTGATATGCCCCTGAACTCTATGCCACTCTACTCTATTGCACTGCACACTATGCTACTCTGCTCTTCTCTGCACCATTCTACTCCACTGCGTGCCACACTTTTTTCTCTTCACCACTCTATGCCACTGCACTCTATACCACTGAACACTATGGCGCTGCACCACTCTACGGCGCTGCACCACTCTACAGCTCTGCACCACTCTACGGAACTGCACCGTCTACTTTTCGCACTGCACTGTACACCACTGCACTTTGCACCACTGCACTCTACTCTGCACCACTCTACGCCACTTCACTCTACTCTACACCAGTCTACACGATGGCTCTCTATACCACTGCATTCTACACCACTGTACTCCCGACCACCACACTTCTCTACACCAAATGCCACTGCACTCTACCCGCCTGCACTCTATTAAAATGCCACTGCACTACATGTTGCTGTACTCTACTCTGCACCACTGTAAGCCACTGCACTATACTCTGCACAACTCAAAGCCACCTCAATTTATGCCATTGTACTCTACACCAGTATACTCTATGCCACTGCACTCTATGCCAGTGCATTCTACACCACTACACTCTATGCAACTCTGCTGTTCTCTGCACCACTCTATGCTGCTGCACTCCGCACCACTCCGCACCACTGCACTCCATGCTACTTTGTTCTTCTCTACACCACTCTGTGCCACTGCACTCTATGTCACTCTACTCTCTGACCCTCTCCACCACTGCTCTCCATGACACTGCTCTCTATGCTATTGTTGTCTACACCACTGCACTCTATTCTACGCCACTGCCCTACATGCCACTGCACTCTACTCTGCACCACATTACACCACTCTACTCTACACCACTCTACTCTACACCACTGCACTCCATGCCACTCTGTTCTTCTCTGAGCCACTCTATGCCACTGTAATCCACACCACTCTACACTACTGAACTCTACTCCACTGAACTCTACATTGCTGCAGCACTCTTCTCTGGACCACTCTACACCACTCTACTCTGTGCAATGCACTCTCAGCCACTCTACTCTATGCCACTGCACTCTATACCAGTCCACTCTTCTGTGCACCACTTTGTCTATGCCACTGCACTCCACTCTACACTACTGCACTCTTTTCTGCACCATTGCACTCTACACCACTGCACTCTTCACCACTGCACTCTACACCACTCTAATCTTCTATGCACCACTCTATGGGGCACATGCATCAAGAAATGCTTTTGCGAGTCCTTAATTGCAATTATTAAGGAATGGGCCTATGAGCCTACAGGCTCATAGGAATGAATGGGAAATTGCATGCACAATTTGCGAGTACCAACAAGTACTCGCAAATTGTGCATGCAATTTTAAGTGTCCATAGGTGTCAAAATAACACCCTGTTGCACCCCTGCAATTGTGATGTGCACCCATGTTGCACACACACATGCCCCAAGGGCATGTGTGTGTATAACCAGAAACCTTGAAAAATACCCTTAAGTGCATTTTTCAAGGTTTTTGCAAAATACAGACCAGAGTAATTTCTCTGTTTTTTTAGACCCCAAATAGCGAATTCGCTATTTCTAAGGGGTACTGCATTGCATTTAAGAAATCGCAAATTGCGATTCCTTAAATGCAATTGCAATTTAAGAAATCACTATAAATTGCGACTTCTTAAATTGCGAGTGCCTTACACTTCGATGCATTGCAAAAGGCCTTTTTGCGGGTGCAAACGGACGATTTTTGCGAATCACACCGTTTGCGCTCGCAAAACCCGTTGATGCATGTGCCTGTATGCCACTACACTGTACACTGCTGCACTCTATGCCACTGCACTCTACCCCACTGCACTGTACACCACACCACTCTACTGTACTCTGCACCCCTCTACACTGCTGCACTCTACTCTGCACCATTGTACTCTATGCCACTGCACTCTAAGTCAATTTATTCTACTCTGCACCACTCTATGCCACTGCACGCTGCACCCCTCTACTTTGCACCACTGCACTCTACACTAATGCAATGTATTCTGCACCACTCCTCTCTGCGTAACTGCCCTGTTCTCACTCTACTCTGCACCACTCAACTCTACACCACTGCACTCTATGCCACTGCACTCTATTCTATGCCACTCCACTCTCCGCCACTTTACTGTGAAGGAAGTGAACTGATTGGGGCCAACCGGGTCACTCGCGACCACCTCTCAGGCTTCCATACAAATGAAGAGTCAGTCAGACAGTAAAGAATACAAAGCAAGTATATTTATTCAGGTACACTCGAGCGAAGCCCAGTCTGCCCAGTCTCTAGGATTTCTGCAGAGGGACTGACATCAGAAAACATGGTGATACATTATGTACGAATCAGAACCAATTAAGGCACTCCCAGACTGGAAATTTCCAGATGGAGGTAGCTACACAAAGAAGACACAGAAGGATAAGTTTCGATCCTGAGACCGGGCACACACTATCTAAACCAAGGTCATTCTGCCTGTGCCCATTGCAGGACTAGTGGGAGCAGGCCTCTATCTAGTGGGAAAGCTATGTGCTAATAAGAACAGTGTATTCATTAGTACAGCAAGGCTCAACCTTGGAGAAACGAAAACTATTGAAGATGCTTCAGCAGGGACAGAGAGAAATGAGTTTCAATCATAGCTCAAAATGGCGGGCAAACATAAAATGGTGCCTCGAATGCTAACTTGACATAGGGCGGGGACGCTAGCGAGCCGCTGCAAAATGGCTGCCACGTAGTGAGGCTCTGCAAGCTGGGCAGCTAATCCATAAATTATCCAGCAGGAGGCCTGCCCATTGCGACCCGAAAAGGCGTGGAATCGAACCAGTATTGGCTGCTGCAGTTGCTGGTGGTGAAATCGGCGACGGCGGAGAGCTGGCTCTGGAGATACGTTGCGGGAGCACCTCCTGAGGGAAAATGGTGGCTCAAGCCTGACTGCAGCCAAGGCTGGCGCGAAATTTCAACGGACTTAGCTGGAGGAGGTGCCGCGACCCAATCCCAGCTAGGTGCTGACGGAGGTGACTGGCACTTTCTGAGGGGAGCCCTGAGCCCCGTAGACGGTTTGAGGTGGGTGGACTGTGGCCCTGCCTCTCGGGCCTTGGCTCGGTTCCCTGCGAGGCTCCTGCGGCGGCGCATGGGCCTTGAAAGGCACAGTGAGTGGCAGTGGTGCCAGGTAGGGGGGCGTCGGCTGGGAGGTCGCCTGGCGGGGTGTGCTCTCAGGAGCCGGGAGTGGGGAGATGTGAGGAGGCGGGCGGTCTGCTCCCGAGATTGTGGTCCTGGTCGCACAGTAATTGCCCCTGACTGTGCCCTCCTGGGCCCTTTGCCTGGCGCAGCATGGAGAAGCCGAGGGGAAGCTGACGGGCGCGCGTAAAGATCCCTGGGGTCCCCGCTGGCCCCGACAGTGCTGGACCCAGACAGAGGAGGCCAGGGCGCATGGAGCCTCAGTGTACGAGCTGTCAGTGAAACTGGCCGGACCCTCCTGCGAATTAGCGGGGCGCACACGGGTCGGCCCGATCTGCATGTGCGGCATGCTGGTGGGCACCACGAGAATGCGTGACCTGGCTCCCTAGTGGATTCTACAGCATAGGGGCCTCTAAGCATTTGTGAAAGAGTCTTTCGGGGGCACACCAGGGCCAGGATCTAGCCCCCTGCAGAGAGCGGATCTGGGCCTTTCACAGCCAGACCAACAGATATCACCCAGCAGCTCGGGGAGGCGGCTTTGGGGGTCCTGGCGAGCCCCTGCTTTGGCCCTGCTTGCATGCCCTGAGTCTGGGCAGACCTGGTAGGTCTGGCTGGGGGGTCAGGCCTGGAGACAGCCTATTGTCTTGTTTTTTCGTCCCTGCCAGTACTGAGGGTGATGAGAGCTGCTGCCCCCTCCCCCCCAGCAGGCCTTGTGACGATTTTGAGGTCTCTTGCTATCAGAGGACAACCTGAAGAATATATGATGTTACTTAGCATACCGTTACTCCGCAGGTATTTACTTCGAAGTTTTTACTTCGCAAATACCTTTACTAAGCATGATTTTAGAGCCAATGCTTTTACTTCGCAAATATATACAAATACATTAAAAATGGTTTTACTTCGCAGTTAATTATTACGCATACCGTTACAACGCGTTATCGGTACTTTAAAACAAAAAATTAATCGTAATAGTAACCTATCCCCTGGCGTGCACCCGGAACCCTAAAAATACCCCCTACACCCCAAAACCCTATCTCACCCTGATCCCTAAAAATATCCCAGTACCCCAAAACCTAAACGCACCCTGAACCCTAAAATTACCCCGTACACCCCAAAACTCTAACCCACCCTGACACCTACAATTACCCCAGCACCCTAAAACCTAAATGCCCCTGAACCCCAAAAATACCCCAGCATCCCAAAACCTTAAATGCACCCTGAACCCTCAAAATACCCCATGCACCCCAAAACTCTAACCAACCCTGACCCCTAAAATTACCCCAGCACTCCAAAACCTAAATGCACCCTGAACCCCAAAAATACCCCAGGACCCCAAAACCTTAAACGCACCCTCAACCCTCAAAATACCCCATGATACCCATGCACCCCAAAACTCTAACCCACCCTGACACCTAAAATTACCCCAGCACCCAAAACCTAAACGCACCCTGAACCCCAAAAAGACCCCAGCATTCCAAAACCTTAAACGCACCCTCAATCCTAAAATTAGTAAAATTACCCCCTACATCCCAAAAGCCTAACCCGCCCTGACACCTAAAATTACCCCAGCGCCCCAAAACCTAAACCCACCCTGAACCCCAAAAATACACCAGGACCCCAAAACCCTAAATGCACCCTGAACCCTAAAAATACCACCTACACCCCAAAACCCTAACCAACCCTGAACCCTATAATTACCCCAGCACCCCAAAACCTAAATGAACCCTGAACCCCAAAAAAACCCAAGCACCCCAAAACCTTAAATGCACCGTGAACCCTATAAATACCCCCTACACCCCAAACCCCTAACCCACCCTGACACATAAATGCACCCTGAATCCCAAAAATACCCAGCACCCCAAAACCTTAAATGCACCCTGAACCCTCAAAATACCCCATGCACCCCAAAACCCTAGCTTACCCTGACACCTAAAATTACCCCAAAACCTAAATGCACCTTGAACCCCAAAAATACCCCAGCATCCCAAAACCTTAAACGCACCCTGAACCCTAAAATTACCCCCTACACCTCAAAGACGTAACCCACCCTGACACCTAAAATTACCCCAGCACCGCAAAAACGAAAACCGACCCTGAACCCCCAAAATACCCCAGTACCCCAAAACCTTAGATGCACCCTAAACCCTAAAAATACCCCCTACACCTCAAACCCCTAACCAACCCTGACCCCTAAAATTACCCCAGCACCCCAAAACCTAACTGCACCCTGATCCCCAAAAATACCACAGCACCCCAAAACCCTAACCCACCATGACCCCTAAAAATACCCCTGTACCCCAAAACCTAAACACACCCTGAACCCCAAAAATACCCCAGCACCCCAAAACCTTAAACGCGCCCTGAACCCTCAAAATACCCCATGTACCCCAAAACCCTAACCCACCCTGACCCCTAAAAATACTCCTGTACCCCAAAACCTAAACACACCCTGAACCCCAAAAATACCCCAGCACCCCAAAACCTTAAACGCGCCCTGAACCCTCAAAATATCCCAGTACCCCAAAACCTAAACGCACCCTGAACCCTAAAATTACCCCCACACCTCAAAACCGTAACCCACCCTGACACCTAAAATTACCCCAGCACCGAAAAAACGAAAACCGACCCTGAACCCCCAAAATACCCCAGTACCCCAAAACCTTAGATGCACCCTAAACCCTAACAATACCCCCTACACCTCAAACCCCTAACCAACCCTGACCCCTAAAATTACCCCAGCACCCCAAAACCTAACTGCACCCTGAACCCCAAAAATACCACAGCACCCCAAAACCCTAACCCACCCTGACCCCTAAAAATACCCCTGTACCCCAAAACCTAAACACACCCTGAACCCCAAAAATACCCCAGCACCCCAAAACCTTAAACGCGCCCTGAACCCTCAAAATACCCCATGTACCCCAAAACCCTAACCCACCCTGACCCCTAAAAATACTCCTGTACCCCAAAACCTAAACACACCCTGAACCCCAAAAATACCCCAGCACCCCAAAACCTTAAACGCGCCCTGAACCCTCAAAATATCCCAGTACCCCAAAACCTAAACGCACCCTGAACCCTAAAATTACCCCCACACCTCTAAACCTTAACCAACCCTGACCCCTAAAATTACCCCAGCACACCAAAACCTAAACGCACCCTGAACCCCAAAAATACCCCAGCACCCCAAAACCTTAAATGCACCCTGAACCCTAAAAATACCCCCTAAACCCCAAAACCCTAACCCACCCTGACTCATAAAAATACCCCTGTACCCCAAAGCTTTAATTTGCACAGTAACTCCATTTTGCGTAGTAAGTGCTTCTAAGTAATGGAACATGCGTAGTAAATGCATGCTAAGTAAAGGCATGCTAAGTTATGGCATCTGCAAACTAAAATATGCATAGTAATGGTAATATGAAGTAATGAACGCGTAGTAAAGGTAGAATACCCAACCTGAAGCCCACGCAGAGTGTGGCTATTACATCGAATGGCTGCCCCTGGTCCCCACTGTTCCGGAGGGGATCAATATAAGAAGAGTGAGCAGTCTGGGCACCATGGGCAAAACAGATGCCAAGCAACCAAAACTCTCCTTTGAACTGCGCAAAACCCCCAAAGGGAACGCCCCCCCCCCCGGAGGAGGAACCTGACAGAGGGAAAATGGCAGCTGCGCCGGACTTGGAGCCAAGCATACGCGCTATGTTTGTCGAGATGAAGCAATCCCTGGCAGCAATAGACTTAAACATTGATTCAATGTCTGACCACCTGGACCGGCTGAAAGATAAAGTGGCAAACCACGACGAGCGCATCACAGAGGTCGAACAGCAGACCTCTGCGCTGGAAGATGAAGGCACGGATACGCGTGTAAAACTGCTCAGTATGGAAAAGGTACTCAAGGTCATCGGCACTAAAAATGAAGACCTTGAGGCCAGGTTCCGGCGCAACAATTTGAGCATTTTGGGTGTCCCAGAGTCCACCGTTATGACCCGGGTGGAGGATTACGTTGAAGACATTCTCGGATCCCTTTTTGGGGACACCCTGTCATCCATGTGTGTAGTGGAGCACGCCCACAGGTCCATGGGCCCGTGGGTGTCCCGGCCTGCCCCATCATCATGAGAGTGTTGAACTTTTGGGGATCAGTGCTACGCAAGGCCCGCGACCTGCAGGGCACCAGATATCAGGGCAATGTTGTCTCATTTTTTCCAGACTTTGCACTATCTGTCCAGGCGACCCGTCGAGAATTTCTGCCTGTCAAGCGGATGTTGCTGCAGCAGGATATCAAATATTCTCTACTCTACCCGCCGAAATTACGGGTTTTTCACTCTGGAAAGACATCCTACTTTACGGATCCCAAGCTGGCACCAAGTTTGCCCGCAGCCGGCTGCCACCATGGACAAAGAACAGTTGGCAGTAGACACGCTCAATGAGAATGATTGATCACTGTGCGGCAGCACCACTTTCCTAGATGCGTTCATATGGACACTAGTGTTCAAACGGTTTGATGTTTGATTTATGCCCCTCGGGCACTTACATTCACTGGTCATTTAGGCCAGACGGCCACTGCCTTGGGTGAGCCCCTGATTGATACTGCGAGCCTTATTTCTGCTCTTGCCTGGCCACCAGACTCTCTGGGTTAGGATTCGCCATACTCCCTAGCCTTGCCCCCTTGGGATGAGTCCTGTGTTGCAATTTGCTGTTGACCCTTGGCGGCCTGGTTGGCTGTGGGTTGATGCTCTACAGCCTAGTTTGGTGGCTGTTGTGGGAGGAGGGTGGGTTGGGTGGGTGATGGTTGCGCTGATTGCACTGTTCCTTGATTGTCTCTCTCTTGTCTTCCTTCCTCCCCTTCTTATTCCCTCTCTCTGGCCTCATTATTACAGCTACGGGTCTTTTTCTCCCTTCCGCGCCATTTAAGAATTGAGGTGCTGCGGCAATGGCTGAAAACTCAAATACCAAATGCACTCTTCTTAAAGCAATCACCTGGAATGTGCCGGCTTGAATGACTGCAGAAAGGTGCGTTGAGGGGCAATGTTGGTTTTCCTGTTTCTAGGGCTACATTTGTGTAGAAATTCAGCTGGGTTCATGTTGGCTATGAGCAAAAGGCCCGAATTGAGGGAACATGCTTTAGTTAATAAAAGCAAAAACAACAGTTGATGGACAGAATGCAGAACAATGTTGTGGGGCCCGGCCTCGTGTGTGGGCCTCCTTGACCACTAGCCCCCAGACCCAACACATACACCACCCCTGGTCGCGGGTTATAGCCGCCCATCTTTCCCACCCCGTAGCCACCAAAGACCCCTGGCCACCCTGTCCCGATGTCCCGATGGCCGGCCCGGGGCCCCATCGAAACCTAGACCCTGAACGCGCCATGCCCAGCCAAGGGAGAGGGAACACCCCCCAAGCTAGACAGGGAGGAGTAGTCTCTGTCACACCTCTGCCCTCCTCTCAACAGAGGGTTTCGATCACCCTCCGGACCCCCAGGGAGCTGGCTCCCCGCATGCTGGGCGTCTGGAGACCCTCCCAGGCCAACCTGAAAGGATCAAAGAGCCGAGCGGCAGGAAATCCCAACACCGCCCCCAGAAGCCAAAGACCCCTCTCTGTGTGGACGCCGGACTTCAAAGAGAATGAGGCGTATATCAGGGGGTGCTGAGGGGACTGGGGTAGAGAAGACCTGGAACTAAGAGAGCCCTGCGGACCTGCTCGCGGCTCGACGAACCTGCAAAGAAGGACACTACCTGATCCTTGGAAACCATCTGAGCCCTGCTGACGTCGTCGTGGCTCCCGAGAACACTACGAACCCCGGGGCCTGCTGAGAGACTCGCGGCTCCCCCTGACCCGAAGATCATCGGAGCCTGCTGAGAGACTCACGGCTCCTCCTGACTCTAAGACCATCGGAGCCCGCTGAGAGACTCGCGGTTCCTCCTCCTGACTCTAAGACCATCGGAGCCCGCGGAGAGACTCGCGGTTCCTCCTCCTGACTCTAAGACCATCGGAGCCCGCTGAGAGACTCGCGGTTCCCCCTCCAACTCTAAGACCAGCTGAGCCTGCCGAGTGAATCGCGGCTCCCCGAAGATCTCCCGATTGACAGTTCCTTCCTACCAGAGCCCTGCGGACGTGGTCGCGGCTCGAGAATACCCTGGTCCGGCTGGACCCAAGCCTGTACCGTGTCCCCCGGCTCGAGGATTGAGAGCTGTGCGAAGGATACTCGGCATTGACTCTGAACCTAGAACTGTCCCGCTACCCCAACCCCCTTTGTCAAGGACTTACCAAGCTTGTTGTATTGACCAAAGACTACCTTGCGGATCATAAAGATCCAAAGAATCTTAGATAAAGATCTCCGTTTACTGAACCCTACTGTGTGGTGTCCCTTTGTCAAGTAGTGCCAGCTCAGCGAGTGCGATCCTAAAGTACGAGTCCCTTTCCGAGAGGGGCCTCCCTGCCGGTGCTCGGCCTGATTCTGGGAGAGGTGGTTCACGGGGTGGTCAGGAACGTGTTCCTTAACCCCCCCTGAGATCGCCCCTTCCAACATTTGGTGGCAAGCGACGGGATCCGAGCCGACACCTAGAGATCGTACAGTAAACGGCTGACGCACTACCGAACAAAGATGGAAGAAGGAACCGCCATGAGTACCACAGGAACCAACGCGAGTTCTACGTTCCGAGATGACCGGTTGGAAGAGTATACGCACCGAGAATTAAAACAGTTTTGCAAAGACCTTGGAATCGCTACCACCGGATTAAACACCAAAGAAGATTTCCAGAAAGCATTGAAGGCCGGAGTAGAGTCCGGAGATTCCCTTCCCCAAACGGAAGGAGGCGGTCGACGGATGGAGACGCCGAACGAGCTCCGAAGCACCCCGGTAAGGAGCAACGTCCCAGAGGGTGGCCTATCCCCAGAAGAACTAGCAGACCGGGAAAGGAGCCGCAGCCACAAACTAGAACTGGCCAAGCTACAGATAGAAGGAGAGCTAAAATTAGCAGAGAAAAAGTTAGCTGTAGAACAATTACGCCTACAAGGGGAACTTGAAGAGAAGAAACGCCAGCGAGAGCACAAAGAAAAAAAGCTGCTACTAGAACATGAGCGCAGCCTAAAAGAGATTGAGCTCAAGGCCAAGAATGAGGAATCCAGACCCCCGGGGAATCAAGGGACCTCTCCCCCGGTGGAACCAAAGGTCCACATTCCCAAGGATATGGTGAAAGAATATTACAAGAACGACGACATCCAGCAATGGTTCAAGGCCTACGAGGTCGCCATGACCTCCCACCGAGTCCCACAGAAGGATTGGGGGGCTGGCTTGTGGGACCCGTTCCTGAGCGAGGGGAGAGACACCCTGCTGTACCTGCCCTCCACTGTGCTAAATTCGTACAGCCACATGAAGGAGGCCCTGTTAGCGAGATATGGACTCACCCCCGAGATGTAAAGATACCCGATACTACGTGGGGGGAGTACGTGAACTTTTACAGCCGAGCCTTAGACGGGTGGATCAAGGGCAGCAAGGTCTCCACCTTTGAGGAGCTGTTCGACCTGATCGCATGGGATCACTTGTCCGCAAATTGCTTTGTAGATTTACGCCAGCACCTCCTCGACAGCAAGCTCACCGATCCGCGGAAACTGGCTGTTGAAGCTGACCGCTGGGTGAACACCCGGGCCCCCCGGGGCCCCGTGGGAGACTACGGCCGCCACAGTCAGGGACCTCCCCGCCAGAGGGGTGGAGGAAACCAGGGAAGACAGAGGGAATTCCAGGCAGGCCCCCAGCATAGATCACATGTTACCGTTGCCAACAGACTGGTCACTACGACAGTGACCCCCAATGTCCCAGGTACCAACGGGCCGCAGCGACCGCTCCCCCGGCCCGACAGATGGCCACCGTGGCCCTAGGGGAGGAGATAGAGGACACCGAGGAGTGGGAGCCTGCAGCCATGGCCCTGGTCTCCCTAGGAGACCGAGAAATGGTTCCCGGAACTGCCTTACCCGTCAACACCAAGAAATACCGACAGCAGGTGACGGTCAACGGGCACCGCGTCGAGGCCCTCCGCGACACCGGGGCGAGTGTCACCGCGGTCCACTGCCACCTGGTAGCCGAAGACCAGATACTTCCCGACATCTTCTGTCCATTTATATCCTCGGACAATTCCGAGAGCCTCTGCCGGATGGCCCTGGTACCCTTCGAATGGGGGGGAGTAACCGGTAAATTGAAAGTGGCCGTCCGAACCTCACAGCCCGTAGACTGCCTCCTGAGCAACGACCTCGAGAGCTCCCTGTGGGGACAGGTGGAACGAAGGGCCCACCTAGGAATGATGGGCCTACCCGAATGGGTGTGCGCCACCACGCGCTCCATGTCAGCCCGATCGCCTCCCCTCGAGGGAGGTGAGGCCCAAACCCTGAACCCAGCCGCCGTCCCTGAGGGACGGGACAGGCTACCCGAGCCCGATGACCTCCTCACGGAAGGGGAGCCCATCCCCGACAACGGGCCAGTGGATCAGAACCCCGAGCAAATAACGGAACTAGGTGACCTGCCCGAGTTGGAGCAATGGCGCTCCGAGGGGGGCCCCTCCCGGGAAGAGTTCTGCAGAGAACAAGCCGCCTGCCCTTCCCTCATCGGACTCCGGCAGCAGGCCGAAGCCCAGGCGGCAGGCGACAAGTCCGGAACCCATTGGGTGTATTGGGAAAACGACCTCCTGTACAGTGAGCAGAAGTCTGCCGAGCTAGGATCGGCCCGGGTACTGGTGGTACCCCTGCGCTTCCGAGACTTCCTCCTGGGCCTAGCCCACGATGTACCCCTGGCGGGACACTTGGGCCAAGACAAAACCTATCATCGCTTAGTCACCCACTTCTATTGGCCCAAGATGCGAGCTAATGTCGAAGCCCACTGTAAATCATGTCCCACGTGCCAGGCCAGCGGAAAAAGTGGCGGAAAGCGCAAAGCGCCACTACAACCCTTCCCCGTCGTTAGTACCCCCTTCGAGCGGGTAGGCATAGACATCGTGGGACCCCTAGACCCAAGGACCGCCCAAGGCCACCGGTTTATCCTCGTACTGGTGGACCATGCCACCCGCTACCCCGAGGCCATTCCCCTCTGAACCGTGACGGCCCCCATGGTGGGACAGGCCTTGATGGGGATATTCTCCCGTGTGGGGTTCCCTCGCGAGGTCGTGAGTGATCGCGGCACTAACTTTATCTCGAAGTACATGAAGTCCTTATGGCAGCAATGTGGTGTATCGTACAAATTCACCACCCCGTACCATCCCCAAGGCAATGGCCTAGTAGAACGGTTTAACCGGACCCTGAAGGGGATGATCATGGGCCTCGAAGAGCCCCTCCGTCGCAGGTGGGACGTTCTCCTCCCCTGCCTCCTGTTCGCATACCGGGAAGCTCCCCAAAAATCCCTGGGATTCAGCCCATTCGAATTGCTCTACGGGCACCCCGTCCGGGGACCCCTGAGCCTGGTCAAGGAGGGCTGGGAGACCGACCCCCGAGGGCTCCCCAAGATGTATTCCGATACATCTTGGCGCTCCGCAACCAGACTCGGAAATTCCGAGAGCTCACCGAAGCAAACCTCGAGACTAGCCAGGAGGAGTTGAAGCGCTGGTATGACCAGAATGCCACTCTGGTCGAGTTCCAGCCGGGCCAACAGGTCTGGGTGATGGCCCCGGTGAAACCATGCGCTCTCCAATTCAAATGGACTGGACCCTTCAAGGACGTAGAGCGAAAGAGTCAAGTCACTTATTTAGTTGACGTCCAGTCCCCTCGGAACCCCCTCCGGGTCCTCCACGTGAACAGCCTCAAACCTCACTTCGTGAGGACGGAGCTGAGTTTGTTCCTGGCCACCGACGATGGGGCCGAGGATGACACCGAGCCCCTCCCGGACCTCCTGTGCGTGAAAGAGAAGGATGGCTCTATAGACGAAGTGAGACTTTCCTCCTCTCTCACCCCCCAACAATACGAAGATTGCCGCCAGCTATTGGGGCAATTCCCAGACCTCTTCTCCCTCACCCCCAGGGTCACCGACTGGTGTGTCCACGATGTGGATACCGGAGACAGCCCGCCCGTACGGCACAGAGCCTACCGCGTCCCTGACAGGGTCCGGACCTGCATCCAGGCCGAGGTAGCCAAGATGCTAGCCCTAGGGGTGGTCGAACCCTCCGACAGCCCATGGGCTAGCCCCGTGGTACTGGTTCCGAAAGCAGCGGCCCCGGGGGTTGCCCCCGAACTGAGGTTCTGTGTGGACTACCGGGGGCTCAACGCGGTCACCCGAGCCGACGCGCTCATTGACCGCCTGGGGGCTGCTCACTACCTCAGCACCTTCGACTTGACCTGTGGATACTGGCAAATTTCGCTCACCGAGGGAGCCAAGGAGCGGTCCCCCTTCTCCACCCCAGATGGGCACTATCGCTTCCGAGTCATGCCCTTTGGAATGAAAAATGCCCCGGCCACCTTCCAGCGGCTGGTCAACAGGGTCCTGGCCGGGCTGGAAGAGTTCAGCGCCGCGTACCTAGACGACATTGCGGTGTTCAGCTCCCAATGGGCCGAACACCTCCAGCACCTCCGACAGGTACTGATGGCCCTGCGCCAAGCGGGCCTAACCGTCAAAGCCAGCAAATGTCAAATTGGACAAGGTTCCGTGGTTTACCTGGGACACCAGGTCGGGAGCGGGCAGGTAGCCCCCCTCCAGCCCAAGATCGACGCCATCTTGGCCTGGGAGCCCCCGGAGACACAGACCGAAGTCCGGGCCTTCTTAGGCCTCACCGGCTACTACCGAAGATTCATTAAAAACTATGGCAGCATAGTAGGCCCCCTCACAGAGCTAACCTCCAAGAAACAGCCGAAGAGAGTACAATCGACCTCCCCTTGCCAAGAGGCGTTCGACGCCCTAAAAACCGCGATGTGTACGGCCCCCGTGCTCCAAGCCCCCGATTACTCCAAGGAGTTTGTAGTCCAGACGGACGCTTCGGAGCACGGGATCGGGGCCGTCCTCTCACAGTTCAACGAGAAGGGCCTAGACCAGCCTGTAGCCTTCATCAGCCGAAGGCTGCTACCCCGGGAACGACGGTGGAGCACCATTGAGAGAGAGGCCTTCGCAGTAGTCTGGGCACTAAAGAAACTACGGCCTAACTTGTTTGGAACCCACTTCCAAGTACAAACAGATCACCGACCCTTACGGTGGCTGATGCAAATGAGAGGAGAAAACCCCAAACTGCTGCGATGGTCGATCTCCCTCCAGGGGATGGACTTCACCGTAGAGCATCGCCCAGGTACTGACCACGCCAACGCTGACGGCCTGTCCCGATTCTTCCGCTTCAGCGAAGAGAACCCCCAAGAGGATGGGTAGTTCTCCCTGACTTTCAGCTTGGGGGACGCGTGTGGGGCCCGGCCTCGTGCGTAGGCCTCCTTGACCACTAGCCCCCAGACCCAACACATACACCACCCCTGGTCCCGGGTTATAGCCGCCCATCCTTCCCACCCCGTAGCCACCGAAGACCCCTGGCCACCCTGTCCCGATGGCCGGCCCGGGACCCCAGCGAAACCTAGACCCTGAACGCGCCATGCCTGGCCAAGGGAGAGGGAACCACCCCCAAGCAAGACAGGGAGGAGTAGTCTCTGTCACACCTCTGCCCTCCTCTCAACAGAGGGTTTTGATCGCCCTCCGGACCCCCAGGGAGCTGGCTCCCCGCATGCAGGGGCGTCTGGAGACCCTCCCAGGCCAACCTGAAAGGATCAAAGAGCCGAGCGGCAGGAAAAACCAACACTGCCCCCAGAAGCCAAAGACCCCTCTCTGTGTGGACGCCGGACTTCAAAGAGAATGAGGCGTATAACAGGGGGTGCTGAGGGGACTGGGGTAGAGAAGACCTGGAACTAAGAGAGCCCTGCGGACCTGGTCGCGGCTCGATGAACCTGCAAAGAAGAACACTACCTGATCCTTGGAAACCATCTGAGGCCTGCTGATGTCGTCGCGGCTCCCGAGAACACTACGAACCCCGGGGCCTGCTGAGAGACTTGCGGCTCCCCCTGACCCGAAGATCATCGGAGCCTGCTGAGAGACTCGCGGCTCCTCCTGACTCTAAGACCATCGGAGCCCGCTGAGAGACTCGCGGTTCCTCCTCCTGACTCTAAGACCATCGGAGCCCGCGGAGAGACTCGCGGTTCCCCCTCCAACTCTAAGACCAGCTGAGCCTGCTAAGTGAATCGCGGCTCCCCGAAGATCTCCCGATTGACAGTTCCTTCCTACCGGAGCCCTGCGGACGTGGTCGCAGCTCGAGAATACCCTGGTCCGGCTGGACCCAAGCCTGTACCGTGTCCCCCGGCTCGAGGATTGAGAGCTGTGCGAAGGATACTCGGCATTGACTCTGAACCTAGAACTGTCCCGCTACCCCAACCCCCTTTGTCAAGGACTTACCAAGATTGTTGTATTGACCAAAGACTACCTTGCGGATCATAAAGATCCAAAGAATCTTAGATAAAGATCTGAGTTTACTGAACCCTACTGTGTGGTGTCCCTTTGTCAAGTAGTGCCAGCTCAGCGAGTGCGATCCTAAAGTACGAGTCCCTTTCCGAGAGGGGCCTCCCTGCCAGTGCTCGGCCTGATTCTGGGAGAGGTGGGTCACGGGGTGGTCAGGAACGTGTTCCGTAACCCCCCCTGAGATCGCCCCTTCCAACAAATGTCATACATTCACCCCAGGACAGATATCTGGGCATAAATCCATCGTTTGTTTGCTCACCATGCCGTTCCAGTTTGAACCCAGCCATATGCAAATCAGTCTTGACCCTGTGCCTCATGGGTACAGTCCAGTCCGAACTGCCAAGCCAGGTCCTCCCTGGACTGGAAACATGCATCCTAGGACCGGTTTCAGGGTTTCACCCCCCTTCAGCCAGAATAGCTTGATTCCAGTGGCATGGAGAGCACGGGACCCACGCCTGGGCATACCCTTCCCACTCGGGGTGACAAATGCAAAAACATCAGTTGATGGACAGAATGCAGAACAATGTCATACATTCACCCCAGTATAGAGATCTGGGTCTAAACCCATCGTTTTTTTGCTCACCATGCCGTTCCAGTTTCAACCCAGCCATATGCAAATCAGTCTTGACCCTGTGCCTCATGGGTACAGTCCAGCCCGAACTGCCAAGCCAGGTCCTCCCTGGACTGGAAACAATCATCTTAGGACCGGTTTCGGGGTTTCACCCCTCTTCAGCCAGAATAGCTTGATTCCAGTGGCATGGAGAGCACGGGACCCACGCCTGGGCATACCCTTCCCACTCGGGGTGACAAATGCAAAAACATCAGTTGATGGACAGAATGCAGAACAATGTCATACATTCACCCCAGTATAGAGATCTGGGTCTAAACCCATCGTTTTTTTGCTCACCATGCCGTTCCAGTTTCAACCCAGCCATATGCAAATCAGTCTTGACCCTGTGCCTCATGGGTACAGTCCAGCCCGAACTGCCAAGCCAGGTCCTCCCTGGACTGGAAACAAGCATCCTAGGACCGGTTTCGGGGTTTCACCCCTCTTCAGCCAGAATACCTTGATTCCAGAGGCATGGAGAGCACGGGACCCACGTCTGGGCATACCCTTCCCACTCGGGGTGACAAATGCAAAAACAACAGTTGATGGACAGAATGCAGAACAATGTCATAAATTCACCCCAGTACAGAGATCTGGGCATAAATCCATCGTTTTTTTGCTCACCATGCCGTTCCAGTTTGAACCCAGCCATATGCAAATCAGTCTTGACCCTGTGCCTCATCGGTACAGTCCAGCCCGAACTGCCAAGCCAGGTCCTCCCTGGATTGGAAACAAGCATCCTAGTACTGGTTTCGGGGTTTCACCCCTCTTCAGCCAGAATAGCTTGATTCCAGTGGCATGGAGAGCACGGGATCCACGTCTGGGCATACCCTTCCCACTCGGGGTGACAAATGCAAAAACAACAGTTGATGGACAGAATGCAGAACAATGTCATACATTCACCCCAGTACAGAGATCTGGGCCTAAATCCATCGTTTTTTTGCTCACCATGCCTTTCCAGTTTCAACCCAGCCATATGCAAATCAGTCTTGACCCTGTGCCTCATGGGTACAGTCCAGCCCGAACTGCCAAGCCAGGTCCTCCCTGGACTGGAAACAAGCATCCTAGGACCGGTTTCGGGGTTTCACCCCTCTTCAGCCAGAATACCTTGATTCCAGAGGCATGGAGAGCACGGGACCCACGTCTGGGCATACCCTTCCCACTCGGGGTGACAAATGCAAAAACAACAGTTGATGGACAGAATGCAGAACAATGTCATACATTCACCCCAGTACAGAGATCTGGGCATAAATCCATCGTTTTTTTGCTCACCATGCCGTTCCAGTTTGAACCCAGCCATATGCAAATCAGTCTTGACCCTGTGCCTCATGGGTACAGTCCAGTCCGAACTGCCAAGCCAGGTCCTCCCTGGACTGGAAACAAGCATCCTAGGTCTGGTTTCGGGGTTTCACCCCCCTTCAGCCAGAATAGCTTGATTCCAGTGGCATGGAGAGCACGGGACCCACGTCTGGGCATACCCTTCCCACTCGGCGTGACAAATGCAAAAACAACAGTTGATGGACAGAATGCAGAACAATGTCATACATTCACCCCAGTACAGAGATCTGGGCCTAAATCCATCGTTTTTGTGCTCACCATGCCGTTCCAGTTTGAACCCAGCCATATGCAAATCAGTCTTGACCCTGTGCCTCATCGGTACAGTCCAGCCCGAACTGCCAAGCCAGGTCCTCCCTGGATTGGAAACAAGCATCCTAGTACTGGTTTCGGGGTTTCACCCCTCTTCAGCCAGAATAGCTTGATTCCAGTGGCATGGAGAGCACGGGATCCACGTCTGGGCATACCCTTCCCACTCGGGGTGACAAATGCAAAAACAACAGTTGATGGACAGAATGCAGAACAATGTCATACATTCACCCCAGTACAGAGATCTGGGCCTAAATCCATCGTTTTTTTGCTCACCATGCCGTTCCAGTTTGAACCCAGCCATATGCAAATCAGTCTTGACCCTGTGCCTCATGGGTACAGTCCAGCCCGAACTGCCAAGCCAGGTCCTCCCTGGACTGGAAACATGCATCCTAGGACCGGTTTCAGGGTTTCACCCCCCTTCAGCCAGAATAGCTTGATTCCAGTGGCATGGAGAGCACGGGACCCACGCCTGGGCATACCCTTCCCACTCGGGGTGACAAATGCAAAAACATCAGTTGATGGACAGAATGCAGAACAATGTCATACATTCACCCCAGTATAGAGATCTGGGTCTAAACCCATCGTTTTTTTGCTCACCATGCCGTTCCAGTTTCAACCCAGCCATATGCAAATCAGTCTTGACCCTGTGCCTCATGGGTACAGTCCAGCCCGAACTGCCAAGCCAGGTCCTCCCTGGACTGGAAACAATCATCTTAGGACCGGTTTCGGGGTTTCACCCCTCTTCAGCCAGAATAGCTTGATTCCAGTGGCATGGAGAGCACGGGACCCACGCCTGGGCATACCCTTCCCACTCGGGGTGACAAATGCAAAAACATCAGTTGATGGACAGAATGCAGAACAATGTCATACATTCACCCCAGTATAGAGATCTGGGTCTAAACCCATCGTTTTTTTGCTCACCATGCCGTTCCAGTTTCAACCCAGCCATATGCAAATCAGTCTTGACCGTGTGCCTCATGGGTACAGTCCAGCCCGAACTGCCAAGCCAGGTCCTCCCTGGACTGGAAACAAGCATCCTAGGACCGGTTTCGGGGTTTCACCCCTCTTCAGCCAGAATACCTTGATTCCAGAGGCATGGAGAGCACGGGACCCACGTCTGGGCATACCCTTCCCACTCGGGGTGACAAATGCAAAAACAACAGTTGATGGACAGAATGCAGAACAATGTCATACATTCACCCCAGTACAGAGATCTGGGCATAAATCCATCGTTTTTTTGCTCACCATGCCGTTCCAGTTTGAACCCAGCCATATGCAAATCAGTCTTGACCCTGTGCCTCATCGGTACAGTCCAGCCCGAACTGCCAAGCCAGGTCCTCCCTGGATTGGAAACAAGCATCCTAGTACTGGTTTCGGGGTTTCACCCCTCTTCAGCCAGAATAGCTTGATTCCAGTGGCATGGAGAGCACGGGATCCACGTCTGGGCACACCCTTCCCACTCGGGGTGACAAATGCAAAAACAACAGTTGATGGACAGAATGCAGAACAATGTCATACATTCACCCCAGTACAGAGATCTGGGCCTAAATCCATCGTTTTTTTGCTCACCATGCCGTTCCAGTTTGAACCCAGCCATATGCAAATCAGTCTTGACCCTGTGCCTCATGGGTACAGTCCAGCCCGAACTGCCAAGCCAGGTCCTCCCTGGACTGGAAACATGCATCCTAGGACCGGTTTCGGGGTTTCACCCCCCTTCAGCCAGAATAGCTTGATTCCAGTGGCATGGAGAGCACGGGACCCACGCCTGGGCATACCCTTCCCACTCGGGGTGACAAATGCAAAAACATCAGTTGATGGACAGAATGCAGAACAATGTCATACATTCACCCCAGTATAGAGATCTGGGTCTAAACCCATCGTTTTTTTGCTCACCATGCCGTTCCAGTTTCAACCCAGCCATATGCAAATCAGTCTTGACCCTGTGCCTCATGGGTACAGTCCAGCCCGAACTGCCAAGCCAGGTCCTCCCTGGACTGGAAACAATCATCTTAGGACCGGTTTCGGGGTTTCACCCCTCTTCAGCTAGAATAGCTTGATTCCAGTGGCATGGAGCGCACGGGACCCACGTCTGGGCATACCCTTCCCACTCGGGGTGATAAATGCAAAAACAACAGTTGATGGACAGAATGCAGAACAATGTCATACATTCACCCCAGTACAGAGATCTGGGCCTAAATCCATCGTTTTTTTGCTCACCATGCCGTTCCAGATTGAACCCAGCCATATGCAAATCAGTCTTGATCCTGTGCCTCATGGGTATAGTCCAGTCGAACTGCCAAGCCAGGTCCTCCCTGGACTGGAAACAAGCATCCTAGGACCGGTTTCGGGGTTTCACCCCTCTTCAGCCAGAATAGCTTGATTCCAGTGGCATGGAGAGCACGGGACCCATGTCTGGGCATACCCTTCCCACTCGGGGTGACAAATGCAAAAACAACAGTTGATGGACAGAATGCAGAACAATGCCATACATTCACCGCAGTACAGAGATCTGGGCCTAAATCCATCGTTTTTTTGCTCACCATGCCGTTCCAGTTTGAACCCAGCCATATGCAAATCAGTCTTGACCCTGTGCCTCATGGGTACAGTCCAGCCCGAACTGCCAAGCCAGGTCCTCCCTGGACTGGAAACAAGCATCCTAGGACCGGATTCGGGGTTTCACCCCTCTTCAGCCAGAATAGCTTGATTCCAGTGGCATGGAGAGCACGGGACCCATGTCTGGGCATACCCTTCCCACTTGGGGTGACAAATGCAAAAACAACAGTTGATGGACAGAATGCAGAACAATGTCATACATTCACCCCAGTACAGAGATCTGGTCCTAAATCCATCGATTTTTTGCTCACCATGCCGTTCCAGTTTGAACCCAGCCATATGCAAATCAGTCTTGACCCTGTGCCTCATGGGTACAGTCCAGCCCGAACTGCTAAGCCAGGTCCTCCCTGGACTGGAAACAAGCATCCTAGGACTGGTTTCGGGGTTTCACCCCTCTTCAGCCAGAATAGCTTGATTCCAGTGGCATGGAGAGCACGGGACCCACGTCTGGGCATACCCTCCCCACTCGGGGTGACAAATGCAAAAACAACAGTTGATGGACAGAATGCAGAACAATGTCATACATTCACCCCAGTACAGAGATCTGGGCCTAAATCCATCGTTTTTTTGCTCACCATGCTGTTCCAGTTTGAACCCAGCCATATGCAAATCAGTCTTGACCCTGTGCCTCATGGGTACAGTCCAGCCCGAACTGCCAAGCCAGGTCCTCCCTGGACTGGAAACAAGCATCCTAGGACCGGTTTTGGGGTTTCACTCCTCTTCAGCCAGAATAGCTTGATTCCAGTGGCATGGAGAGCACGGGACCCACGTCTGGGCATACCCTTCCCACTCGGGGTGACGAATGCAAAAACAACAGTTGATGGACAGAATGCAGAACAATGTCATACATTCACCCCAGTACAGAGATCTGGTCCTAAATCCATCGATTTTTTGCTCACCATGCCGTTCCAGTTTGAACCCAGCCATATGCAAATCAGTCTTGACCCTGTGCCTCATGGGTACAGTCCAGCCCGAAATGCCAAGCCAGGTCCTCCCTGGACTGGAAACAAGCATCCTAGGACCGGTTTCGGGGTTTCACCCCTCTTCAGCCAGAATAGCTTGATTCCAGTGGCATGGAGAGCACGGGACCCACGTCTGGGCATACCCTTCCCACTCGGGGTGACAAATGCAAAAACAACAGTTGATGGACAGAATGCAGAACAATGTTAAACATTCACCCCAGTACAGAGATCTGGGCCTAAATCCATCGTTTTTTTGCTCACCATGCCGTTCCAGTTTGAACGCAGCCATATGCAAATCAGTCTTGACCCTGTGCCTCATGGGTACAGTCCAGTCCGAACTGCCAAGCCAGGTCCTCCCTGGACTGGAAACAAGCATCCTAGGACCGGTTTCGGGGTTTCACCCCTCCTCAGCCAGAATAGCTTGATTCCAGTGGCATGGAGAGCACGGGATCCACGTCTGGGCATACCCTTCCCACTCGGGGTGACAAATGCAAAAACAACAATTGATGGACAGAATGCAGAACAATGTCATACATTCACTCCAGTACAGATATCTGGGCCTAAATCCATCATTTTTTTTCTCACCATGCCGTTCCAGTTTGAACCCAGCCATATGCAAATCAGTCTTGACCCTGTGCCTCATGGGTACAGTCCAGTCCGAACTGCCAAGCCAGGTCCTCCCTGGACTGGAAACATGCATCCTAGGACCGGTTTCGGGGTTTCACCCCCCTTCAGCCAGAATAGCTTGATTCCAGTGGCATGGAGAGCACGGGACCCACGCCTGGGCATACCCTTCCCACTCGGGGTGACAAATGCAAAAACATCAGTTGATGGACAGAATGCAGAACAATGTCATACATTCACCCCAGTATAGAGATCTGGGTCTAAACCCATCGTTTTTTTGCTCACCATGCCGTTCCAGTTTCAACCCAGCCATATGCAAATCAGTCTTGACCCTGTGCCTCATGGGTACAGTCCAGTCCGAACTGCCAAGCCAGGTCCTCCCTGGACTGGAAACAAGCATCCTAGGACCGGTTTCGGGGTTTCACCCCTCTTCAGCCAGAATACCTTGATTCCAGAGGCATGGAGAGCACGGGACCCACGTCTGGGCATACCCTTCCCACTCGGGGTGACAAATGCAAAAACAACAGTTGATGGACAGAATGCAGAACAATGTCATACATTCACCCCAGTACAGAGATCTGGGCATAAATCCATCGTTTTTTTGCTCACCATGCCGTTCCAGTTTGAACCCAGCCATATGCAAATCAGTCTTGACCCTGTGCCTCATCGGTACAGTCCAGCCCGAACTGCCAAGCCAGGTCCTCCCTGGATTGGAAACAAGCATCCTAGTACTGGTTTCGGGGTTTCACCCCTCTTCAGCCAGAATAGCTTGATTCCAGTGGCATGGAGAGCACGGGATCCACGTCTGGGCATACCCTTCCCACTCGGGGTGACAAATGCAAAAACAACAGTTGATGGACAGAATGCAGAACAATGTCATAAATTCACCCCAGTACAGAGATCTGGGCCTAAATCCATCGTTTTTTTGCTCACCATGCCGTTCCAGTTTGAACCCAGCCATATGCAAATCAGTCTTGACCCTGTGCCTCATGGGTACAGTCCAGCCCGAACTGCCAAGCCAGGTCCTCCCTGGACTGGAAACATGCATCCTAGGACCGGTTTCGGGGTTTCACCCCCCTTCAGCCAGAATAGCTTGATTCCAGTGGCATGGAGAGCACGGGACCCACGCCTGGGCATACCCTTCCCACTCGGGGTGACAAATGCAAAAACATCAGTTGATGGACAGAATGCAGAACAATGTCATACATTCACCCCAGTATAGAGATCTGGGTCTAAACCCATCGTTTTTTTGCTCACCATGCCGTTCCAGTTTCAACCCAGCCATATGCAAATCAGTCTTGACCCTGTGCCTCATGGGTACAGTCCAGCCCGAACTGCCAAGCCAGGTCCTCCCTGGACTGGAAACAATCATCTTAGGACCGGTTTCGGGGTTTCACCCCTCTTCAGCCAGAATAGCTTGATTCCAGTGGCATGGAGCGCACGGGACCCACGTCTGGGCATACCCTTCCCACTCGGGGTGACAAATGCAAAAACAACAGTTGATGGACAGAATGCAGAACAATGTCATACATTCACCCCAGTACAGAGATCTGGGCCTAAATCCATCGTTTTTTTGCTCACCATGCCGTTCCAGATTGAACCCAGCCATATGCAAATCAGTCTTGATCCTGTGCCTCATGGGTACAGTCCAGTCGAACTGCCAAGCCAGGTCCTCCCTGGACTGGAAACAAGCATCCTAGGACTGGTTTCGGGGTTTCACCCCTCTTCAGCCAGAATAGCTTGATTCCAGTGGCATGGAGAGCACGGGACCCACGTCTGGGCATACCCTTCCCACTCGGGGTGACAAATGCAAAAACAACAGTTGATGGACAGAATGCAGAACAATGTCATACATTCACCCCAGTACAGAGATCTGGGCCTAAATCCATCGTTTTTTTGCTCACCATGCTGTTCCAGTTTGAACCCAGCCATATGCAAATCAGTCTTGACCCTGTGCCTCATGGGTACAGTCCAGCCCGAACTGCCAAGCCAGGTCCTCCCTGGACTGGAAACAAGCATCCTAGGACCGGTTTTGGGGTTTCACTCCTCTTCAGCCAGAATAGCTTGATTCCAGTGGCATGGAGAGCACGGGACCCACGTCTGGGCATACCCTTCCCACTCGGGGTGACGAATGCAAAAACAACAGTTGATGGACAGAATGCAGAACAATGTCATACATTCACCCCAGTACAGCGATCTGGTCCTAAATCCATCGATTTTTTGCTCACCATGCCGTTCCAGTTTGAACCCAGCCATATGCAAATCAGTCTTGACCCTGTGCCTCATGGGTACAGTCCAGCCCGAAATGCCAAGCCAGGTCCTCCCTGGACTGGAAACAAGCATCCTAGGACCGGTTTCGGGGTTTCACCCCTCTTCAGCCAGAATAGCTTGATTCCAGTGGCATGGAGAGCACGGGACCCACGTCTGGGCATACCCTTCCCACTCGGGGTGACAAATGCAAAAACAACAGTTGATGGACAGAATGCAGAACAATGTTAAACATTCACCCCAGTACAGAGATCTGGGCCTAAATCCATCGTTTTTTTGCTCACCATGCCGTTCCAGTTTGAACGCAGCCATATGCAAATCAGTCTTGACCCTGTGCCTCATGGGTACAGTCCAGTCCGAGCTGCCAAGCCAGGTCCTCCCTGGACTGGAAACAAGCATCCTAGGACCGGTTTCGGGGTTTCACCCCCCTCAGCCAGAATAGCTTGATTCCAGTGGCATGGAGAGCATGGGACCCACGTCTTTGCATACCCTTCCCACTCGGGGAGACAAATGCAAAAACAACAGTTGATGGTATCGCTTTGTTCGCCCTAAGTTGGTAGGGTATGCCCAGACGTGGGTTGTTGGAAGGCGTTCCCCGGGAAGGCTGCGGAATGCGTTCCTGACCACCCGGAGACCCACCTTTCCTAGAGTTAGGCCGAGCAAGAGCGGGGAGGCCCTTCCTGGAAGGGTCTCGTACCTAGGATCGCACACGCTGCGCTTACTCTTTCCTGATAGAGGGACACCACACAGTAGTTCTTCGTAAGACAATATACTTTATTGTAGTTGTAGGGGATCTTTATGATCCAGATGGCAGGTACAGAATTAGTGTCACCAACGGCGGTGTTCTCGGGGTAGCGGGACAGTCTTTGAGTCAGTGTCTCTGCGGAGTATCCGGCGCACAGCTCTCAATCCTTGAGCTGAGGGGATGTTGCTTCTCTTGGCAATCTCTGCCGATTCTCTTGGAGGAGGGGGGCCGCGAGTCACTCAGCAGGCTCAGGTGGTTCGGAGTTCGGGGAGCCGCGACAGCGTCAGCAGGGCTCAGATGGCTCAGAGTTCAGGGAGCCGCGACAGCGTCAGCAGGGCTCAGATGGTTCAGAGTTCGGGGAGCCGCGACAGCGTCAGCAGGGCTCAGATGGTTCAGAGTTCGTGGAGCCGCAACAGCGTCAATAGGGCTCAGATGGTTCAGAGTTCGGGGAGCTGCGACAGCGTCAGCAGGGCTCAGATGGTTCAGAGTTCGGGGAGCCGCGACAGCGTCAGCAGGGCTCAGATGGTTCAGAGTTCGGGTAGCGTTCTTTGGTTCGGGGAGCGATCGAGCCGTGACCAGGTCAGCAGGCTCTCGTCAGTCCAGATCTTTCTCTGCCCCCGTCCCTTCCGCACCCCTTGTTATACTTCCCCGCCTCTTTGAAGTCCGGGGACCTCGCCGAGAGGGGTCTTGGTGCCTGGGGGGCGGTGTGTCAGGGCTTCCTGTCGTTCGGCCCTTTGATCTGTTCAGGTGGGCCCGGGAGGGACTCCAGACACCCAGCAGGCGAGGCAGCCGCTCACCGGGGGCCTGGTGGTCGATCGAAACCTCCCTTGGGGAAGAGACCAGAGGTGTGACAGGGTCGGCGCCTCTCGGTCTGGCTTGGGGGGGTTTCACTCTCCCTCGGCCGGGCATGCGTGTTGGGGGCCTGGCCGGCCATCGGGAGGATCGGTGCGGTTGCAGGGTGGCTTGCTGGTCGGGAGGGCCCACGCCACGAGGCCAGTCTCACACGCGCCCCCCCAGCTGAAAGGCGGGGAGAACTACCCATCCACTTGGGGGTTCTCCTCGCTGAAGCGGAAGAATCGGGACAGACCGTCCGCGTTGGTGTGGTCGATCCCGGGGCGATGTTCCACAGTGAAGTCCATCCCCTGGAGGGAGATGGACCAGCGTAGCAGTTTGGGGTTTTCCCCTCGCATCTGCGTCAACCACCGCAAGGGTCGGTGGTCGGTTTGCACTCGGAAGTGTGTTCCGAACAGGTAGGGCCGTAGCTTTTTGAGGGCCCAAACTACTGCGAAGGTCTCTCTTTCAAATATGCTCCACCGCTGTTCTCGAGGCAGCAGCCTTCGGCTGATGAAGGCTATGGGCTGATCTTCACCTTTGTCGTTGAACTGTGAGAGGACTGCCCCAATGCCGTGCTCCGAGGCGTCCGTCTGGACCACAAACTCCTGGGTGTAGTCGGGGGCTTTAAGCAATGGAGCGGTACATATAGCGGTTTTTAGGGCGTCGAACGCGTCCTGGCATGGGGGAGTCCAGTGTACTTTCTTGGGGTGTTTTTTGGAGGTTAGCTCTGTGAGGGGGCCTGCGATGCTGCCATAGTTCTTAATAAACCGCCGGTAGTAACCGGTGAGGCCCAGGAAGGCCCGGACTTCCGTTTGGGTCGTTGGGGGTTCCCAGGACAAGATGGCGTCGATCTTGGGCTGGAGGGGGGCGACCTGTCCGCTTCCCACCTGGTGCCCCAGATAGGTTACGGAGCCGTGCCCAATTTGACATTTGCTGGCTTTGATGGTGAGTCCGGCCTGGCGCAGAGCCAGCAGGACTTGTCGGAGGTGCTGGAGGTGCTCGGTCCATTGGGAGCTGAATACCGCTATGTCGTCGAGGTACGCTGCGCTGAACCCCTCTAGTCCGGACAGGACCCTGTTCACCAGCCGCTGGAAGGTGGCCGGGGCATTCTTCATTCCAAACGGCATCACCCTAAAGCGGAAGTGCCCATCCGGGGTGGAGAAGGCGGAGCGCTCCTTGGCTCCCTCGGTGAGGCCAATCTGCCAGTATCCACAAGTTAGGTCGAAGGTGCTGAGGTAGCGAGCGGCCCCGAGGCGGTCGATGAGCTCGTCTGCGCGGGGGATAGGGTGAGCGTCCGCTCTGGTGACCGTATTGAGTCCGGGGTAGTCCACGCAAAACCTCAGCTCGGGGGCGACACCAGGGGCCGCTGCTTTCGGAACCAGGACTACCGGGCTGGCCCAGGGGCTGTCGGAGGGTTCAATCACCCCGAGGGCCAACATCTTTGCTACCTCGGTCTGGATGCAGGTTCGGACCCGATCAGGGACCCGGTAGGCCCGGTGCTTACTGGCGGGCTGTCGCCGGTGTTCACGTCGTGGACACACCAGTCGGTGACCCCAGGGGTTAGGAAGAAGAGGTCCGCGAACTGCCGTAGTAGCTGGCGGCAGTCGTCGGACTGCTGGGCTGTGAGGGCGGTTGACAGTCTCACCCCCTCCACGGAACCATCGGTCTCTTTCGCCCCCAGGGGGTCTGGGAGGGGCTCAGTGTCTTCTTCGGCCCCATCGTTGGTGGCCAGGAGTAAGCTCAACTCCGTCCTCACAAAGTGGGGTTTGAGGCGGTTCACGTGGAGGACCCGGAGGGGGTTCCGCGGGGACTGTACATCGACGAGATAGGTGACTTGGGGCTCTTCCGCTCGACCACCTTGAAGGGTCCAGTCCATTTATCTTGGAGGGCGCAGGGTCTCACCGGGGCCATGACCCAGACTTGTTGGCCCGGTTGAAACTCGACCAGCGTAGCATTCTGGTCATACCAGCGCCTCATCTCTTCCTGGCTTGCCTCGAGGTTCGCCTCTGCGAGTTCTCGGAATTTCCGGGTCTGGTTGCGGAGCGCCAAGATGTACCGGAACACATCCGGAGGGGTCCCCTGGAGAGTCGTCTCCCAACCCTCCTTGACCAGGCTCAGGGGTCCCCGGACGGGGTGTCCGTATAACAGTTCGAATGGGCTGAACCCCAGGGATTTTTGTGGGACCTCTCGGTAGGCGAACAGGAGGCATGGGAGGAGGACGTTCCATCTCCGACGTAGAGGTTCTTCGAGGCCCATGATCATTCCTTTCAGTGTTCTGTTAAATCGCTTGACTAGGCCATTTCCTTGGGGGTGGTATGGGGTGGTGAACTTGTACGATACCCCGCACTGCTGCCATAGGGACCTCATGTATTTGGAGATAAAGTTCGTGCCCCGATCACTCACGACTTCGCGGGGGAACCCCACGCGGGAGAAGATCCCCATCAAGGCCCGGCCCACCACGGGGGCTGTCACGGTGCGGAGGGGGATGGCTTCGGGGTAGCGGGTGGCGTGGTCCACCAGGACGAGGATGAACCGGTGGCCCTGGGCGGTCTTGGGGTCCAGGGGTCCCACGATGTCGATTCCTACCCGCTCAAAAGGGGTACTGACGACGGGGAAGGGTTGTAGCGGAGCCTTGCGCTTCCCCCCACTCTTTCCGCTGGCCTGGCACGTGATGCAGGACTTACAGTGGGCCTCCACATTCGCTCGCATCTTGGACCAATAGAAGTGGGTGACGAGTCGCTGGTAGGTCTTATCTTGACCTAAGTGTCCGGCCAGGGGTACATCATGGGCTAGGCCCAGGAGGAGAATTCGGAAGCGCAGGGGTACCACCAGTACTCGGGCCGAGCCCAACTCGGCCAACTTCTGCTCGCTGTACAGGAGGCCGTTTTCCCAGTATACCCAGTGGGTGCCGGTCCGGTCGCCTGCTGCTTGGGCCTCGGCCTGCTGTCGGGGTCCAATGAGAGAAGGGCAGGTGGTTTGTTCTTGGCAGAATTCTTCTCGGTAGGGGCCTCCCTCGCAGTGCCACTGGGCCATTTCGGGCAGGTCCCCGAGCTCGGTCAGGGGTTCGGGGTCTGGAGGCACGGACCCCTCGTCGGGAACGGTCGCTTCATCCGGAAGGGGGTCGTCGGGCTTGGGTGGTGCATCCCGGACCTCGGGGATGGTGGCGGTGTTCAGCGGCATGGCCTCCCCTCCCTCGGAGGAAGGCAATCTGAGAATCATCGAGCGCGTGGTGGCGCATACCCATTCGGGTAGGCCCATCATTTCGAGATGGGCTCTTCGGTCCACTTGTCCCCACGGGGAATTTTCAAGGTCGTTGCCCAGGAGGCAGTCTACGGGCTGGGAGGTTCGGACTGCCACCTTCAACTTGCCGGTGACTCCCCCCCCATTCGAAGGGAACTAGGGCCATCCAGGCGAGGCTCTCGGAATTGTCTGACGATATGACTGGACAAAAGGCGTCGGGCAGGATCTGATCTTCGGAGACCAGGTGACAGTGAACCGCCGTGACACTCGCCCCCGTGTCCCGGAGGCCCTCGACGCGGTGACCGTTGACCGTCACCTGCTGTCGGTACTTCTTCGTGTTGGCGGGCAGGGACATTCCGGGGACCATCTCTCGGTCCCCTAGGGAGACCAAGGCCATGGCGGCTGGTTCCCATTCTTCGGAGTCTTCCATCTCTTCCCCCAGGGCTACGGAGGCCAGTTGTCGAGCCGGCGGGGTTGTCGTGGCGGGTCGTTGGTACATGGGACATTGAGGGTCGCTGGCATAGTGTCCGGTCTGTTGGCAGCGGAAACAGGTGATCCTCACTCGGGGCCCCGACCTCCCCGGTGTCCCGGTGCTTGTCGGAGGTGGAGCTGGAAAGGGCGGAGGTTGCCCTCTGAGGGGCTGAGCTGGGGTCCCCCCGGGAGTTCTCTTGACCGGCCTTGATTCCCTCCGCCCCTCTGGCAGGGGGGTCCCTGACTGTGGCGACCGTAGTCTCCCACGGGACCCCGGGAGGCCCGGGTGTTTACCCATCGGTCAGCCTCGACGGCCAGTTTTCGCGGGTCCGTGAGTTTGCTGTCCAGGAGGTGCTGGCGCAACTCTACAAAGCAATTGGCGGACAAGTGTTCCCATGCGATTAGGTCAAACAGCTCCTCAAAGGTGGAGACCTTGCTGCCCTTGATCCACCTGTCCAAGGCCCGGCTGTAAAAGTTCACGTACTCCACCCAGGTGGTACCGGGTATCTTCTTGCAGTCTCTAAATCGTTGACGGTACATCTCAGGGGTGAGCCCATATCTGGCTACTAGGGCCTCTTTCATGTGACTGTAGGAGTTCAGCACCGTGGAGGGTAGGTCCAGCAGGGTATCTCTCCCTTCGCTCAGGAACCGGCCCCACAGCCCGGCCCCCCAGTCTTTCTGCGGGACTCGGTGGGAGGTCATGGCGACTTCGTAGGCCTTGAACCATTGCTGGATGTCGTCGTTCTTATAGTATTCCTTTACCACATCCTTGGGGATGTGGACCTTTGGTTCCACGGCGGAGGAGAGGGGTTGGGTTTCCGAAGGTCTGGCCTCCGCATTCTTAGCCTTGAGCTCGATCTCTTTCAGGCTACGTTCGTGTTCTAGGTGGAGTTTTCTTTCTTCGTGTTCTCTCTTTCATTTCTTTTCCTCGAGTTCTCCTTGTAGGCGTAACTGTTCTACCGCCAGCTTTTTTTCGGCCAGTTTTAGCTCTCCCTCGATTTTTAATTTTGCTAGTTCTAGTTCGTGGTTGCGACCTCTTTCTCGGTCTGCTAACTCCTCTGGGGATAGGCCCCCCTCGGGGGTGCCGTTCCTCCCCGGGGTGCTTCGTGGTTCGTTTGGCGGCTCTCCTTCTGTTTGTGTCTGGGGGGCTCCTGCCCCGACCCATGTTTTTAATGCTCCCTGGAAGTTCTCTTTCGTGCTTAGTCCGGTGGTAGCGATTCCAAGGTCTTTGCAAAATTGTTTCAGTTCTCGGTGTGTATAAGATTCCAACTGGTCCTCTCGGAATATCGTGCTCGTGTCGGTACCCGCGGCACCTAGGGAGGTTTCTCCTTCCATTTCTTCTTGGTAGTGCGTCAGCCGGTTACTGCACGATCTCTAGGTGTTGGCTCGGATCCCGTCGCCTGCCACCAAATGTTGGAAGGCGTTCCCCGGGAAGGCTGCGGAATGCGTTCCTGACCACCCGGAGACTCACCTTTCCTAGAGTTAGGCCGAGCAAGAGCGGGGAGGCCCTTCCTGGAAGGGTCTCGTACCTAGGATCGCACACGCTGCGCTTACTCTCTCCTGATAGAGGGACACCACACAGTAGTTCTTCGTAAGACAATATACTTTATCGTTAGTTGTAGGGGATCTTTATGATCCAGATGGCAGGTACAGAATTAGTGTCACCAACGGCGGTGTTCTCGGGGTAGCGGGACAGTCTTTGAGTCAGTGTCTCTGCGGAGTATCCGGCGCACAGCTCTCAATCCTTGAGCTGAGGGGATGTTGCTTCTCTTGGCAATCTCTGCCGATTCTCTTGGAGGAGGGGGGCCGCGAGTCACTCAGCAGGCACAGGTGGTTCGGAGTTCGGGGAGCTGCGACAGCGTCAGCAGGGCTTAGATGGCTCAGAGTTCAGGGAGCCGCGACAGCGTAAGCAGGGCTCAGATGGTTCAGAGTTCGGAGAGCCGCGACAGCGTCAGCAGGGCTCAGAAGGTTCAGAGTTCGGGGAGCCGCGACAGCGTCAGCAGGGCTCAGATGGTTCAGAGTTTGGGGAGCCGCGACAGCGTCAGCAGGGCTCAGATGGTTCAGAGTTCGGGGAGCCGCGACAGCGTCAGCAGCGCTCAGATGGTTCAGAGTTCGGGGAGCCGCGACAGCATCAGCAGGGCTCAGTTGGTTCAGAGTTCGGGTAGCGTTCTTTGGTTCGGGGAGCGATCGAGCCGTGACCAGGTCAGCAGGCTCTCGTCAGTCCAGATCTTTCTCTGCCCCCGTCCCTTCCGCACCCCTTGGTCTACTTCCCCGCCTCTTTGAAGTCCGGGGACCTCGCCGAGAGGGGTCTTGGTGCCTGGGGGGCGGTGTGTCGGGGCTTCCTGTCGTTCGGCCCTTTGATCTGTTCAGGTGGGCCCGGGAGGGACTCCAGACACCCAGCAGGTGAGGCAGCCGCTCACCGGGGGCCTGGTTGTCGATCGAAACCTCCCTTGGGGAAGAGACCAGAGGTGTGACAGGGTCGGCGCCTCTCGGTCTGGCTTGGGGGGGTTTCACTCTCCCTCGGCCGGGCATGCGTGTTGGGGGCCTGGCCGGCCATCGGGATGTTGGACCATGGTGGCCGGAAGTCTGTGACATGGAGGATCGGTGCGGTTGCAGGGTGGCTTGCTGGTCGGGAGGGCCCACGCCACGAGGCCGGTCTCACATGGGTCCCTTGCTCACTTTGTCACTGGAATCAAGATAGCCTGGCTGATGAGGGTTATGAACCCGAAACTGGTCCCAGGATGCTTGTTTCCGGTCCAGGGAAGACATGGCTTGGCAGTTCGGGCTGGACTGTTCGCATGAAGCGCAGGGTCAGACTGATTTGCATATGGCCATGTCTAAACTGGGGTGGTGGATTGAGCTAAAGAATGATGTTGGATTAAACCCATATCAGTTGACTGGGGGTGAGTGTTTGATTTGCTCAAGTGCTCCGTCCATCATCCCCTTTGGTATCGCTTTGTTCACCCTATGTTGGCAGGGTATGCCCAGACGTGGGTCCCTTGCTCACTTTGCCACTGGATTCAAGATAGCCTGGCTGATGAGGTTATGAACCCGAAACCGGTCCCAGGATGCTTGTTTCCGGTCCAGGGAAGACATGGCTTGGCAGTTCGGGCTGGACTGTTCCCATGACGCGCAGGGTCAGACTGATTTGCATATGGCCATGTCTGAACTAGGGTGGTGGAGTGAGCTAAATAATGATGTTGGATTCAACCCAGATCAGTTCACTGGGGGTGAGTGTTTGATTTGCTCAAGTTCTCCGTCCATCATCCCCTTTGGTATCGCTTTGTTCGCCCTAAGTTGGCAGGGTATGCCCAGACGTGGGTCCCTTGCTCACTTTTCCACTGGATTCAAGATAGCCTGGCTGATTAGGGTTATGAACCCGAAACCGGTCCCAGGATGCTTGTTTCCGGTCCAGGGAAGACATGGCTTGGCAGTTCGGGCTGGACTGTTCCCATGACGCGCAGGGTCAGACTGATTTGCATATGGCCATGTCTGAACTGGGGTGGTGGAGTGAGCTAAAGAATGATGTTGGATTAAACCCAGATCAGTTGACTGGGGGTGAGTGTTTGATTTGCTCAAGTGCTCCGTCCATCATGCCCTTTGGTATCGCTTAGTTAATAAAAAACATTTGAAACCGACTAAAACAAAAAGAAAAAACTTAGCTAAGAGACCTCAATGGCTGAATTGAGTATTTATTGTTTAAAATGTGTGCTCTCCTTTCCCATTTAGATTAATTACTGACCGCTTGTGCACAATTACATATCTAAGAACCGTTTTCCCTTAATAATCATGTATTTCAATAGCCAATGAATTGGTGTGCATACTCTCGCAAAAATATTTTCTCTGATCAAAGAGATTTCTTTATCGATTGGGTAGTTCCCATAGAGGCATGCATCATCGTGGGCCGAGAATCCCTTTATATCTTACGGGTCACGCAGTGCTGACAAACACGCCAATGATACCTTTTTAGGTCTCATGTCTAGCGTTGCTGTGCGCAGAACTGCTCGCGCAGCGGGAGACTTTTTGTAGGGGGTCTGAAAACGTACCTAGAAGTCGCACAGGCTTGTGTGTGTGATTTTTCTTTTGATCCCCGCGATTGACTTGTGTGTATGTGTTTTGCAGAAAGAGAGCAATAGGCCAAAGGCGGGCGCATTGCTCCGCCCAAGGCATATTGGTGTCTATTACGCGCATTGCTGACATGTGTTTTCAATTATCGTGCCCAGACACGGGCGCCATAATTGAAACCACATGGCTTTTGTGGCGCGCACGCGCACCACTCGCGGGCTTCTATGTTTTACAAAAGCGATCGCTTTCACTTTCGCGATCACTTTGCTGTGGCGTGCGCGCACCACTCGCGGGCTTCTATGTTTTCCAAAAGTGATCGCTTTCACTTTCGCAATCGCTTTTTTTAATCTGTCATGTTTTTTTTTATCTCTGTCCCTAGTCTCTATTTTATCCGTTCAGATGTTCTTAACTACATCCACACTCCTCAGCCCACTGTCTGCACCGGTTTCTAATGTTTCTTTTACAACCCCTTGTGTTTTATTGTCTGTATTTCTTCAGTGCGCCCGCTTCCTCGTTTCCACAGCGAGAGACGGGAGCAGCGGCCGTGATTGGCTTCCGCCTGCCCTAGCCCCCTCCCAAACCGCTGTATTTACACCCTGTGCTCGACTGCGGGCTTCTCTCGGGGAGCTCTGGAGTTATTTTTAGATTGCAGCGTCTCTCGCAATCAATGCCGCTCAAGTAGCGCCAGAAGAGGGAGGCAGTGGGCCTGTGAGCCGCTCACGCCCACTGCCTCGAGCCTGAAGGCCTGTCTCGCGAAACTCCTGCTGTGACGCAAGCATGGCTCAGATAGCGTTTTCCGAAGGACGGCCTCTAACGCACTGTAGGCCCTACTGAGAGGAGAAGCAGCGGGCTGCTGTGATCTATGAACAAGTATTGACGTATGTGTCTCGTGCACTGGGCCCATCAGCCTTGTCGACTAGAACTGTGAGGCTATGGCAGCTGTGTGATGTTTGAGTGCACTGAAACATTGAAAACAGTGGATGTTTTACAGTCAAAAAACAAAGTAACATAACATAACGGCACGCTTTTTAGCAATTGAAAGCTCAACTTTTGCAGTACACCTACTACAAAGATTGTAACAAGTAATGTGTTCGTGGTAGTCACCTTAATTAATCTCATACATGCTGAGTGAAATGTCAAATGCTGTAAGGAAGACAAGTGTTTCGGTGCCAAAGGACATTCTGTTAATTAATATTAACCTGGAGCTGATACATTCGCGCTGATGTTTTCTAGTAACACGTCCAAGCCAGAAAAGTGTCTCGCATTACTTGAAGTTCGAGCTCTTGGCGTTGCATTATTATTAGCAATGCCAATAGCTGAAAGTTTCAGTAAAGCTTCAGATCGCCTGCAGGCTTGAGCTCTTGGGGTTCGTGTGTGCCCCTGATCCGTGCGATCCTGACCACCGGTGCCATCATTGCCAGCTTCTTACAGTGCACACAAATGGATGATCCACTCACTGCCCTCATCATGTGCATTCTGAAGTTGTCCAAATAGTCCTTTGCTTCTTTTCTGAGCTTACGGCCAGTGTACTATTTGTGATTTTCTTTTTAAGTGAAAGTCTCTCCCTGTTTCTCTTTTTTCATGCTCTTCATGCCCCCTCCCTCACTCACTTTCTCTCTCTCTCCGTCTCCCCTCTTCCTCTCTCTTGCTACCTCTCCCCCTCTTCCGCTCTCACTCTCCCCCTCCCAACTTCTCTTTGTCCCCCACCCCCTTTCTCTCTCCCTCTCACTCCCCTCTTCCTCTCCCTCTCTCTTGCACTCTATCACACTTCCTTTCTCTCTCTCCCTCCCTCTCATGCTTCCTCTCTCTCTCTCTCTCTCCCCCTCCCTCTCATGCTTCCTCTCTCTCCCTCACCCTCTCCGCAAGACAAGGCAACAGTCTCAAAAGCCTTTGCAATGCAATAGGTCTCGCTTTACTGAAGTTTGAGCTATTGGTGTTGCATTATTTTAGCAATGGCAATAGCTCAAACTTTAATAATGCGAGACCTATTGCATTGCAAATGCTTGTTAGTTCTAGCACAAGCTGCAGCACAGATTATCCCTCAATGACAACTTTGCTAAATTTAATAACAATGCTGCCATTTAGACCAAAAACACCTTTCCAGGGCTGTAAGACAGTGACTTTGGCCCCAGTGGCGTAATAAAGGCCCCCGCAGCCCGCGCAGGGAAGTGGGGAAGAGCTCCAGGGAGGCCTCCTGAGTACAGCACCCTGGCCTGAGCGCTCCTGAGTGAGTCCGGTTGGAGGGCTCTTGGAGGGCCATCACTGTACTTTGCGGGTGGGGCGGGCCTCAAAATTTTTTATGCCACTGTTTGGCCCCCTTCAGGCTCTGTGTTCATGTTCTTAAGTTTAACAGAAAAAACACTGATCAGTGTCTCAACAAATGACTATAAAAACCCCTAAGGTAGAGAGTGAGGCGGGGCCTGTTTCATTTCATGTGTACTTCTCTGCATAACCTAAGTGTGTTTGTTTTTCCAGATATTTTAAGGTTTTTTTCATCAACATATAGAGCATTCTGTTCAATGAAACATGTGGGTGTCCAGGTGAGGACAGGTTGAGTGTGGTTGTTTATGACAGGGTACAATTTAGGGTGCTAAAGCAGAGGCTGAAGGCAGTGCAAGTCTCTCATAGTGGAGGTCAGTGGGCTCATAAAGGTGTTCACACTATATGCACATCCAATCCTTGGCTTCTCTGCAGAGGGCATAGTGTGAGATGAAGGGGACTGTATAACAGAGTGAGAGAAGAAGGTGGTGTCACTGAATGACACTCCACAAAAGTTTACTTCACTCATCATGTGCATTCTGAAGTTGTCCAAATAGTCCTTTGCTTCTTTTCTGAGCTTGCGGCCAGTGTACTATTTGTGATTTTCTTTTTAAGTGAATGTCTCTCCCTGTTTCTCTTTTTTCATGCTCTTCCTGCCCCTTCTCTCACTCGCTTTCTCTCTCTCTCCGTCTCCCCTCTTCCTCTCTCTCGCTACCTCTCCCCCTCTTCCGCTCTCACTCTCCCCCCTCCCAACTTCTCTTTGTCCCCCTCCCTCTTTCTCTCTCCTGAAGGCAGTGCAAGTCTCTCATAGTGGAGGTCAGTGGGGTCATAAAGGTGTTCACACTATATGCACATCCAATCCTTGGCTTCTCTGCAGAGGGCATAGTGTGAGATGGAGGGGACGGTATAACAGAGTGAGAGAAGAAGGTGGTGTCACTGAATGACGCTCCACTCTGTGCCACTCTACTTCGGTACTCTTTGCCACTCCACAAAAGTTTACTTCACTCTATAACATTCCACTCCCCTACACTACTATGCTCTATGCCACTCCAGTCTATGCCACTGCACTCTAACAGTCTACTCCACTCTGACCCACACTACACAAAAACACTCTACTGCACTCTACATAACACCCTCTATGCAACTCCACTCTGCTCTACAACACTGCACAACACTCTATGCCACCCCATAACACTCTACTCCGACACCACACTGCAGTCCACTCAACTCTATGCACTTCCACAATATGACACTCTACTCCCTCCATTATACTCCACAACACTAAACACCACCCCATAACACTCCATACCACTCAACTCTACTCAACACCACGCCACTCCATAACACTACACTCTACTCCATTTTCCTGCACCCAACTCCATGCCCTTTTACCCTACTAACTTTAAGCCATACTAAACAGCAGCTACACTAATATACAACATGGCTAAAACATATTAGCAATTCAAAAGGTGAGACCTATTGGCAATGTCAATGCTTGTTAAAAACCTTTTAAGTATTCTCTGATATATGATAACACCCAATAAAAGGTAATTTACGTTCATTTTCTACAAAACACCTTTTTACCTATGCCACATTCGCTTCCCACAAAACCCTTTTTTGTTTTCTGCTCTGTTTGAAAATTGCTTTTGCTATTTCCTGTTTTTATACCATGTAGATTGCCAAACACCACTCAGCACTCCAGTGCTTCATTCAGAGTGTCCACATACTTGCTGAGCCATTTTATCTTGTGTGCCGAATTGTTGAGGTATTTAGCTAATCTGCATTTAAACATGTAAATAAAATTATAGCTACAGCCCAGGTACCACTGCAAAGGTGGAATAACATGTTGGCCTTTTATTGTGTAAATACCAAACAGACTATTTCAAATAATGTCAAATAGCAACCTTATACTGGACCAGATGCACAAACCAATTTTGCCGGCGCAAATCCTTTGATTTGTAAAATAGGATCAAGTGTGACTTCTAAATAGGATTTTCCTTTGTGCAAATACATTTCTACCCAAACCTAAAAAAGGATTCAGGTCATATGCAACTGCACAAAAGATGGTTCCTATGTACAAATATACATTTACCAACTCCTAGAAAAGGGTTGCGAATGGATAACGAATTGCAATTGGGAAGGCACACAGGTGTCCCTTTCGAATTGCGAATTGCTAATATATATGTACATGCTTCACATCTGGAATAAATTCCTGTCACAAACCACTGACAAGTTACTAACTCCCAAGTTGGGGTGTTAAGTCATCTGCAAAAGGAAAGAGTTCCTCTTTGGACCCCTTCCGCTCTTTGAATTGTGAAAAACATTTTTGGGGGATTATGACAACTTTTTAAAAACAATTTTTTGTTAGAGCTGCCACATTTCCTTAAAAGGAGAAGGTGAGTTGATGCACTTTACAAACCCTGATTGATTGATTGGAACTGTCAGAATACATTTTTTTGGCAGGCCTAAACCTTCTTTTTAAATATTATTATGTCACCCCTAATGTTGGCCATGCAGTTCATAAGGCAGGGTGAATGGAATTTTAAAAGTGGGACATGTAGAATTTTAGTGAGTCACATATTCTTACAGTGAAAACACCTAAAAGCTATTTTCACTATAGCAAGACTGGTTGCTTCCATACGAAAACACTGGACCTCATTATTGGACCTCGTAATCACCGATTTGCATTGGTAGCAGCTAGAAAAATAGTTTAAGGACTCTTTTTGATAGTTAAACAAAATCTTATTTAATGGTTGTAGGAAAGTAGTATCTGCTTCTTATGGTTACCCCCACTTTTTGCTTGATGCCTCACTGTTTTTGACTAGTCTGGCTGGGATCCTGCTAATCAGGACCCCCGCCTCTCTGCTTTCTCCCTTAAATTGACATACCTGTACTTTGGTACACTCCAGATTGGATACTGGGGTACCCTTGTCATTCCCTAGTATATGGTACGGGAAGCGGCGTTTACTTTGCATGCGTTTCTTCGCATGCCGTTAGTACGCGGTCGTTAGTACGACCGCGTTGTTAGTTAGCATACCGTTTGTACGCAATTCGGAAATACGAATTGCAGTAAGGGGGAGAAGGTGTTGGATTTAAAATCCAACACCTTCCCTAGTGTCCGCATAGACTGGAGTTGGAATAGTAAATTATACTATTCCAACATCCAGCACCCCCTTACTGCAATTCGTAGTTCCGAATTGCGTACAAACGGTATGCTAACTAACAACGCGGTCGTACTAACGACCGCGTAGAAACGGCATGCGAAGTAAACGCATGCGAAAAAAAGTTATATATTCATATGGTACACCATGTACCCTGGGCAGAGGTACCCCAGAGGCCTCCCATGGGCTGAAGCATGTATTATGCCACCCATGCGAGGCCATGCAAAATGGAACTCGAGGTCTGCTACTGCAGCCTGTGTAAGATGGTGCTTACACCACTTACATTAGATATAGGTTCACTATATCTAATAGTCACTACACTTGAAACGTATAAGTCACTCCTATAGCAGGCCTTGACAATCCTGAAGGCAGGGTGCATAGTTTTATGTGAGAGGGGGCCCTTGCATGAGAAGAGCCTCTCTGCAGCCTTCGGAGACCATTCTCCCGGGTTGTCTGTGACTCAGCTGGACATATAGGTAGAGGTGCATTATAACCTCGTGGTAAATGCTATCTCGAAAATGGCTGCATAGAAACATATCGTGTTTGGTATCAAACACCTTAGAATCATACCTCCACACCAGTAACTGGTGTGGGTGGTATGATTTCACCCTCCTGAAGCGAGCTTCGTGGGGTCACTGGTCTTACCGGTGCCAGCCTACTCGACCCGGACAGCACACAATTGATGCTGCCGACCAGAGACACCTTTCAGCCCTCCTGCTGCTGAGCCAAGATCAAGCAGAGAAAGGCAGCACAATAGACATCCTGTCACAGGCAGGTGTGACCACCTCCCAGACAGGATTTAGTGTATTGGGGTTGGGTGGGTGCACTTCGAGAGTGCCAGAAAGTTTGCACCGAGGGCACATTTGGTATCCCTGTGCATAGTCCAGCTCAAACCAGTTCTGGGAGCCATTGGCTCCTGCTCTGGTGCAAAACTGGACAAAGGACATGGGTGTAGCCACCCCTCTGTCCTGCCCCTCCCCTAGGAGGGTCCCCTGAATCTGTGCAACCCTTTCACGTGGGTATAAATTGGGTTACCTGGCTACAGGAGATTGGATTTTATGTGGACAAGATTTTACAAAGAAGAATCCACTAACCTTTGACCGTCTGGACACCTGGACTTCGCTGGACCTCGACTGGGCTTGACTTCATCCCCCTTTTTTTACAAAGCTCAGTTTGTGCCATGACCCCCTACAGGCTCTGTGCAGGACCTGTGGGGCACTTCAATCAATCCACTTTATTCGATTAGTTAAAATCATAAAAGTACAAGACAACAACTACAATCATAAACAAATACAACAATAAAATAGCAATATTGTGATCAATCATTAAGACATATCTCTTAAAAAAGTTATTTCATAAAAATAAGAACAACGATACCTAGAGATAGAGGGTTACTATAATATTTCATCAATCGATGTACTAGCTTATTTTAGAAGTACTTTTCTAGGAAATCAATTGTGCAAATACAATTATCCAGTTTATAAAAGTACATAAAGAAGAATATGACATTTATTATACCTATTATGTATATTATGTATTATAATTTTATAATTTCCCCCCTAGTCCTGGCGGCAGCAACTAGGAAGGAAGCAATATTAAAAATATCCCTCGTGTCAGTTAACATTTGTAAGTAAAGTAATGCAGGTTTGGCCTGTTGGAAACCCTTGCTAATTAGTAAAGGGACCAGAAACTTCTTCCGAATATCAGTAAAAAATTTGCAGAATAGTAAAAAAATTAAAGTGTCTTGGACAGAATGGTTATCACAAGAGCACGGTCCGGCTTCCTCGGGTTTAGACCACCCCACGTAGTCCCTCAGAGTCAAATGAATCAAGTTAAAACGGAACCTGGTCAAAAGCCAGCGATGGTACGGCTTGGTAACGATTATCAGATACGGTTCCATCAGCAATGTTGTTTTTACCAAAAAATGGGCCCTAACTAAAGGTTTTAGCAACTCATTTTGTTCCCGTTCCAGCATCAACATTTTTTAATCCTCTCAGGAAAGTCATATAGTTCCTGCCACTTAAGACAACCGAAGAATCTCCCTTGGAGTGAAGGAGTCACTCCCCTGCTTTGCAGGCACCTAAAGCGCAATTGACCGGTAGCTTCTCCTGAGCTCCTGCGGACTCTGAAGATTTCAGCTGCACAGGAGGTGTGTTCTTAGAGGTCCCTGAGGTCGATCTGCCCTCTCACCAAGTTTGAGGCCAGTACCCCTCGTGGGGGCTGCGTAACCCGAACCACTGTGCACCGCGTTCATTTGCAAGTGCATATGCTTGTTGCCAATTCCAAAGCCTGTGCATTGGATCCCAGGTGGTCCTGACCCTGAGCAGTATTTGCACCAAAGAACTCCAGCCTACTCGCACCGTGTGCTCTGTGGGCTGGTACTTTGCAATCGTGCTTGAGGTCCCCTCATGATTCCTGGTCCTTTGGCCTGTGGGTCCTTCTGAGGGTCATCTTGATTGTTCTTGGGCTCTCCTGGTTGCTCCAGACATGCCCTGACTCTCCATTGCTTGGTGATTCCCCTGGATCTTGCTGGTCTACACCATAACCTGTTTGACCTTCCTGTATGGGTTGCTTTTGAAAAGGCTTGTTGGTGGTCCCGCCGGACACCGACCCCTCAGCACTCGACATCCTCCGTGGGACAGCTCACCTCCGGCTCCTGGTCATCCTCGACATCTCCTGGTGCTCGTGGCTGCAGTGTCAAGCATCCCTTCTTCGCACCTGAAGCACCCAACATCAATGGGCATTCGTCCCCTGAGCCCCTGGTCACTCTGAAGTGACCCAGACTCAGTCCCCTCTGCTTTCAGGTTCCTTCCATCCAGAATCCAGGCTTGGATTCCACCGGACCCTTTTCACCTTCATGGCAGCAGTACTTCTTCTCTTCCTTCCATAGAGAACAACAAGAGTTTCCGACGCCAATTCAGACCTATGCACCCGGCTTCCCTGGGTTAGGTAACTCTGGTACTATGGTATCCACGGGTGGGGTGGCTCTTTAAACTCTTAAGTTCCAAAGGGTTTGCTCAAAGTTCTCCTATAAGGGTCCTTAAACCTTAACTTTACAAACGCGACTTTCCCGTAGAGTTGTACGGAGCACGCAGTCGTGTTTCCTCACTGCACCCGTCCTATGTTGGTCTCCTGTGTCATCACCTTGGGTGGTTCCTCGGGGTCCCAGCGTTTCTACATGCTCTAAGCACTGTGTCTAGTCAAGTCGTGATTGTTATACCACTATTTTAGTATATGGTTCGGTCTTCCTCTGGAGCCCGCTGTGTATTGTGCTACTTACAACTGTTCTATTGATCCAGTATTGTGTGTTTGATGTTCTATCTTCGTCTAGAGGATAGTAGAGAGTGTTATTTTAATAAATGCATATTTTTATATAACTACTGTGTGGTTCTCCTTCATTTAGTCATTCAGGAGGTGATATTCTGGTAAAACAAGCTGCTTTACATTTCTTCAAGATTAAGCCTGAAGGCTGCTATCCATAGCTACCACTAGGATAGCTTTCAATAAGGTTATCTTTGACCTCATGCATCATAAGGGTCGTGTGGACTAGTACAAGGTGCCCACTTTAATTCGTGGACAGCATATTCCAGGCCACCTTCTCACAATGGTAAAGTCAGATTTTGCCTAACTATTGGGCAAAAGTAGTGGTGGGTATAAAGTCTGCTCTGCTGGTGGAGATTGCAGAGTTTTGCTTGGCGTTCTGGAAAAAGTCTGCTAACTGGCGCGTGGTGGAGTTTTTTCTGACGTGTGGCTCCAAGAGTGTGAGCAAGAATTTGCCTCCTCTAGCACAATTTTCAGGTACTAGAATGCCTCCTGGTGAGATTTCTCAACACTGCATTGAAAAAGCTGCCGCAAAAGTAGATAATATACTTGAGCAGCAGAAGATAACAGTGCCCTCTGGTGCTGTTCGTGCTGATTTTACAGAGTGGAGCAAACTCCTGCCCCTAAAACTTAGTCAAGCAGCATGACGTGCCAAATTCCACCTGCCCGCAGAACTCCTCGGAATCTCACAGAGTTTTTATGTAACTCTGCGGGATTCCGAGGACTGATACTGCACAAGTTCTGCCCACCCCTAGACAAAAGTCACTTTTAAAAAGTTTCCACTTTCCTGCTTAGCACATTGGCTAACCTGTCTATGTACGTGGTATCTGTATAGCGCATAGCTAACAAAAAGGCAATTTCCCGGAAGAAAAACAATTAAAAGAGCCAGGCTAGAGCTTCTAAAGGCCTTTCTATTAGTATTCCAACTGTTACCTGGCAGATGATGGCTCCCCTGTGGTGAGGTGTGAACCACTCCCAGAACTAGGACAAAGGGACTTGGATGTGGGGTGGTGGTGTTCTTCCTTTTGCAGGATGGCCAGGGGCTGTGACCAGCCCCTTAATTAACTCCAAAGAGACCTCTCATTCTCCACCATGGTTGCACCCCTTTGATGGCCAGACAGAGTAAGGGCCATCAAATGCTGGCCTCTATGTTCACCCACCTTTTTTAGATGGTCGTACGTACAGGCCAGATTTCACTGCCAGTCACCGCCAGGAACACCCTGGTGATAAGGGGAAAGGTACACCGCTCAATGCTCCCTCCACTAAGGGAAGCATTAATTTTTTTATTTTCAAAAAGAAAATACCAGTCAGGATTTTTGTTTTAAAAATGAAAATATATATATGTTTGATGGACGGCTGCATTATGTTGAAAAAGCATTGACAAGAACCTGCCAATACTTGGCAGTTATTTCTAAATTTGGCAGGTAGAGTACCCTTGGCCTGTTGGATGGTAAGTCATCTGCCAGACCGATGGAGAAAAATTCAATCTGGATGTAAATGTAATTCTCGGTCATAAAAGATATTCTCTAAATCACAACTAGCAGACAATATTCTTAATACTGCTACTTGTTTTTCTGTGCTCTTTCCAATCTCCAGTTTTCTGGAGTAAAATGTAATCTCTTCCTTCACCTTTATTAGTTTTCTTGCCATTTCTTAACCTTATTTGTTTTGATAAAATAGTCAAAAACATTAAAATTCTGGTTGGATTTACCCTCTAGCACCAGTAATATTTTGTATTCTTTAGTCAGTGCTTCACAAGAGACACTTGTAGTTTGGATAAGTATTGGTCCAATTCCAAAACCTTCATATAGGATGAGAAGATTCCAAACCATATACTTTATTCCATTGGAGGTTTGCCCACTACTGGTAGAAAAAGGTGAATGTTTGCTTAACATATTTCTAGATTATTTTAACACTAAAAAATAAATAATAAAAGTGGTCACCTTAGTACACTGATACACCTGGTCCCAATAGAGGGAAGCAACCTTTACAATGCAGTCATTACATCGCACTACATTTACAACGCAGTCATTACATCGCAACATCCTTTACAACGCATGTCACTACAATGCAGCCATTACATCACATGTCACTACAACGCAGGCATTACATTGCATGTTATTAGAAACGCATACTATTACAATGCATAGTACCCCTACACTATCCAACACTTACCCTACTGTTGCACCCCCTGGAGTTAGAATAGTAATTTTTACCCCTACACTATCCAACATTTACCTTAAATGCAATGTAATGGTATGCGTTGTAAAGGTATAATGCGATGTAATGGAATGCGTTGTAAATCTACTTTTAAAAATTCATTGTAGTGCCCTGCGATGTAAATGTATGTGTTGTAAAAGATGTTGCAATGTAAAAACTGCATTGTAAAGGCATGGGTTGTAAATGTATGCATTGTTACGTCATACATTCGCCAATAGATAGCAAGTTATAGTGGAGAGTGTTTTAAAACAAGATACGATAAAAGTAATCAATGTGGTCAGCTGATGACAATTTCTGACGAAGTCACAAGAATCATCTATCTATCTATCTATCTATCTATCTATCTATCTATCTATCTATCTATCTATCTATCTATCTATCTATCTATCTATCTATCTATCCGCATACCTATAGACAGATAGATTTATATATGTACAGCAACCCACATTACAAGACAAACAATTGCGAAAAATTGGCCTTAGATGATATAGCTGCCCTGTGAAGACATGCTAAAATGACAAGCAGTCCATGTGATGCAGCACGTTGACAATGAAACAGAGTTTGTTCGATGGGTAGATAAACCCCAGGTGTATTCATCAACCACTATAAAGTGTGAAGTGAGCGCCCTGCACCAATGTCATGCAATGATATTCTCATACTACTACACCCATACTAATAACTGTTAATTGCACTTCAGGCACAGGCTTGATCTCAGAGTCCATTAAAGCTGTGCCACATGAACTGGGTAAACACATTTGTGCAACAGGTCTAGTTGAATGAGTCAAATGAGGAAGACCACCACTCCTTCCAACTCTCCTTCCATTCTTCACCATTGCAATAATGATGTGCTTCAAAGAAGACATTTAAGGATGGAAAAAAATCTATTTGGTATACCTATCCCCAGATACAACTTCATATAAGTTCAGACGGATGCTGCATCTCTCCTCCAATTTTCTTAAAGGCCCTTTGTTATTCTCATTTCTCAGGCTGTAGATAAAAGGGTTCAGCATTGGGGTGATGATAGCATGCATCACCGTCACCAATTTGTCCTTCTCAAGAGAGTAGCTGGAGGGGGGTCTGATGAAGATAGAATAGAATGGTCCCATAGAACAGGGTGACGATGAGATGAGAAGGGCAGATGTTGAAAACCTTGCACCTTCCCTCACTTGAAAGGATGCTTGAGATCATAGTGATGATGAACCTGTATGAGATCACTACTGTTCAGCCGAAGAGCCAGGTCTTGAGGGCCTTCCTGAAGGTGTTCAGGGAGGAGACATGTCTGATGTCTGCCAGTAGCTCGTTCAAGGTCTTGGCTGTGATGTGGGAGAGCGATCTCCCGCCTGATCTGGCTCTGTGGATCCATGGTGTTTCAGCCAGTGCGAGGTTGGATGATCAAAGGTTTCTTTTGGGAACGTGGAAGTTTATTCTGTGATTGAGGTATGTTGGTCCGTTGTTGTGCAGGCACTTGTAGGCGTGGGTGAGGATTTTGAAGGTGACTCTCTTCTCCACGGAGAGCCAGTGGAGTCGCCGTAGGTGTTGGCTGATGTGTTCGTGCCGGGGGATGCCGATGACAAGTCTGGCCGCGGTGTTCTGTACCGTTTGCAGTTTGTGGAGTAGGGACTTGTTGATGCCGGTGTAGAGTGCGTTGCCATAGTCGAGTTTGCTGGTGATGAGTGCGTGGGTGACTGTTTTCCTCGATTCGAGGGGTATCCATTTGAAGGCCTTTCAGAGAATGCAGAGGGTGTTGAAGCAGCTGGACGTGACGGCAAAAAATTTATAAGTCCAACTACCCATGAGCCAACCACCAATTGGCTACAGGTCTCGTTCTACATCACCATGAAGTAGCACAGTGGATTGCAGATGGTAACTTCTCGGCCATAGGCTATTTCTCCAAGGCGAAGACTGTCAGTACCTGCCATTGCAACAAGGATGTAAAGCTGTGTGATACAACATTTCTAAGAGATGATCCTACTCTCTGGGATTATCTTGAACAAGAGCTGGGGCACTGTAACTGTTGTTAAGCAGATGTCTACCAGTGACAGGTTTCCAATAGCGTAATGCATGGGTGCGTGAAGCTGTGGATGGGAACCAGCTTCCCATTCACTTGAGACAATGCCCTGACTAATTGCGCTTCAGGAAACTTCTTAAGACCACCCTATTTTAACATTGCTCGTCAGCCCATTGAGCAGCACAGTCCGAAGCGCAAAGATACCCTTCAGGGGGTGATTCAGGCGCTATACAAAACCCATAAATAAATAAATTGGCTGCAACATTCACCATTATAGCACTGTTGCAAAATTTTCCCAAACAAGTAAATTGCAAGGAACAGTGCAAAGAGAGCACTCTTCACAAAGGGCCACAAAAGGTTGTCTGACAGACTCAAGAGGACAAAATACATCACACTCCCTCAATTTCCTGCAGATGGAAAATGCTTATATTATTTTAAAGATAACAAGCAACCAACAGTGACAGAGAGAAAATGTATGCTGGGGAGGACAGCGATACCCTTGCAGATTTGTAAACAAGAGAATTAATTAGTAAATCAGCAGGTTCCCCAAATCAAGCATAACATGCTGTTTTAATGAGAGAGCACCCGGTCTGCACTGCTACACTTGCACACAAACACTTTTCAAATGTGAATTAGTGATCAATTATATATTTACACAGAGGAACTATTGAAAGTTGTGTTTCACCTACAATGATTCAGTCGTAGCCTCTGTGCGCGTGTGTGTGTCTGCACTGTCCTAAGGTGTTCAACTATTTCATTTTTATGTCTAGCATTCGAGACCTCTTGTATATACTTTAGTCTATACATATATGTGTATGTACTTTGTGGGCTCTGGTGATCAGCCCTAGGACTTGTCTTCTTCTACTTAGGGACTTTTTTTCTGCTCAACTGCCTCTATTTAACTGTCTCGATCGACCAGTAGAGGTCAGGAAAAAATCAGAATTGCTTTCTGCTTGTTCAACTGCCTCTATTTAACTGTCTTGATATAAAACGACCAGTAGAGGTCAGTAAAATACCAGAATTGCTTTCTGCTGAGGGACTTTCGTTTTTTTTATTTTTCTGGCAACTGCCTCTATTGAACTTTCTTGATAGAAAACGACCAGCAGAGGACAGAAAAATACCAGAATCACTTTAGCATTCTCTAGATTCCAGTCCATAGAAATTGTCCTCCACGAGCACCCATAGACAATAAAAAAAAATTCAAATCTTGTATTTTCAGTGATATGACCACCGAAGGCCCTGATTTTATATTAAAAACAGAGCTTTGCACTATACCGTTTCCCGCTGAAAGGCAATATTTCTCTCCATGTGTTCCCATACCTGGCCTGTCACGCAGTTTGGTGCTTACTTTCCCTCCATGTTAAAGAGCAGTAAATGTTTCAGCACCCAGGCTAATATGCTGCATAGCTAAATACATATAAGGTCCCAAAGGCGAGACCGATTGCATTGCAAATGCTTGTTTTTTACATGTTCAGAAATTATTTACAGATAAATGTGAGGAGTAATGTTAGCACATTTAGCAATGATGAAATACCTAGTATGATGATATTTATTTTATTTCGTTCTTGTTTTATTTTGACCGCTATAGTGCAGGCACGCTCCAGGGATTTGTGGCACAGATAGTATTTTGTTATGATTTATTCTGTGTGTATGAGATTATGGTGTTACATGGAATGCAGATGTCTGTGTGATGGGGAAGCCTCAAGGCTCATTACAGCTGGAGGAGAATGGAGCCCTAGGAGGATCCATCAGGCTGTGGTTGTAACCTACGGCCTGAAATGAGGTAAATAACGTACTTCCTACCTGATTATATCCAAGCAGGCAAATACACACCCTGGACCAGCTAGGGAAGTCCTCAGTGATGCCAGAAAAACAAATTTGTAAAAAAAAAATAGTGGTGCTTCATAAGTTACTCCATAAGTTGCTTTATTCACTAATGTGCAAACCCTAGCCAACAAGTGTTTTGAAATGTACATCTCTTCCTCAGGGCATCATATAACTAACATGTTCCATCTCAAAATCCAGATCCCAGGTTTACTAAGCTTTCACGCAACACAGCCAGAGAACTTGCTGCATTGCATGAAAAGGGAGAGAGCAGAAATGCATCATATTCACTTAGATATGGCACACTTCTGCTCTCCCCTCACACTGGTGCATTTATGGTAGCCTAGCGCAAACGCAGGCACACTTGTGTCATGCAGCAAGGGGGCTTTAGTTGTGATCATGATAGTTTTTTTGCAGGAAGCTATTCATTCCTGCACAAACCTATTATTAGAGGTGTGTTCCTTTTTCTATGTGTGCTGCAGAATGCAGCACACATGCAAAGAAGAATTAACAAGGAGAGATACAGATATTTCTCCTCGTTACTCCAATTTTGAGCCGGTGCACCATTTGGAGGCAAACCAAGTTTTACTGAATTTAGTAAATCGGGGTTTGCGTCAAATTACATGGGTGAATGTACAGGAATGCCCATGCTCAATTCATGTAGCACCTCCCAGACGTAGGGTAACGCAAGACAACGCAATGCATTGGCATTGTGAATGTTACTTAAGCACTTGTGTTGTCTTGCATCATCTCGTGTGATGCTAGGTCAATGCGAGTGCTTTGTAAATCTGGCCCTAAGTGTCATGGCATAGTGCTCCAATCCATGACCAAACACTAAACCCTGCCTCAATGGCTCCAGAATCTTGATTCCTCACCAGGAGCAGGGTTTCCAGCTCAGCATTCTTCACTCTCTGATTTCTACATTCACACAGACAGGATGCATTCCCCAATAGTCTACATAAAACTAACATTCCAGGCTGAGCACAGCAGATATCGTAAAGGAAGAAGAACAATCAGAATCCAACAAATCTCCCTCCTTCACAACATCCACACAATTGAAAGATATATCTGCACATTTATACTCTTGCTTTGTTGGGATGGAGTTGTACCTGATTAGTGTATTGTTGTATTCCCTGAGTGCTAGACTGTGTATGTCTGCTGGCCTGGCTCTTAATTGCAGGCCTGATCTAGTGTGTTCGCAGAGGCATTCAACTGTCCCTTAACATTAGTACGGTTCTAGACCTTTCCTGTGACCTGAAGTGTGCCTTCTTTTTACTAACAGTCTTGCGGTTGTCATGGTTTTTACCTTGTAGAGTCGTGGTGGAAGCGTACTATGTTTTGTTAATCCATGGTTGTTACCAGACCTTTTATTCTGCAGATAAGGGTCCTTTAGAAATCCAAGTAGGTTATTTTCTGAGAGAAACTTCTGATTAGTGTTTCTGTAGCATGGCCACTTTCTAGAGGCCACTTTGTAGGTTGCTGGCTGCAGGACACACCGGGGTTTCGCTGGAGCAGGTTTGAGGTGGAGACAGGCTGGTAGGGCTGGCGCCAAGTCAGTGGGCGTCCTCCTTTTGTTAGCTTCAGAACGGCTGTTCGGTCCTTCTTCTTCTTTTCTTCCTCTGGTTTCTTGTCTGACTTTGTTCAGGGCTGCCCCCTGAATGCTGTATTTAGGAGGCGTTTTAGGGGTCTCGAGGTCAGTAGCCAATGGGTTGCTGACCTTAGGATGACTACACCCTTGGTGTGCTCACCCCACAGGGGAGAGTGAGCACAATCTGTAATCCTGATGAGGAACTGCCTTCCATCTGCAAGATGGCGGGCACTGAAGAGTGGGCTTCACCTTGCCTCCCCCACCCGGGGGTGGGGTTGGCAGAGGTGGGCACACCTTCTGGGCTGGCTAATTTTTCCCGCCTGTATTCCTGCTGAAACGGCGGGGAGTCGGGAAGGGGGCATGCTCCTGATAGCAGGAGAGGCTAGGGGGCGCATTACAAAGGCTGCAAGGCCTTTGAAGCTCCCCTGCCACAGAGGGCTTTTCCTGGCCTGGGGGAGGTGTGACCATCTCCTCCCAGGAAAGGCTTTGTTTCTGGGCTCAGGGAGCGAAGGCTCCCACCCCAGGGGTCCAGAAACATGTCTCGTGGTAGCAGGCTGGTGTGTACCAGTCAGGGAACCCACCAGAGGCTGGTCGTTTTTCAGGGGCATCTCTAAGATGCCCCCTGAGTGCATTTTCCATTAAATCCCACACTGGCATCAGTGTGGGTTTAATGTGATGAGAAGTTTGATACCAAACTTCCCACTTTTCAGTAAGGCCATGATGGTGCTGTGGAGTTCGCAATGACATACTCCCAGCACCATATATTCTTAATGGCATTTACTGAACTTACAATGTCTAAGAATTGGCTTAGACACTGTAGGGGTACAGGGCTCATGCACCTGTACCCTCACCACTGGTATATTGCGCCCAGCTAGAGGGGTGACCGACCTATGCCTATGCTTGTTTCCAGTCCAGGAAGGACCTGGCTTGGCAGTTCAGGCTGGACTGTTCCCATGAGGCACAGGGTCAAGACTGATTTGCATATGGCTTGGTTCAAACTGGAACGGCATGGTGAGCAAAAAAACGATGGATTTAGGCCCAGATCTCTGTACTGGGGTGAATGTATCGCATTGTTCTGCATTCTGTCCATCAACTGTTGTTTTTGCATTTGTCACCCCGAGTGATAAGGGTATGCCCAGACGTGGGTCCCTTGCTCTCCATGCCACTAGAATCAAGCTATCCTGACTGAAGAGGGGTGAAACCCCGAAACCGGTCCTAGGATGCTTGTTTCCAGTCCAGGGAGTACCTGGCCTGGCAGTTCGGGCTGGACTGTTCCCATTGGGCACAGGGTCAAGACTGATTTGCATATGGCTGGGTTCAAACTGGAACGGCATGGTGAGCAAAAAAACGATGGATTTAGGCCCAGATCTCTGTACTGGGGTGAATGTATCGCATTGTTCTGCATTCTGTCCATCAACTGTTGTTTTTGCATTTGTCACCCCGAGTGATAAGGGTATGCCCAGACGTGGGTCCCTTGCTCTCCATGCCACTAGAATCAAGCTATCCTGACTGAAGAGGGGTGAAACCCCGAAACCGGTCCTAGGATGCTTGTTTCCAGTCCAGGGAGTACCTGGCCTGGCAGTTCGGGCTGGACTGTTCCCATTGGGCACAGGGTCAAGACTGATTTGCATATGGCTGGGTTCAAACTGGAACGGCATGGTGAGCAAAAAAACGATGGATTTAGGCCCAGATCTCTGTACTTGGGTGAATGTATGACATTGTTCTGCATCCAATGTAGATGCCTTAGTTTGCTTTAATTAGGAAGAGAATGTGGTAATAAGTACCTGCCCCTTTAAGCCTATTCGCGAACATCACCATTGAAAAGTAGGCGAGTGACCTTCAAGTCAGACTATAATTGACTAAAGGCGGGATTGGTTTTCCTTCCTAGTTAGACCTTAAGTGGTTTTCTACCACAGATATCAATGTTTGTCCTCATCCAACGGTATGTGCATACGCCTTTAATATGCAAATAGATACTATTGCTATGAAGTGCACGATAGGTCAATTCGGATCAAAATTGACCAATGGTAGGAGGGCTTACGGAATATAGCAGAGTTCCCAATCATCGGCGGCGTTTGTACACCGATACGACTCCCTGAAATTGGATGAACAGAGAATGAAGATCACTTGGTGAGTGCTAATCAGCTTTGCGGTAACTAGTGAATATAGAAGGGGTTTCTCCTTCTGTTTCTTTGAACGTGGGGTATTTTGAAGGTAGTTACCTAGATGTATACACTCTTTTATAGATGACGTTATTGCACGTCCTCCCCAAAAAAACGAACGACATACGCACACGCCGCAGTTCGGAAGGGACAGCCCCAACGCTGATTTGGTGAGTGTAAATCGGCCTTTCGGTCTAGAGTAAATATGGAAGGGGTCTCGCCCTCTGTTCATTTAAACGTGGGGCATCTAAAAGTATTTACCTAGATATACACATCTCTTTTTTTAGATGACGTTACTGCACGTCTTTCCCCAAAAACAACCGAACGACTTACGCACACGTCGCGGTTCGGATGGGACAGTCCTAACGCTGAATGTTTACACTTTGTCGAGTAAGTATTACAGAACAATCGTAAGTTAGAAGAAACAGTTACGGATATCCCCACTATAAGACATTAACTTTAAGGGACTTTGATATTGTGTTTTCTTTCAGATTGAAGGGCAATATTAGCTCTTCAGTGGGCTTCTTTCAACACGCGTTGCTACATCTGTTAAATACCAGTGGCTCACCCGCACATGTAAAATCTAACGGTATAAATTCGATCATCACGGGTTGGCGAAACGTTATTAGACTTTAAGTAAGTAACATACAGAACTCACAAGTTACTAGTAAGATCTAGTTATACCTATAAAGGAACTAAAAAAATGTTAAAACATAGATATGGCGCTCTTTTCTATTCAGCACAGGAACCCAATCTGAAAAGTACCGACTCGTTTGATGCACTTTAGGTTGGCGGGAATTTCTACCTGGAGTCCATTGGAAATACGCGGAGATTTAAAAGTAAGTTAGCTAATGCTATATACACAAAGTAGGTAGATCTGGATCAAAAAGATAAAAGAATAAAAATAAATTGCAAACAAAATATATCTATACCATCCCTATTATTATTTTATTCTGTTGCAGAGCTTTTGGTACTCATACGTCCCATAACTCATTAACAGTGATAAAGCATCCCGGCACTAAGTGGACAGACCTGCCAAAACGCCCCAGTTAGTGAAAATCAGTCGGCGGCATGTATACAAAGTAATAAGGTAATGAAATAAAACATGCAGACACGACTGTGTGTACAGCGAGTAAATAGAATCCCAATGAACTTCATTTACATTTTCGCTATAATATTTGTCTTATATAGATTCCAAACCAGGTTACGAGAAAATTATAAACATTTATAATTATTAAAAAAATAGTACTTAAGTAACCTTATAAATAATATAAATAATAGATGAATTGACTGTACCATCTCATATAGATTGAAGAGGCATATTAACCACTAGATATATCCGGATGTTTTGAACTTTTTCAACTCAGGAACTGTAATGGTTGTATTTGGAATACTGTAGACCGCTAAGGTGAATTGGAAATGAATGAGATCGACTTTGTTCGATCTGTTGTAGATAATATGTATAGGAATTTGTATAAAGATAAAAATCGATATATGTCTGTAAATAGTTGTAAATGAAGATAGGTTTTTTAGAATTACTAATATGCACTTTAGTTTGTTATGGTATGTACAGACAATTATAGTTTGTTTCTCTTATTGTAGGAGGTATCAGAATTATGGCCACCTGAAGAAGGCTGATCGCCGAAACGCGCGTAGAATCAAGCATTAGCCATAACCAATGATTATTCCCTGTATTGTTTTTTGTTTTACATTGTTTTTGTGTCTCCTGTTGGTATTTTATTGTATAGTAGAATCACAAATGTTTACACGAATACGATATTACATAATGATTTTGATACAGAATATGTATAAAGAAGAGCTATACACATATATATAAAAATGAGAATAAGAAAGTAAGAAATAAAATGAGTTAATGGAAAAAATATGTGTATTAGTTGTCGTATTCAACCAATAGGGAATCAAAACTGAAGTGTTTGATTGTTTGTGCATTACCTTTGTTGAATTGTTTCCTATATAGTTTTGTTCAAAAAATGTTTGCTTTAAAACCCTAGGATAGGAAATCTAATTTAGGGGTACCCTTGTTAAATTACAATATAAATTGTTCTGCATTCTGTCCATCAACTGTTGTTTTTGCGGTGGGTTGTAGGCATGGCGCACAGGATGTGTGCCATGTCGACTCTTCACTTTGTTCTGCAGCAAAACACGCGGCCTCAAATGCCAGTGTGTGTGTGTAAAGGTACAGGGCCTTTAAGAGTGCCACAATAAGTGCTGCAGCCCTTAGAGGCCTTCCCTGGCCACAGTGCCCTTGGTACCCATGTTGCCTTTCACAAGGAACTGACATGTGGCCAGAGAGGTGCCAATTGGGGGTACAAGGTACAGTTTTGGGGAAAGAACACAGGACCTGGGAACCTGATTGTCAGGGACCCAGGACACATCAAGTCAAAGTACATCAGTAGTCTGGCAAAAAGTAGGGGGGTTGCTGCAACAGAAACTCAGCTTCCTACACTTAGTCATATCTAAAAGTATTTCTGCATGTTCCCATAAACATGCTGATCTGGTGCTCACTATGTGTTTCAATGCAATAGTCCCTATTGCATGCTTTATGCTGGTTTACAGAGCTATACTGTTCAGTGTTACCAATGTCATATCTGGTTCCCGTGTGATGTCACTTAATAAACTCAAAATATGTTTTGTGTCCTTTATATAGGATTGATGGTTTGTGGGATTCAAGTCAGTATGTGAAGTTAGCATAACGTATCTTGGGCTGTATCTCTACTCCATGTGCATCTAGAACTGCTTTATAAGACAACCCATTTGGTCTCCTTGTCTTGTATGATAGAAAGGGCCGAAAAGCCATACTGCGCCCATCTTGGATCATGACCAGTCGTGCCTCAGATCACGTGGTTCTCTCTGAACACCGTCTGTATGATTTAGCCCGTACCAGCCTAGAGACAGGGTGAATTGTATTTACGGCCAAGGCCCAAGGTCACATCTGCAGTAGGGAGTATTAAGCGAAATTCCTCTGTGCCCGAGACGAAAGGGAGTCACCCGGCCGACCTTCTCTGAAGAAGATAGTAACCTTATGTGTGCAGATGGTGTGAGCTCATTTAGGAGCTCTAGGGCTAACTGGTGTTTTTCCACTTACAATGCTTTGTATGCTGAGTCTGTTATGTATATAAGTGTGATTCTGTCAAGGGGCCAACAGTCTTCCTCGGCGCACCTGATGGGTGAAGATCGATGAGGCTCCTCTATGTAGAGTTCTGTTGTGGCCAATAAACGCTTGCACCTTCTACGTTGCCAACTGCTTATTATTGACTGGATATTGCGGGCCACTGGTAAGTGTGGCCCTTGGGATTACTATATAGATTACTTCAGTTGGCGACCACGAAGGGACCCCGTGATAGGGTCTTTCCTCCCCCGTATTCGGGCGGCAGGATCGAGGGCGTCTTGGCCGGGCGGGCGGAGGGGAGCTCGACGTCCACTCCGTGCTCCCGATCGGGGTGCCCTCTGCTGCTAGTCACCCTTCACCGGGGTCCTACGGGCTTGAACCCAGGACCTGACCGTGTTGGTGGTAAGAAGTTGGCAGCGGAGAACGGACATTCGTACCTGGGTGCACCCGTTGAGTAATTTGTTTGTTTGAGGTATGCGCTGTTGAGCGGTGCAATTGTTTGAAGCACGCGCTGTTAAAGCGGTGCATTTGGAACGGTTAACCGTATTTGATTTGAGGGGTTGTGAGTACCCTAGGAGAATTACGGAGGTCTTGCAGGGTGGTCCGGTAGGGACTGGCTGCAGAGACTCCGCGGATCTTTTGTGATTTTGAGATACTGATCAGATGTCTAATTGTTACCTGTGAGTGATACACGGCCGGATTGCACTCGAAAAAGCCTGTGGCTGTAACTGGGTAGCCATGAGACATATCTGAAGTACGGCTTGAACTACATCAGAACAGTCTCAGTGGTGAACCAGGGAGGTCATGGGATGGTCCGTATTCCAGTCCGTGGTTACCCCTGTCTGACAGCCTCTTGCCAGTCTGTTGGGAGACTGCTTGTTGTGATTCTGTTGATCCTTTTGAATAATTCTCCACGAACGGGAGTCGACGGGCTCGGTTCGTTTTTTTGGATGCATCAAGTTTGGATAGGTTGAACTGCAGAGAATAATGTCGACATACATGTTATCTGTGGTGTAAAGTCTGTTATATGTTATTTGTGTCTGTCTACTAACCAACATGTTGTGTTTCAGCAAATTGAATTGTTTTGGTTGTTGTTGCCGGACCAGCGACTCTCGTTTGGCTGAGAGTCAGCCTGCTCCTCCTGAGGGCAGCCCTAGTCATTTCATGTATGTGAAGCATGGAATTGCCCCCATATTGTTCAATACCTTGTGGCATAAGTATACTAAAGGTAATGAAGAATTACAGTGGCCAAAGACTGGTTCATTTGACGAAAAGAAAATTACCTTTTTACAGGAACAACTATTTTCTAGGCGCAGTAGGCAATCTATGTTTGATGCTTTAAACGCCTGGCAGAAAGAAGCCAAGCAAAGACGGATGAGGGGGGAGAAACTAGCGAAAGCTAAGGCTGGCCAGACCGTAACTCAGAAAGCTGTAGCCTATGACAGGGCTAGGGCGGACAAAAGGATTGATTGTATGAATCGGGAGTTTAGATTGAAGGTCGATAAAAGTTATGTGGCTCGACCTAATGCGGAGGATGAAATAGAAGACCTGCTGGACATGGGCCACCACCCCCTTATGTCCCGCAACGATTATATCCGGAGGCATCCACAGCTAGTGTATCGGCGGTGGCAGGGACAGTCGCCCCTACGCCGGCTCTAGTTGCCTCCACAGCAACTCCGGTTGCGTCGGCGCCTCAGCCTCCCTCCCTCACGCCTGTCACTGATCTCTCTCGGCTGACTTCCTCTGTCTCGGAAGTTATAGCTTTATTACCCAATTTGTTGTCAGCCACAGCAGCTGAAGCTCCCCAGTTGACACCGGGGGCCATACATTCTCCCTCTGCCTTGACCTCCTCTTCCGCGAGTGCAACACCTTTTGCAGCTGTTTCAACTCCGGTACATCCGGCCGGTTCATTAGACGGCAAAAGGCTGTTCACTCGATCAGCTTTAGGAGCAGAGGAAAAGGAAACCATTGCCGCACAAGCATCCCAATGGATGCGGCAATCTATTTATACCCTGTCTGACATATGGAGCACCATGACTGATTACGAACCAGTGATGCAGCAGCACGCGTTAGCACACATGGCTGGACGCCTCATCTCACTGTGGGAGCAAGTTTATAACAGGGAAAAGGCTCCGACTATACTATATGACATTCATACCCAGGCACACAAGTCTCAGTTAAGTCCAGACGAGGTGTATAGGAATGTGAGAACTTTGGTCAGTTACCGAACACGCCTACAAGCAGCTAGTCCCGCTGGGGTACAGCAGTTTCCAATGCGTGAGGTGCACCCCATTTATCACCCAGAAGTAACTGAGATAATAGACGCGCAGGGGACGGTTACCCGCCCGAGAGTAGACGCCCGTTTTCAGGAGCAATGGGAATACACCCCGTGGAAACGCAGCGAGGTACTTTCATTGAAAAACCAGTTGCCGGACCCCAGAAAGAATCCTACAGCATACTATAAGGAACTCACGGAGGCCGCCTCCTCGGCGGTAATGACACTGGCTGATATCGAGCTGTTTTTTGCTCTATTGGTGCCGGTGGACATATGGCGGCAGGTACATGACCAGGACCATGTGACGGAGTTCGGGGGAACCTGGGAACAATTGAGGGATTGGGATAGGGATCGTAAGCCAGGGGATAAGCCTAGAACTGAAATATTGACCCTGCCGGACAAAATAATAACTTACATGCATTCACTAATCCCTCCCAGGAAAGTGGACTGGGATAAATTGACCGCGTGTAAACAAAAGAAGGATGAGAGCGTGTCTGATTTCTTTACGAGGTTTGAAGGGGTTTTCATTGACTTTAGCGGGCATGATCTGTCCAAGGAGGGTGGCATACGCCTGTTTGTTAATAGGTTTGTAACTAACCTATTACCCGAGATATCAGCCCGACTTCAGGCTGCGGAGAGTACCTGGACTACATCTACCCCTTCAACTATCTTAAGTATGGCCCAATACTATGAGCATCGGGAGAATGAAAGTAAGGAGAAAACAGAAAAGAGATCGAAGGATTTGAAGACTAGAGTTCTGTTACAGCAAGTTGAAAGAGGCCGAGGGAGGGGTCGGGGAACGCAGAACTTCGCCCCACGAGGGGCGGGCCCCGGACAGAGTGGAGGACGAATGGATTTGGGAATAAATCAGTGCGCATTCTGTAAGCAGGAGGGGCATTGGCGAGCTCAGTGTCCGTTGTTACAGGCACAAAACGGCGTCCCGAGGGGCCAAGGGAGGGGCCGTGCTGGTGGTCATCGAGGTGGGCATACGAGACAGGAAGGTGTTGGGCAAGGTGAGAATAGTCAGAATTATTTTGACCATGGTCAGGGGAAGCAGTACTACAATGAAGGGTGTGTGAGTAACGACGCGGGAGGCTATTCTGAGGCATAGGAGAGCCGAGGACAGAGTGGGGGACGTGTGTCAATTCCAGTAGATCTAAACGGACCTTATGTGCATGCCCGTCTAATGGATACACCAGGTAAGTTTTTAGTTGACACAGGGGCTATGAATAGTTCTGTTTCACATGCCCTTGTCCCTGGGGCTGCTCTGTCCGGCCAGAATAATGTGCCTGTAGGATTCTCTGGAACTCCGGTGGTAAGCCCCATCTCACAACCTCTTTCTCTTACTTTGGGACCGATTTCAATTGATTCACCCTTCCTTCTAACCTCGCAGTGTGGTGAAAATCTCTTGGGGATGGACATACTGAAGAGGCTATATGCCCGCATCCATTGCTCTCCAGATGGTGTTTATTTGACGATCAAGAAACCCTTTCCTCATTCAGCGCAATGTTTTTCCAAAACGGACACTCTTCCCCCTGAACTTGCAAGGATTCCACAGAGTCTTTGGGCTACCGGGGATACTGATGTGGGTTTGTTGCACATCCCACCCATTTCGATCACCCTGAAACAAAATGCCCGATTACCTAGAATCCCGCAGTATAAGATTGCTCCTGCGGATGAGCGGGCATTATTGTCCATCATTCATGATTTGATCTGCACCGGTGTAGTGGAGGAGACAGCTTCCAAAACGTGCAACAGCCCTATCCTCCCTATTCTTAAATGTGCCTCGATAGATCAAAGCCCTGATTATGCTGACACATATCGTTTTGTGATTGACCTGCGTGAAATAAACAAGATTGTAGTACCCCAATATCCCGTGGTGCCTGACATCACTACTATTTTGACGATGATCCCCCCAACTGCTAGGTTTTTCTCTGTCATTGATTTAAAAAATGCTTTCTTTAGTATTCCCATTCATCAAGATAGCCGTTATCTTTTCGGCTTCTCGTTAGGAGGCCGCAGCTTCAGATTTTGTCGCGCCCCACAGGGCTATACAGAAAGCCCCAGTATTTACAGCCAAGCGCTTAAAACGTTACTGGATACACTAACTTTGCCAACCGGTAACGTTCTGGTGCAGTATGTGGACGATCTCCTCGTGGCCTCTGATACCGAGCACGGTTGCCGAGCGGCGATTACTGCGTTGTTACAGCATTTGGCAGACCATATAAATAAAGTGTCGTTGTCTAAATTTCAATATTGTCGACCGGAGGTGACCTATCTAGGTCATCTCCTGTCGAAGGAGGGAAGACGACTGACTCCCGATCGCATCATAACTATATCTAACATGCCTGTTCCACGCACGCAACGTGATGTCCGCGCTTTGCTTGGCATAACTTCTTACTGTCGCCAGTGGATCCCTAATTATTCCCTATTGACTAAACCTTTCTTGCATCTAACGACTAAAGATGTGCATGAGCCTTTACCTTGGACAGCTGAATGTCAGAATGCTTTTGTTTCTTTGAAATCTGCTCTTTGCTCTGCTCCCGTGCTTGGCACCCCTGATTACCGGAAGCCTTTTGTACTCTACGTGCATGAGGTGGACGGTTGCTCGCTTTCAGTGTTAACACAAGGATTTGGTGGTAAGCAAAGACCTTGTGCGTACTTTTCGGCGGTATTGGACAATGTCGCCAGAGCACTTCCCAGTTGTCTGAGAGCCACGGCTGCGGTTGCAGTGGCGATCCGACAATCGGAAGGGCTCGTCCTGAATACGGACCTGACAGTGATGGTGCCTCATGCTGTGGACGTATTGTTGAACAGGACGCAGACCCAGTACTTAACTAGTGCGCGTCTTACGGGGTACGAATTGACCCTGTTTGCACCACACATCACCATCAAACGATGTGTCACCCTGAACCCTGCTACGTTACTACCTCTCCCTCTGGAAGACCACAGTCAAGATATACATGATTGCATATTTCGGACAGAAGAAGAAACAAAGGGGCGGATAGATTTGACAGACATTCCTTTATCTGACCCTCAAGGGGAATTGTATGTCGATGGCTCATGTTTCAGGTTACCTAACGGCACTACGACCGCTGCTTATGCGATCACCACATTGCAAACAGTAGTTGAGACTGCCAAGATACCTTATCGATCAGCCCAGGCTGCCGAGTTGGTCGCACTACTGAGGGCTTGTGAATTAGGTGAAGGGTTAAGGATAAATGTCTACACCGATAGCCAGTATGCTTTTGGCGTAGCACATAGCTTTGGGAGGTTGTGGGCAGAGAGAGGTTTCCTTACATCCCATGGTCAGAAAATAAAGCATGGTCAGTTGGTTTTGAGATTGTTGGCCGCCTTGACCTTACCCCAAGCCATAGCCGTAGTAAAATGTAGCGCTCATAAAGCAGTAGTTGATGATGTAAGTAAGGGAAATTCCTTTGCGGACAGAATTGCTAAAGAAACTGCCCAATCTAATACCACCTCCATGTTTGTAGCGAGCCTGCATAAAGGGATGGTAGAAACAGAGACATTCAATAACACTATAGACAGTGTGAAAGAATTGCAATCAGAAGCAACCCCTGAAGAACTAAAGTACTGGCAAGAACAGATAGGGAAGCTGGATGACAATGGATGTTGGATTGACCTATCAGAAAGATGTAGATGGCTTCTGCCGAATGCATTCGTGAATGTGGTCGTGTCCATGGCACACGGGCCCGCACATGTGGGGATACAAGGTATTTGCGCAATACTAGATCCCGTATGGTATAATACCAACATCCATAGGACTGCAAAGCAACTGGTTCAGAATTGTATGATCTGTCTACAGCATAATCCAGGGGGTAGCATCCCTGTTCTGACCGGTAGCTTCGCGCCCCCCACCCTACCTGTGGAGGTATTACAAATGGATTTTATTCAGTTGGAGCGGGTTAACAATCTCAAATATGTCTTGGTGGTGGTTTGTACGTTCAGCAAGTGGGTGGAGGCGTACCCTGCCAAGGAAAATACTGCCCTAGCCACCGCGAAAGCCCTAGTAAAGGAGTTCTTCCCCCGCTATGGGTTACCACGGGTGATCTGGAGTGATAATGGGAAACATTTCAATGCTGACCTTGTTGAACATGTTTGCAAGGGCCTGTCCATACAGCAGAAGTTCCATGCTGCCCGTCACCCCCAATCAGCAGGACTGGTGGAAAAATATAACGGGATCTTAAAATTGAAATTAGCAAAGCTACAGGCTACCACAGGACTGAAATGGCCTGATCTCTTACCCCTGGCCTTACTGTCTGTAAGAACCACTCCCCACTCCCGCAGTGGGATATCGCCGTATGAGGTGATATTTGGTAGGCCCTCTAATGTATGGGGTGTGCCGCGACCAAAATCCCTTAGAGACATTGAGTACCCTATGTTGGCAGACTATCTTTATGCACTGACTAAAGATCTTCGTTCTATTCATCAACAGATATCAGCAGTACTGCAGCCTCTGCCGGAGGGTCCTGGACACAGCCTGGAGCCTGGACAGTGGGTCCTGGTTCGGAACTACCAACGGAAATCGAGTCTGGACCCACGCTGGACCAAGCCCTTTCAAATACTCTTGGCTACGAGGACGGCAGTAAAAGTTGAAGGGAAGCGGCATTGGATACACGTATCGCATCTGAAAAGGGACCCACTTCCTTTGCCGGACGATCAGAGGGACCTGAGCGAAGCATCGAGGCACGAAAGTGATAAACCTACCGAAAAGTCACCCTCCCCAGAAGCCCAAGGAGAAACGGATGGGCGAGTGGAGGGTGTCGTGAGTTCGGCGACATCTGCGACAGGTAATTTGACGCCTGGGAATGCAATAGGTGACAGAGAAAGTCACACACCCAGTCCTTTACCTGAACCCTCTGTGGCTGTTCTTTTTATTAATCCTGAAATACCGGGTCATGTTCGCTACAACCTGCGGCCCCGACAGAAAGTAAAGATCCCAGGTTCAGTCTAGAGAATGAGAATGAAGGTCTGAGTAAAACCCTGGGAAAGGTAAAAACACTGGACTTAACTAGTGGAGAGCTTGGAACTTTTTGATAACGCTGTGTTCAGAAAGAAGATAGAGACACTGATTAGTTGATAGGGGCCCAGGTAGAGTTTCTTTCCAGCAAGAGTTGTGTCAAGTGCAACTCCGACGCGAGAAGTTTTTGTGCCCTTCTTCCTTTTTGTGTTGCATGGAACAATAGGAGTCTGCCTGTGAGGCTCGAATACGGACACAGGAAAGAAGCACCCTCCGGCAGGTTGGACTGCTTGTAAATTCCCTTTTTCCCGAGATTATACCTGGACTTTTAGTGAGAATGTACCCTTTTGCCCGTTTTGTCCCTGAAGAGGAGCGTCCCATAGTGCACCGCCCTTTGTATTCACATCTGCCAATGTTTTCGACTTGGAGTTTGCATGCCAAGATTGTTTTTATTACCATAATAGTTGTTTCATTAATGTTATGTTTAGGAATGTTCATCTATCTAGAATTCCGCCATCCTGTGCACACCCTGATAGCTACCACCCGCGCTCCCGAGGAGCACCACTTTCAGACTTTTGCACCACATAAAGAGAGGCATCGTCAGACATATGTGAATAATGCTTTTATTGAAATGTTACATCAGACTCATAGTTCAACGAATGTCACGAATTGCTGGGTATGTGGCCTCCTTCCTACTGTAATGCACAAGCATGATCTATTCATTTCAATGCCTTTGTCATATTTAGGCAGTTGTGAAGCTTGGTTCAAATTATTGTCAATGATGTATGAACATTATACTGTTGATGAACACCGATTCTCAGAGAAGGATTACAAACTAATCCTGGCCTATATAGAAAGGCACCAGGGATTCACCCCAAATGCTGAAGGTACGAATGGTACTCTGGATCCTACCGCCTGCATGAATGTGTATACGGAACATGAAAATGACACCTGGTTGAGGGACGAAGTGTTAGATTTTGTGTCCTTCAATTTTACCGAGTATTTCAGATATTTCCAGGAACTAAATGTATCGAATGATAGGATCATTCCGGTCCCTGTGTTGAACACCTCGTCCTCCTTTTGCATACATGGTACTGGCCATCTATCTGTTGGAGTTAGCAAATGTAACTATACCTATAGCTTACAAACCTTTAGTAGCCCGCCTATACTCACTCCTCCAAATGTATATTTCGTGTGCAGAGAAAATGCTTATACCTGGCTCCCCAGAGGGTGGTCAGGTAAATGTTACTTATCCTTCCTATACCCTCCCGTTTATATAGCCCCTTCCGACTATCATAGATCTCACACACTGAACCGAAGGAGTCTCGAATCAGGAAACGCTGATAGGGACGCCACAGACCAGACTGATACCCCTGCCCAGCATTTTGTCGATGTTATAAAAGGAGTTCTGCCTATATGGGGGACCATTATAACCAGTAAGGAGATTAGAAGATTGTCTAGGGTAGTAGAGGGGGTAGTAAATACCACCGCAGGGATATTGACTAATATAACTGTTGAGCTTCAAGCGACCAGACTTGTGACCTTCCAAAACCGCCTTGTTTTAGATGTTATCCTTGGTGATCGCGGGGGAGCATGCAGAGTGATCGGCAGCTCCTGCTGCGTATATATACCTGACTCCGCCCCTTCGGTTCATCTGGCCATTCAGAAGTTGCATCGATTAGCATCTGAAATACATACGGAGACAGGTACTTGGTCCCTTTCGGGGTGGTTCTGGGGTCTCCTTACCACCTGGGGTTGGAAAATATTCATGGTCCTCCTAGGAATAGGGGGTTTCCTTTTTACCTGTTGTATTTGCATTCAATGTGGGCCCGCCTGTTGCTCCTATTGTGCTGCCCAAGTTCGTCTTGCTCTACCTAAGCCTGAAGCAAACTCTGCTAGGGTGAGTGCTCAACTAGTGCAGAAAGAAATACATGACATAATGCAGATAGACGAGGGTATTTTCGAAGAATAAGTTTGATGGATAGCTACATTATGCTAAAAAGGGCCGTTCTGTGGGATTCAAGTCAGTATGTGAAGTTAGCATAACGTATCTTGGGCTGTATCTCTACTCCATGTGCATCGAGAACTGCTTTATAGGACAACCCATTTGGTCTCCTTGTCTTGTATGATAGAAAGGGCCGAAAAGCCATACTGCGGCCATCTTGGATCATGACCAGTCGTGCCTCAGATCACGTGGTTCTCTCTGAACACCGTCTGTATGATTTAGCCCGTACCAGCCTAGAGACAGGGTAAATTGTATTTACGGCCGAGGCCCAAGGTCACATCTGCAGTAGGGAGTATTAAGCGAAATTCCTCTGTGCCCGAGACGAAAGCGAGTCACCCGGCCGACCTTCTCTGAAGAAGATAGTAACCTTATGTGTGCAGATGGTATGCGCTCATTTAGGAGCTCTAGGGCTAACTGGTGTTTTTCCACTTACAATGCTTTGTATGCTGAGTCTGTTATGTATATAAGTGTGATTCTGCCAAGGGGCCAACATTCTTCCTCGGCGCACCTGATGGGTGAAGATCGATGAGGCTCCTCTAGGTAGAGTTCTGTTGTGGCCAATAAACGCTTGAACCTTCTACGTTGCCAACTGCTTATTATTGACTGGATATTGCGGGCCACTGGTAAGTGTGGCCCTTGGGATTACTATTTAGATTACTTCAGGTTAGACACAAAAGGTTGCCTATACTTAAGACTTTGGGTCTTCCCGGTGGAAATGGGAGATCCTTGTGTATCTTAGGAAGAGTGTAAAGGCATGGATATCTTGGGCAGTCCACCTTCTAGTATGTGTATTCAATGTCATCTAATAGACACCTGTCATGCCACTGTTTCAGTGATCTACTGTTCTTAGTTGACAAGTCACAGATTGGATTACCAGTCACGTTTCCATAGCACAGAGGGTCATTCAATTGTGTTAGTATATCATGTTCATAGTCCATATTGATCATCACCACGATGTTCCAACCTTTGTTAGCTTCACTAATAGTGATATCCGTATCTGTTTTAAGTAATCTCAGAGCTTCATGCTCGCCTTTGCTAAGATTATCTACCCTCATTTGGTGTAGTCCCCGTCTTTGACTATACTTGTCCAAATCACCCAAAATCAATTTGTGAAAGATGTCTATGTTATCCCCTCCTGGCAGAGTAGGTGTCCACTTGGACTTATTCCTAAGTCCACTTGAAGCATTCAAATCTATCTGTACATTCAAGTCATCTAATATCTTCCTTGTAGTGGTGGGATCCCCTTCATAATCAGAAATAGACCACAGGGTATTAGTGTCATATATATCCTGTATATATAGAGCACTGGACCCAAAATTAGTTTGCAATGTATTGTAGATTTTATTACCTTGAGGATTAAGTTTGAAGAATTGTTCATCTTCAGACGTCTGATAAATGTAAACAGATCTATTTTCATGCTTTCAATATTCCCAGAACTCCTTGGGGAAAAGCCCATTCCTTTCTGCAGAAGTGAAATCATGTCAGAATTCAAGGTTTTATTTACCAGATTGATCACAGAGACATCATCTAATATTTCCTCTCCCACGATCTCGTTTACATGCCCTTTCTTTCTATCTGGGCAGCCCCTTCTTTTTCCCCTGTGAGATTTTTTGTGCTAACTATATGCCTTATCTGTTCCTGATTCCCTCTCTTGATCCTTTGTTCTTCTCCTAAAAAATAATTTTCTGACGGGGTCTGTCGTGATGTACCTTCCCCTCCCTCTTTCTCACTCTCATTAGTTACTGGGTATGAAGTGATGTAGAGCTTGAATCTACTGATGCTACCTCAGGTGTCTTATCTCTCATGTCACTTGGAATTAGATGGTCATATTTCCTCGAAAAAGTGAAAATTGTACTACTGCTCCTGTAATCTATCTCATCTATTCAATTTTTTAGCTTTGCATTGTTTTATCTCATCATGATGTTTGACTATGATCTCATTCAAAATTGTGTAATTTTTCTCAGTTGCCTCAACAAGAATGAGATTTTTAATCTCAGATTCAAGTTTAACAAATTCTGTCTGTAACTCAGATACCTTCCTGTCTGCGTTTTCAATGAGGATACCCGTTAGATTCATATGATTAGATGTTAGCTCCTTCCATCAGGCAAACAGCAGGTCTTTATCCAAATCATCATAGGGTGGGATGATTTGTGATATCAACCCTCTTGGGATACTATTAGGTTTTACATATTTCTTTAGTGTCCCACCGTCCTAAAATTTGGACATTTCCATTTTTTTCAGTCTCTCAAGTCGTATAAATGTATCCCTATAACCTTCTCTGTGCTGTGGATTTCCACTCCTTGCTGTCTCCCCAACGGTACTACCTCTGCATTGGTTGCTCTATCTCAGTCCATTGTATTATCCATATCTATATTATTTACTTGTGTCGCAGGCTGCCCCCTGTATTTTGCACAATGTCAGTGCTGATGCAATGCTCACAAAGGTAGGAGATTCACCCCACTCCCCAATCATGTGATCAAGAGATCATTGTAAATATCAAATCTTAGCCTCAAGCACACGTTTGAATATAATGTTTACAGTCCATGTTGATATATTCAAAAATCACCATCCATATTTCGAAGTTGTTTTTTAATTGTTCAGCCTGTTGATCACTTTGTTTCTAGCCATAAAGCCAACACATGTTTCGTCATTGTTAGTGATTAACCCAGGACTTCCTCAGGGCTAAAACAGATAGAGAAAATGTGGTTGGTTATAACGTTACAACTCTCTACATTACCAATTGCACCTTAAATTTAGTGACATTGGTGTCAATGTATATATCGCCTAATGTCCCTGTCCATAACATATGTGTGGAAACCCATGCACAATATATTATATATACAGCAGATATATAGCTACAATGATATATCATCAACGTAAATTGTCCCATAGACTTATTGTGTATAAAAGAGGGGTTCTAATTGTGTACCGCCATCTATGTTATCTTCCACAATGTGCCTATTCGAAAGCATGTATCCTAGGTCATCATATCTCAGTGCTTAACAATAGCACACATTATCACTACTAGTACAACACCTTTCGATGAAAAATAAAAAGTACCTCTCTGTTTCAAAAGAATATCCGATTCTAAAAGAAGGGAACCAAAACCCATGGAATCATCACTTCATGTTGCAATAACTAAAACAACAAATCCCTTACTATTGCCCAGACTATATGCATATATTGTTGACGGTTTTACTTCTTTCCCAGAAAAAAATCAATATAATGCACCCTTCAATTTTCCCTGTGACTATGCAAATTAGCCATCAGACACTACAGATAAAACTCCCAAATGTACGGAAAATCAAAATCAAAACCATAATGCACTCACGCCTTAAGCTGTAGTCACTTAAATTAGTGCTGGACAGTAACAGAAATTCAGAGATCCCCAGCCTTAAAAAAACATTTAGAAAGCAAAAGTAATATTAATTACATATCATGGACCTATGCTTAAAATATCAGTGTTCCCCATCTTAATCAATCAAAACAAGCCCCTGTCTGCTTACCATTTGTGCACTATTCGGTCCGAGTGACGATGAGCGTGTACACTCGAAAATCTGCTTTCAACTCAGGCGCCATCAAACACATCCTTATGTGTTGTGATGATGAAGATGGACTAGCCAGAAATGCCGTGCGGATGCTTACCGCGAAAGGCCGCCATCTTGGAAAAAGCAAAAGAATCCTCATGAATATTATAAAACTATTTTGACAGATGAAATGTAGCCAATGGCCCTGATTTTTTCTATTTGTGGTGAGGTAGAATTAATATATCCACCTCCATATATGAATATATTAAAAGCATCAATTTAATTCCACTATGTATATGGAGGCGATGTGGATCATGAGTTTAAGGACATTTGAATTAGGCCTCAACACGGATCATGAATAACAATATTTTTTGGGAGAATGAGCCAATGACTGTGGGTAAACGTGGGATCCTAAATATGAGACTCAAGAAGGCAGAAGTTGTTGATGCCCTTTAGATTACACTAATTGTGTTCTATCTTGAATATGAACATTACCGCCATCTATATTAGAACACCTGAGTTCCTATTTGTTAGAAAGGATAGACGGACCGGGAGGGTCGGCCGGGGTCAGGAGGAGAGGTCTCCGGGGAGAGCCGTCTCCAGCGATCGTACAGACAAGTAACTTCCCCCCCACAGACAGATACCACACACGGATAAGGTTCAGTGTTCTTTATAAGCACTTCTTAAGGTACGGTTGAATGGTACAAGGAGGACTGGACTCAGGGGTCCCCTCGATTCAAGTCTCTCAAAGCAGGGTAAGGGGTAGCGGGACAGTCTGTCTACCAGTCAGGTAGTTTGGATGAGATGATGATTAGCTCACAATCCTCGAGCTCAGTTGGTGCGGGCCGCGGCAGCGCCAGCAGGTCCCGGAAAGATGGTCGATGTACGGTCCGCGGCAGCGCCAGCAGGTCCCGGTGAGGATGGTCGTTACAACGGGCCGCGGCAGCGCCAGCAGGTCCCGGAAAGATGGTCGATGTACGGTCCGCGGCAGCGCCAGCAGGTCCCGGTGAGGATGGTCATTACAACGGGCCGCGGCAGCGCCAGCAGGTCCCGACGAGGATGGATGTTGTAGAAGGCCGCGGCAGCGCCAGCAGGCAGGACGATGGTTCACAAGAGCGGGCTACGGCAGCGCCAGTAGTCCGTCAAGGCTGAGTTCTCTCGGTGTCTCTCGACTCCAGGATACAACTGCCTTCCTGCTCCGGAGTTGCCCCAGTTATAGGGCAGGCGCTCTTTGATGTCCGGACCCTCGCACTTGGAGGTCGGAGGGCCCGGGATGAAGGTGTCCAGACACCCAGCAGGGGGTGGGGCCAGCGCCTGGGGGAGCTGGAGGCGATCGGCACCTGGCGGGGGAAGAGCTCTTGACACTTCGTCCTCCCATTGACCTGCCAAGTGGTCCGCTCACCTCCCGGGTGGATGGTGGTGCCGGGATGTCGGGGCCGGTCAGGCCCGGGGTTAGGGTCGGGGCGAGGCCACGCGGCCTCGTGGTGCAGGGCCCAAGATGGCGGCTTGAACCGGCCGGGGGAGCCGGTGGGGCTGGGCCCCGTGATGAGTAGAGGTCCGAGGGCAGAAGATCCGTCGGGGGACGGGGTACGGGGTACGGGTGCTTTTCGTGGGTTATGCCTGGTGGGCCGGAGCTCGGGCCCTGTCGTGCGGGGAGGGAGCAAGCCCTTCGTGTGGCCTGTCCAACATGCGTCCCCCCCAGCTGAAGGCGGGGAGAGTCACCCATCTCCTTGGGGACTCTCTTCGTCGAGGCGGAAAAAGCGGGACAGGCCATCCGCATTGGCGTGGTCTTGGCCTGGTCGGTGCTCCACAGTGAAGTCCATTCCCTGCAGGGAAATGGACCAGCGCAAGAGTTTTGGGTTCTCCCCCCGCATCTGCATCAGCCACTGCAGGGGTCGATGGTCGGTTTGTACCCGGAAGTGGGTACCGAAGAGATAAGGCCGGAGCTTTTTGAGGGCCCACACCACTGCGAAGGCCTCCCTCTCGATGGTGCTCCAGCGCTGTTCTCGGGCCAGGAGACGTCGACTGATGAAGGCCACCGGTTGGTCATGACCTTCGGGGTTTAACTGAGAAAGGACGGCTCCGATGCCGTGGTCGGAGGCGTCGGTCTGTACCATGAATTCCCGACTGTAATCGGGGGCCTGGAGCACGGGGGCGGTGCATAGAGCGGCCTTCAGCTTCTCGAAGGCCGCTTGACAATCGGGGGTCCAGTTAATCCGCTTCGGCTGGTTCTTGGACGTGAGACCCGTGAGGGGCCCCACGATGCTGCCGTAGTCCTTCACGAACCGCCGGTAGTAGCCGGTGAGCCCCAAGAAGGCTCGGACCTCGGTCTGTGTGACGGGGGGCTGCCAGGACTGGATCGCAGCAATCTTAAGTTGTAGCGGGGCCACCAGCCCGCTTCCCACTTGGTGCCCAAGGTAGGTCACAGACCCTTGGCCAATTTGGCACTTGCCGGCCTTAATTGTGAGGCCGGCCCGCTGGAGGGCCTGTAGGACTTCTTGGAGGTGACGGAGGTGGTCGGGCCAGTGGTGGCTGTACACAGCGATATCGTCCATGTAGGCAGCGCTGAACTCTTCGAGCCCCGCCAAGACCTGGTTCACGAGGCGTTGAAACGTGGCGGGGGCATTCTTCATGCCGAAGGGCATGACCTTGAATTGGTAGTGGCCATCGGGGGTAGAGAAGGCTGACCGTTCCTGAGCCCTGGGTGTGAGGCCGATCTGCCAGTAGCCCGCTGTTAGGTCGAAGATACTGAGGTAGCGGGCGGCCCCCAGCCGGTCGATCAGCTCGTCTGCTCGGGGGATCGGATGAGCGTCGGTCCGGGTGACAGCGTTCAAGCCCCGGTAGTCGACGCAGAATCTCAGTTCAGGTGCGGTGCCGGGGGCAGCGGCTTTGGGGACCAATACAACCGGACTGGCCCAGGGACTGTCCGAGGGCTCGATGACCCCGATTGTGAGCATCTTGGCCACCTCCTCCTGTATGCAGGCCCGTACCCGATCTGGTACGCGGTAGGCCCGGTGTCGGACAGGGGGACTGTCCCCGGTGTCCACGTCGTGCAAACACCAAGGGGTGACCCCGGGGGTGAGGGAGAACAGGGTAGCGAACTGCAGCAGGAGGTTCCGGCAGCCCTGGCGTTGCTCCGAAGTGAGGGCGTCAGAGAGCCGGACCCCGTCCACGGAGCCGTCATTCTCCTGAGTCTTCAGAAGATCCGGGAGGGGTTCGGAGTCTTCCTCTGCCCCACTGTCCGTAGCCATCAGGAGGCTGAGTTCTGAGCGCACAAAGTGTGGTTTGAGTCGGTTGGTGTGGAGGACCCGAAGGGGGTTCCGGGAGGTCCCCAGGTCGATGAGGTAAGTGACGGGGCTTTTGCGCTCGACCACTTTGAAGGGCCCCGTCCACTTATCTTGCAAGGCACATGGTTCGGTGGGGGACATCACCCATACTTGTTGTCCAGGCTCGAACTCAACGGAGGAGGCATTGTGATCATACCACTTCTTCATGTCCTCCTGGCTGGCCTCGAGGTTCGCCTTGGCCATCTCTCTGAAGCGCCGGGTCTGATTGCGTAGGGCCAGGAGGTATTTGAAGACGTCTGGAGGGGTCTTTAGGGGGGCCATCTCCCAACCTTCTTTTACTAGGCTGAGGGGCCCTCGCACAGGGTGCCCGTACAGGAGTTCGAAAGGGCTAAAACCGAGGGACTTCTGGGGAACTTCGCGGTAGGCGAAGAGGAGGCACGGGAGTAGTACATCCCACTGGCGACGGAGGGGCTCTTCCAATCCCCCAATCATCCCCTTGAGGGTGCGGTTAAAACGCTCCACTAGTCCGTTCCTTTGGGGGTGATAGGGGGTCGTGAATCTGTAGGTGACCCCGCATTGTTGCCAGAGGGACTTCATGTATTTGGATATAAAGTTCGTGCCTCGGTCGCTGACGACTTCTCGGGGGAAGCCTACCCGGGAGAAGATCCCCATTAGGGCCCGGCCAACCACCGGAGCTGTCACGGTCCGTAGGGGCACCGCCTCGGGGTAGCGGGTGGCATGGTCCACCAGTACTAAGATGAACCTGTGTCCTTGTGCCGTGCGGGGGTCCAGAGGCCCCACGATGTCTATCCCCACCCTCTCGAACGGGGTGGTGACCACAGGGAAGGGTTGCAGAGGGGCTTTCAGCTTCCGACCACTCTTCCCGCTGGCTTGGCATGTGGGGCAAGATCGGCAGTGGTTCAGGACGTCGTTCCTCATCTTCGGCCAGAAAAAGTGGGTCACTAGGCGGCTGTACGTTTTATCTTGGCCCAGGTGTCCAGCCAGGGGGACATCATGGGCCAGGTTGAGCAGAAAGGCTCTGAAGCGGAGAGGTACCACCAGTACTCGACCGGCCCCCAGCTCGGCGATTCTTTGCTCGCTGTATAGCAGGTCGTTATCCCAGTAGACCCAGTGAGTTCCGGTGGAGTCCCCTGCGTTCTGGGCGCTGGCTTGTTGGCGGAGTCCCTCGAGGGAGGGACAGGTCTTTTGTTCCTGGCGGAACTGTGCTTGGGTGGGCCCCCCCTCTTGACGCCACTGAGCCAGGTCAGGAAGGTCCTGGGGTTGCGCGTCCCCTTCGGCCGTCGGGTCTGGGAGGCTGGCCTCGTCGTTGTCTTCTACTGGGGCGACTGGGGGCGGAGGTGCTGGCCATTCTGGTTCTTCTGATCGAGGGACGGCACGGGCGGCCATGGACCGGGTGGTTACGCAGGCCCAGTCCGGGAGGCCCAGCATCCCCAGGTGCTCTCTTCTCTCAACGGTGGCCCACGGGGAACTCTCGAGGTCATTCCCCAGGAGGCAGTCCACGGGGGCATCGTCCCGGACCGTCACCTTCAACAGGCCGGAGACCCCTCCCCATTCGAATGGAACGCAGGCCATTTGACACATACTTTCAGAGTTGTCTGCCGAGCGGACGGGGCAGAGAATGTTCGGCAGGATCTGCTCGGGCTTCACCAGGTGACAGCGGACGGCCGTCACACTGGCGCCTGTGTCACGCAAGGCCTCGGCTCGCTGTCCATTAATGGTCACCCACTGACCGTATTTCCTGGTGTTAGCGGGTAGGGGAGCCCGCGGGACCATGTCTCTTCCCCCTAAGCATGCCAGGACCATGGCGGCCGGTTCCCACTCTTGCTGGGCCGGCTCATACTCCTCTGGTTCCTCCAATGATCGCTCTTCCCCCAGGGCGGCGGCAGCTACCTGGCGGGGCTTGGGTGTTTGGTTCTGCGGGCAGCTCGGGTCATTGGCGTAGTGGCCGACTCGCTGGCATCGGTGGCACGTGACGTTGGCTCGGACCCCAGGACGCCACGGGGGGTTGCCCCGACCGGCCGGAGCCGGGGTGCTGGCCACGGGTGTGGCGGGCAAGGCGTCTCTCCCTCGCCCCTGGCCCCCTCCTCCTCCCCGAGGACGGTGCTGGCCTTGGTTGTTTCTGTTCTGTTCGTGTGGCCCCCTCCGACCCACTCGGGTGCTTTCCCATCGGTCAGCTTCGGCGGCGAGCTGCCGGGGGTCAGTCAGCTTACTGTCGAGGAGGTGCTGCCTGAGCTCGACGAAGCAGTTGTTCGACAGGTGCTCCCATACCATCAGGTTAAAGAGTTGTTCGTAGGTGGTGACCTGGCTCCCCTTTATCCAACCCTCGAAGGCACGGCTGAAATAGTTCACGTATTCCACCCAAGTTGTACCTGGGATCCGGGTGCAATCTCTGAACCTCTGGCGGTACATCTCGGGTGTGAGGCCGTAGCGGGTGAGGAGGGCAGCCTTCATGTGGTCGTAGGACGACATTTGGTGATCTGGGAGCTGCAGTAGGGCATCGCGCCCCTCGTTGATAAACCTCCCCCAGAGTCCGGCTCCCCAATCACTCCGGTCGATCCGGTGGGAGGTCATGGCGATCTCGTAGGCTTTAAACCACTGTTGTATGTCGTCTTCTCGGACATACTCGCGGACAACATCCTTGGGGATGTGGACTTTTTTCTCGATTGGCCCCGGGGTGTGTGGTCGCTCAGGCACCCCCAGTTCTTTATTCTGTTTCCGAAGTTCTATTTCCGCCAGTTTGCGCTCGTGCTCGAGCGTTATTTTTTTCTCCTCCAGTTCTCTCTGTCTCTGCTTCTCTTCTCGTTCATCTCGGAGCCGCATGTGCTCGAGGTTGAGTTTCTGTTCAGCTAACTTGAGTTCCCCATCCATCTTGAGTCGTGCCATTTCCAACTCGTGCAATCTGGTTCTTTCTCTTTCTCTGATCTCCTCCTGCGAGAGGCCCGTTCCCCGCTCCTCGGGAGCCGTGGCGTTCCCCTCTGGTGTGCTGCTGCTTTGGTCGGAGGGTCCGGCGACCCCCGTTTCTGTCCACGACTCTAGGGCGTGCTTTAGATCATCTTTGGTACTCAGGCCGGTGGTAGCAATGCCAAGTTCTATGCAGAATTGTCTCAGTTCGCGGTGGTTGTATTCTTCTAATTTATCCATTTGGAATTTCTCGGTGGAGTTGCTATCTTTGGCTGACATCGTGTTGTTGTCGTGGGGTGAGCTACTCTCTGTACGATTACGCGTTGATTCGGATCCCGCCGCTGGCCACCAATGTTAGAAAGGATAGACGGACCGGGAGGGTCGGCCGGGGTCAGGAGGAGAGGTCTCCGGGGAGAGCCGTCTCCAGCGATCGTACAGACAAGTAACTTCCCCCCCACAGACAGATACCACACACGGATAAGGTTCAGTGTTCTTTATAAGCACTTCTTAAGGTACGGTTGAATGGTACAAGGAGGACTGGACTCAGGGGTCCCCTCGATTCAAGTCTCTCAAAGCAGGGTAAGGGGTAGCGGGACAGTCTGTCTACCAGTCAGGTAGTTTGGATGAGATGATGATTAGCTCACAATCCTCGAGCTCAGTTGGTGCGGGCCGCGGCAGCGCCAGCAGGTCCCGGAAAGATGGTCGATGTACGGTCCGCGGCAGCGCCAGCAGGTCCCGGTGAGGATGGTCGTTACAACGGGCCGCGGCAGCGCCAGCAGGTCCCGGAAAGATGGTCGATGTACGGTCCGCGGCAGCGCCAGCAGGTCCCGGTGAGGATGGTCGTTACAACGGGCCGCGGCAGCGCCAGCAGGTCCCGACGAGGATGGATGTTGTAGAAGGCCGCGGCAGCGCCAGCAGGCAGGACGATGGTTCACAAGAGCGGGCTACGGCAGCGCCAGTAGTCCGTCAAGGCTGAGTTCTCTCGGTGTCTCTCGACTCCAGGATACAACTGCCTTCCTGCTCCGGAGTTGCCCCAGTTATAGGGCAGGCGCTCTTTGATGTCCGGACCCTCGCACTTGGAGGTCGGAGGGCCCGGGATGAAGGTGTCCAGACACCCAGCAGGGGGTGGGGCCAGCGCCTGGGGGAGCTGGAGGCGATCGGCACCTGCCGGGGGAAGAGCTCTTGACACTTCGTCCTCCCATTGACCTGCCAAGTGGTCCGCTCACCTCCCGGGTGGATGGTGGTGCCGGGATGTCGGGGCCGGTCAGGCCCGGGGTTAGGGTCGGGGCGAGGCCACGCGGCCTCGTGGTGCAGGGCCCAAGATGGCGGCTTGAACCGGCCGGGGGAGCCGGTGGGGCTGGGCCCCGTGATGAGTAGAGGTCCGAGGGCAGAAGATCCGTCGGGGGACGGGGTACGGGTGCTTTTCGTGGGTTATGCCTGGTGGGCCGGAGCTCGGGCCCTGTCGTGCGGGGAGGGAGCAAGCCCTTCGTGTGGCCTGTCCAACACTATTATTTATATGAGGACACACGTATGCACACAATATTTCAAATTGCATTAGTTAGATCCTATATTTATGGGTTAGATATACATTATATGTTGCTGAAGATTGCCAAGAAATGATGGGATAATGACTATATGGTATAGAGTACATCCAATATGGGATTGTACTGGACGAGAATATGAGTCGGTATTCATGATAGAATAATTGCATTTTCAAGTTAGTAAAATGCTAGGACAAAATTATGTGACATTGTGATGACAAACTGCTTGTGAAAAATTACATTATGATTATGTTACAATGTGATGATAAACTCTATGTATAAGGGTTACAGCAATCCCAAACAAGGGAGCCATGATGTACATGTGAGAGCGCAATAGGGTGATATGAATAAGTAATTATAAATGAAAGAGGCAGGCCATGATTAACATTCATATTAGATATAATATAGATGACAAGTAATAGTCTTATTGAAATTTCAATCGATGATGTGGAATCCATCTTGCTGTCTTTTAAATGTGAAAATCTATATCATATTAGGTATGGCCTTTACGAGCCACACACCCCATGGGCCTTTATTCACATTATGGTAGTTTTAGGTACAACTTATGGAGGAATATAGAAGCTGGAAACATTCAATTATGGGAGTAGAAATGCGATGTATAGTTGGAATAGCAGTTAATTAACTGTTCGTTAGGTAACAGATTTTCAAAGATGGCAGACGTTTTTCAGGACTAGTCATTGTAACCTGCTGTTATAATAAATAGTGGATTATGTGGATGCTTTTAATATATTCATATACGGAGGTGGATATATTAATTCTACCTCACCATAAATCAACATAAAATCAGGGCCATTGAGCAGATTTCATATGTCGGAATAGGTTTATAATAGTCACAGGACTTTATTTTTGCCTATTCCTAGATGGCGGCCTTTCGCCGTAAGCATCCGTCCGGCTAGTCCGTCTTCATCATCACAACACATAATGATGTGCTTGATGGCGCACAAGTTGAACGAAGATTCTCAAGCATACATGCTCGTCGTTACATGGACCGAAAAGTGTACAAATGGTAAGCAGACAGGGGGCTTGTTTTGATTCATTAAGATGAGGAACACTGATATTTTAGACCTCGGTCCAGGAAATGTAATCAACATTACTGTTGTTTGCTAAATGGGTTTTTTAAGAATGGGGATCTCTGAATATCCAAGACCATTCAGCACTAATTAAAGTGACTACAGCTAATCATTCGAATAAGGACGCTTCATGATATTAAGGGGTGAGTGCATTATGGTTTTGATTCTGACTTTGCGTACGTTTGGGTGTTTTATCTATAGTGTCTGATGGCTACTTTGCATATTCACATGGAAAATTGAAGGGTGCACGATATTGATTTTATGCGGGACAAAAGTAAAACCGGGAACAAGGTGTTCATTTAGTCTGGACAATAATAAGGGATTTGTTTTTTCAGAGTTATTGCAACATGAAGTGATTATTCCATGGGTTTTGGTTCCTTTCTTTGAGATACGGATAGTATTTTGAAACAGACAGGTATTTTTTATTTGCCATTGAAATATGTTGTACTAGTGATGATAATGATTGCTATTGTAAAGCCCTATAATGTGATAACCTAGGATACATGTCTTAGATAGGCACATTGTGAAAGATAATGTAGATGGTGGTACACAATCTTTGAGGTGTCCATTAGAACCCCTCTTTTATACACAATAAGTCTACAAGACAATTTATGTTGCTGCAGATATTGTATCAGTGTAGCTATTTATCCACTATATGAATAATACATTGGGCATGGGTTTCCACACATGTCATGGACAGGGACATTAGGCGATATATACATTGACACCAATGTCACTAAATTAAGGGTGCAATTAGTTGTAACATTGCAACAAAGATAATTTTCTCTATATTTTTTAGCCCTGAGGAAGTCGTGGGTTAATCCCCAAAAAGGATGAAACACAGGTTGGCTTTAAGGCTAGAAACAAAGTGATCAACAGGCTGAACAATTAAAAAACAACTTGGAAACATGGATTGTGATTTTTGAATTTAACTATATGGACTGTAAACATTATATGCAAGTGTGGACTTGAGGCTAAGATTTGATTTTCTTTCTAATAACATTTCTATGGCTTCTATTTAGGGCACATTGGTATAAAGTGCCTCTATGTCAAGAGTTACTAGAATGTCTCTGTTGTCAAAAGGGATTTTCTCTATCTTACCAATAACGTCACCTGTAGTCCTGATGTAAGATGGAAAAGTTTTGACCACTGGGCAAAGGTATGTATTTACAAATTTAGATAGTGGTTCCATCAGAGCGTTGATAGAATAAACTATTTGTCTTAAAGGAGGATCTGTCTCATTCTTGTGTGTTTTAGGGATGCCCTATATAGCTGGAATTACTGAATTTTCTTTTAATTAAAAATTCATGTTCCTTCGTCAACATGTGGATAAGTTGACCACCCGAGTAGAGCGCTGGATCTGCCTCCCGCTTTCAATGGCAGGCCGCATTGTAATTTCAAAAATGATTGTTCTTCCCCAATTTCTATATCTCTTTCAAAACATCCATATCCCATTAACCAATTTGTTCTTTGCGATATTGCAGAGTATATTAACACGGGTCATTTGGGTTGGTAGACAGCCTCAGGTTGGGTGGAATAACTTAGTATTTATGTACGAACACAGAGGTTTTGCAGTTGCCCATATGCATTCATATTATCTAGTCGCGCAGTGTAGCTTCCCCCGACACTGGTATCACACAGATGTCCTCCTACTGTACACCAAACCCGAAGTAGATCTTGCAGCCCCAACACCCTTAAAGGCATTGTTGCCGGCTGGTCTCTCACAAGGCGCAAATGACATACAGACGCTGTCTCCAACCAGCTGGATCTGGAAGTGGCTGATTCAGATGCTGGGTGGACAGCTCCTATACTCTCCCGCGATCCCGCTAGCTGACAACCCCTGGCTGCCTATCACCCAAGAACGGTTGGTCCAACATACATTGATGAAATATACACTACATACCTTTGGACATCGCTTTCTCGATGGGCATGTGTTCTACCGTACGGAGAATATACGATTTCAAGATGCTCCCTAAATGGATCATTTTGTGTTGCAACTGGTTCAAAGGGCACTCAGGGCTCATATCCAATCTTACCTGTTGGCCCATCATGAATGTACACCATTGACGATTGCTGACATGGACGTGGACAGGCTAATCTCCAAAATATATCACACCTGTTTAGATCTTTTACCAGCCGCGACTCTAGACTTAGAGCTACACGGGAGACTGATCTGGGACAATCCATGACTGATAGGGTTTGGTCTGCTTGTTTCTCACAGACGCGCCTTGTTTCCTTTAATCAACGCCATAAGTATAAATTCCCACATAGGACCTATGTCACACCTACCAAACTATCCAGGTGTAGTCCCTACCCTATCACCTGGTTGCCCAAAAGGCCAAACAATGACAGCAGATGATGCCCATATGACGATGACATGTTGTAGAATTGCACCATACTGAAGGGAAGTCTTCGATAAGCTTACTATTATAACACACATCACCATCAAACTGACCCCTTTGCTAGCTCTATTGGGCTACATGCAGGACATACCCAAATCTCTGTGCCACCTTGTGGCCATCGCATTATTTCTTGCCAAACGGGAGATTGCCATACACTGGGGGAGAAAACACCCACCTGCAACAGTGGCATGGATTAAAAGCCTAATGCACTGTGACTCTAATAGCAAGCTATACGCATCCCTGCAACCACCTACCTCCAGATGAAGGATATCTGGCAACCACTGAGAGACTATCTCCTAATATTAGACTCCTCAGAGACCACCCAATCGCCATGAGCGGCCACACTCATGGACTACGAGCACTTCTTGCACCACCCCCTGATCCAGCCAAATACATTGCCTTTACGTCTCATTCCTGTACCCTTACAAGATGAACTGTGGTGTTCTTAGACTTAATATTGTCATAATTATTTGGTTTTCTATTTTATGTAAAATGAAACAACAACTTTTGCGTTACTACTCCTTTCGCAGGAGAACATCTCTTTCGGTGTATGGTATCATAAAACCAGAAAATAAAGTGAAAAAAAAGGAAGCAGGGTTTTCAATGGATACGTGATACACTGGTGAGTCCATTGCTGGACCTGTTTGCATCCCCAGAGAATGCTGTTCTGTTGCATTTCTGTTCAGAGTAAGGATGTGTGGTCGGCGGATGTGATGTCAATCCCGTGGCCGCCAGTGATTCTGTTTGCATTCCCCCAATATCTCTCCTTCTAGAGATTTTACAAAAGCTTCTGAGCAAGCAGGTGCACGCAATTTTGGCAGCTCCATTTTAGCCTGACGCAAAGTCATCTGAGAACATTATGTCACATGGATTGGCAATATAGTGGCTAGTCCTTCAAGGTTTGGGGTGTTCAAGTGAGGTGGCAGTGGACATTTAGACCTGTAGGAATGCTTCAATGTAGAAAGTCTACTCAAGACTCAGGAAAGATTTTTAGTTGTGGTGTCAAGATAAAGGGGTAGAAGTAAGGTCCTTTCATCAGTTTCTTTTTTTATATCTCTTTATTAAACAGAATAGAGCAGGTTTGTGATAGAGCTCATATAACACAGCTAGGGCCAGTTGTACGTCCCTTCCATTTTGCGGCTCGCAAATTGCATCACTCTGCGACTCGCAATTTGCGACTCGCAAAATGCAAATTACAACAGTGTCTCAGACTCTGTCAGCGATTCCTAATGGGGTCGCAAATTGGCTGCCTCATTAATATTCATGAGGCAGGTGCTATTTGCGACCCCATTAGGAATGGCCAGCACTCGCAGGCACGGTGGCCTACTGGGGTCAGCAGACCACCATGTCAGTGCTTTTTTAATAAGGCATTTTTTTTTAATGCTGCTCATTTTCTTTAAAGGAAAACGGAATGCATTTAAAAAAGAAAAATGAAAACGTCTCTTTCATTTTTTAAGAGCAGGCAGCGTTTAGACAAGCCCAGTGCCAGGTCCAGAAATTTGCTAAGGTTCTTGGTCGTGCATTGCATTTTGTGATTCTGAGTATGAAATGTAGGTCCGGGGCTACTACTGGGGTTCCCGCTGCTGCCGTCAGTATCTCAGCTACGCTATTCCAATATGTCCTAAGTTGGGGGGCATCCCCAGACCATAAGAGGGAATGCTGCATCTGCGGCTTGGCACCTGGGGCAGGTGTTGGTGGAAGTAGGATACATGCGTGCCAGTCTATGCGATGTATGATTGAGGTAATTGAATTGCGTGTATTTCAGTCTAGAGTTCGTGGATATTGTCTTAGGATATCCAATGCATTGTGTCCACTGCTTATCAGTGACACTGGTGTCACGCAGCAGTGCCAGCAGGGGAGTCTGTTGTATCTGAGGGAGTTGTACATGACTGTGATTGCTTTCCTGGCCTGTCCATGTGTCAGTAGTGTATGTAGTGGAATGGATGTGGTAGGATCAGTTTGGGCGCTCCCCCATGCCTGAAGGAGTTGTTGCGTAGAGCAAGAATGTTCCTGGTGGCACTCCGTAATCATCTATCAAGACTGCAAAATCGCATTAGTTTGAGTCCACGAATAGATCCCTCCATGTGTCGAGTCCTGTGTTCTGCCATACTTCCAGTTCTGATCACTTAAGGCCAGTGTAAGAGCCAGGGAGCCCTTCGAGTTGGTGATCTGGGGCATACGGTGAGGATTGGCAGCTCAACAGCACATATCTCAACCAACTATTATGGGCCGCCAACATCAGAAGGTTGCCCCACTTCTTTTGCAGTGGTGTTTTGGAACCGGACAGCCATTCCAGCATGGCTGGCTGGTGCAGTGGCATCAACCAGGGAACTAATTTGTCGAGATTACTGCTCGCCAAACCATCTCATAGGCCATTGGAGTTGCGCTGCTGCATAATAATGCTCGTATTTAGGTGCCCGCAAACCCCCTTCTGAGAGGGGGAGGTATAGTTTCTGGAGTGACACTCTGTCCCTGGAGCTGTCCTAAATCAGATCAGGGACACCAGAAGTGACTGTAAGTCCTGAATATCTTGTGCGGGAGCCTGTAGGGGAGAGCTGTAAAGAAATATACGAGTCCGGGAAGCAAAAGCATCTTAAAAATGGCAACATGACCCATAGGAGATAATGGTAGCCCAGTGTAGGATGGAAGCGCGGCTCAGGCTCTAGTAATTACTTTGCCTAAGTTGCCTTCTATCAGATCTGCCTGAGAGTGATACATTTGAACTCCCAAGTATTTAAAGGAGTGGAAAGCCCAGGAGAGTGGAGTACTGGATAGAGTTCGTTTCTGTTCTATGGACTGGGGTTTCATTGGGAATACTACAGACTTGGACCAATTCACCCTCAGGACAGAAATCCGGGCATGCACATCCAGTACCTTCATTAGGTCCTGTAGTACCGTATTCTGGCACAAAGGTTGACAGCGAAACAATGTGCCATTGGGTGTGCACTTGTAAGCCCCAATCTAAGACACGGCTATGGAGCACGCAAGCCAGGGGCTCCATGGCCAGTGTGAATATGAAGGGCGATATAGGGCATCCCAGTCTCGTTCCTTGTTCTATTTTCGAAGGTGGGGGATATGGCGTGGCCTGTCTTTACACTAGCTTGCGGTTTAGTGTATAATATCTTCACCCATCATAGAAACGTAGGGCCCATACCAAATCTCGACAATACTGCCAGTAAGTATTCCCATCCCAGGGTATCAAATGCCTTTTCAATGTCTAGAGCAGCTATCCATGGCAAATCTACTTCTGTACGTGCCCATTCCAATAAATTGAAGAGCCGTCGTAGATTTAAGCCAATGTTTCTCCCTGGAATGAACCCGTTCTGGTCAGTATGGAGCAGTAATTGTACAGCTTCCATTAACCTATTGGCCAATATCTTTCCCAAGATTTTGTAGTCCAAATTCAATAAGGACAGCGGGCGTTATGAGCCCATTTTAAGTGGGTCCCGGTCTAGCTTCGGTAGTACCACCAGTATCGCCTCTCGCAGAGAGGGTGGAAGTGCACCACAATCGAATGCCTCCCTATAGAAGGAGCATAAGCGAGTAATCAGCTGTTCCGTGTAAGTTGCGTAGAACTCCTACTGCCATCCTGCTGCCCCTGGAGCTTTGCCTCTCACTAGCTGTTTAAAAGTCTCAGAAATCCCGGCTTCAAAAATGGGAGCCTCGGGCGTTGCGTATTGGGTTTGCGTTATCTGTGGCAGGGCTGCGTGTTCCAGGAATTGCTGAATTTCTTGTGGATCACAAGGGTCGGCACTTTATAAGGGGAGGCATAGTACTTATAGAAGGGATTGTTAATCTTTTCCTGCGTATTTACCAATTGGCCATCTGAGGCACATATGGCCATAATGGGAGGTTGTGAGGAGTCACTTTTTAGTATCCCTATCAGTGTCCTGCTCACTTTGTCACCTTTAGCATGTTGCCGGGCCAGATATTGCTTATAATCTAGAGCACAGAGTCCGTCTTACTTATGTATCAGACTTAATTAAGGTTGCACCATGATTGTCCTGGGTCTCTGTATGGTTAAATAAGCATACCACTTTTAATCAGGAAGTTATTACAGACTGCTTGAACTGTAAGAAGGGTAACGCTATCCCTTGGCTAAGTTATGCCCTTTCTACCTCAAGAGAGAAAAAGGAGAGGGACCCCTTAAAGACTCTCAAGGGAAATAAGGTACTTACAACCAAAATAAAAAGAAGAATTCCCTTGATCCTACAATTCCAATATCAGTATATTGTAACTGTCAACATAAACACAAAATACTATGTCCAAAATCTATCTTCCAAGAATATTTTATTTAGAAAAATATTTTTCTTATTGTTTCAAAACAAATAAAACCAATAATAAAATTTAAAACAAAATTATTAAAAACATCATACAGTGCATGTTAATAAAGAAAATGTTTTTGATAAACATCAAATCACAATTAAGCATAATAGAGACAGACATATATGTAAGACACAACTTCTATTCTTTTCGGGTGCACATCACATTAGACTCAAAATCACAGCTCATTATACATGGATTAAATCAGTATTTGACGTGTCTGTGTTGGTCCTTGGATTGTGCTTTCAACAGCGTCGACGCGTTTCGGTGGCTTCAAATCAATAGTACCATCTTTATCAAGACACAATAATTCTGTCTCCCACCTTTGTTACTCTTATTTTCTTATTCCTTCATATACTAAAATTGGAGCTCGTAATTTTGTTCTCCCGCTTGTTTACGCAAGGAGATCCGTGAATCCAACGTCCTTATTGTTTTATTTATAGAATGCTTCGTCCCTTGTAAATATTTGTTCCGTATTTTCGATAGAACTACTTTCGATATTGCGTTTCTGTAATTTGTATAAAAATATATGTCCCCACACCACGAGGCTTTAGTTCCTCTTCTTTTATCGGCACAGGTCTTTATTTTACAATCTGTCTTCCGAAATATGGGTGTCGGGATAAAGCCTCGTGGTGTGGAAGTGCCTATCAGGAGACCTGGGGGAATGCTGGTTAATATGAAATTTGTGTAAGCTCTGAGATCCCACAACTTTTCCAACCAGAAATTTGAGAAGCATTTGATTAAAATTTGAAGTTTGCAGGGAATTCTTGGTAGGGAAACATTGGAGGGTACATGCAATTCACACCTCCGTGGACTCCCCAGTGTGTCTAGTTTTCAGAAGTATGTGGGTTTGGTAGGTTTTCCTAGCTGGCCGCAAAGCCCGGGGTCAAAAATTCAGGTGACCCCCCTTGCAAAAACAGGTTGATTTGTGATAGGTATTTTTGATGTCTCCACAATATGTTTTGGGCCCTTGCCTGTCGCAGGTACTTGGCCCACCCACACGAGTGAGGTACCATTTGATTTTCCACCAAAAGTTGAGGTTTGCAGGGGATTTTGGGTAGGGAAACTTTGCAGGGGGTACATGCAAGTCACACCTCCCTGGACTCATCTGGGTGTCTAGTTTTCAGAAATGTGTGGGTTTGGTAGGTTTCACTAGATGGCTGCCGACCAAGGGACCAAAAACGCAGGTGCCCCCTATCTATCAGAAAACGACCTGGTTTTTCAAGGGGGCACTTGTGTTTTTGGTCCGGCGCTCGGCGGCCATCTGGGGAAACCTATGAAACCCAGAGATTTCTGAAAACGAGACACCCAGGGGAGTTCAGGGATGTATGGCTTGCGTGGATCCCCAAATGTTTTCCTACCCAGAATCCCCTGCAAACCTCCATTTGTTTTAAAAAAGTCAAATTTTTCGTACATTTTTGTGTAGGAAAGTTGTGGGATCACCGGGCTGACACAAGTTTCCAACCACCCAGCTTTTCCCCAGGTCTCCCAATAAAAATGGTACCTAGTGTGGGTGGGACAAGTACCCACGACAGGCTGGGGCCCAAAACGTATTCTGGAGACATCAAAATTACCTATCACAAAACGACCTGTTTTTGCAAGGGGGGGGGGGTCAACTGAGTTTTTGGCCCTGAGCATGGCAGCCACATAGGGAAACCTACCAAACTTACACATTTCTGAAAACTAGACAAATACGGGAGTCCAGTGAGTTATGGCTTGCGTGGGTCCCCTAAAGTTTTCCTACCCAGAATTCTCTGCGCATCTCAAATTCAGCTGAAAAAAATCACTTTTTCCACACATTTTTGTGTGGGATCACTGTGCCAGCACAAATGTCCTACCACCTAGCATTCCCCTTGGTCTCCCAAGTAATGAGACACCCACGGTGCTACGGACCTAAAAGGGGGCTGCGGTGTGCCTACCTCAGAAAATATAAAGACAAAACGGAGGGGACCTGGAGCACCTGAGCTGCCTCTGGAGAGGAGAGCAGAACCCTGTTGACGCGGAGAGGAGGGAACAGCCCCGAAGGACTGCTCTGGCTGCCGAGGCAGCGGGTAAGGAGAGTCGGCAACCGAGCCCACATGCAAAGAATGGAGAGGGAAGAAGAGGCTCTGTGGAGACTGAGCTGGGAGCCCTGGGAAGCCGGGCCCTACCTGTGAAGCGCAAACAGGGACCCCTTTGACGAACTTCGTGGAACCAGTGGACGCTGTCTACTGAGGAATATCATCAGGTGAGCCCGCACACGCCAACGAGAAGCTTGCCCCTGAGTTCTGCACAGTTGCATGTGCGAAGAATCTACATAGTGCCCCACACCGAGTGACCCAGAAGTAGAGAGGCAAGAAGGCCTGGTGATTGGAGGCTACACACAAGTCGCAGTGGGGGCGCGGCTGTTGGTACTTTGGGTAAGATCGACCCTGCGAGAGACTGAAAGGCTCTGAATCACATCCCCTTGAGACCCACGTGGACATGCCGAAACAAAAGGGCAAGACGGGGATGACCCAGCCGTCCACCAGGGAGCCCTCTCTGACCCCCGTTGACAACAGTGGTGGTGATCCTGCGACCATGGACTCCGCATTGCACCTTCATCTAGACAAAGTCCTTGCTGCTATAGGGGACACCAAGGAGACCCTCCAGCAGGACATAGGGGCAGTGTCGGTGGGGCTGGGTCTACTACATGCTAAGCACCAGAAGCTGGCTGACCGAGTTATGAAAGTATGGGACTACAGTGGAGGAACTTGTCCCGGGACACAAACAAGGAGAGGCCCTCTTGAACGATCTTACAGCAGAGTGTATGAACTAGAACGTAGAGCAGAAGATGCAGAAGGAACGAATAGAAGGAGCAACGTAAGAATAATAGGTATCCCAGAGGGAGCTGAGGGCTCGAGCATGACAGTGTTTTTGGAAAAATGGCAGACTGAGATTATGCCGCCAGACTCCCTTCCCAAGTTTTTTGCCATTGGAAGGGCCCACCGGGTACCGGGCCGTCCTCCTGCCCCGGGGCGCCCCTGGGACCGGTGGTAGTCAAATTACTACACTACAAAGACAGAGTCTCCATACTACAGCAGTCTAGAACCAAAGGGCCGTACATCCTAGATAACAGCAAGGTATCAATGTTTCCAGACTTTACGGCATGTGTGCAGGCACAGAGAGAATTCTTCATTGAAGTAAAGAAAGCTCTACGAGAGGCAGGTCTGAAATATTCGTTGATCTTCCCAGCGAAGCTTCGAATCATACTGGATGGAGCTATACACTTTTGCCAACGCCCGAGGAAACTTGGACCTGGCTGGAAGCATATGGGAAAGGTGCACCCCTGAGTAAACCACAAAGGGGCTGCCGGAAGCCGAAACGTACAGAGGGTCCCAAACGCAAACGTCCCAACAAACTGAGTACACTAAAGAAGCCCACGATTTCACAGACCCAACAAGGCAGGAAGGCAGCCCTACAGCGGTCACATTGTTAATGACATCCCAAAGTTGAGAAACACATTGGCTCGTTGTCGGAACAGCCTGTGCAGTCGTCGGACTCGGAGGTAAACACAGAGAACGACACAGAACTGTCACAAATCACTCCACACTCAGCAGATGATATTATGTGAAGGGGAAACCATCTGCAGAACCCCCCCCCTTTTCTGTGGTTAAGAGACTAGAACTAACCTCATCCTGGCCACAATGACCTTCTGGAGCGGGCGATGACCAACCTCCCGCACAAGTTGGGGAGCCGGGACGGAAGTGATGTCCTAACTCTTTGTTTCTCATAGTTCTCTAGTGAACTCTCCTCCCCATCCAAAGTGTCCCACCTGGGGAGCTGAAGGCGGCGTTCTTCAAGAGTTAATGTTAGGTTCCACGTTTGGGCAGCTGGCTGTTGCCAGTACGCTCTTGGGTGTGGGTTTTGTAGTTATTGGGCTGCTGCTTGCTACAATGGGGTCCTTCTCTTAGGATTTGCAAGTGGGGGGGGTTAGATGGGGAGTGGATTTATATATGGCGGGTGTTGAGGGCTTTAAGTTGATTGTGATAAGTTGGCCTGGTATATGCTGACCACTAATTAAAGTGGGCACCTTGTGCCAGTCCAAACAACCCTTATTGATGATTAGGTTAAATACAACCTTTATTGAAACCTATCCTAGTGGTAGGTATGGAGAGCAGCCTTCAGGCTGAGTCTCGAAGGAATGTAAAGCAGCTTGTTTTACCAGATCAGAACCTCCTGAATGACCAAATGAAAGGAGAACCACACAAGGAATATATACAATATATTTATTTATTACTAAACACTCTCAACTAACCTCTTTACGAGATTAGAGAACAAAGCACACAATATTAAATCCGTAGAACAACAGGAAATAGAACAATACACAGTGGGTCCAGGAGGAGACGAAACCATATACTATAAAGTGGTATAACAACCACGACTTGACTAGACACAGTGCCTAGAGCACGTAGAATTGCTGGGACCCCAAGGAACCACCCAAGGTAGTGAGACAGGGGACCCACGGAGGACGGAAGCAGTGTGTAAACACAGGTGCGAGCTCCGTACAACTCTATGGGAAAGCCGCGGTTGGAATTTTAAAGATTAAGGACACTTCGGAGAGGACTTTAAGCAAACCAAGTTAAACATAGAAGGTTATAAGGCCAGCACCCTTGTGAGTACAGAGATACCCGTGTTACCTATCCCAGAGGAGCCGGGTGCATAGGGGTCAAGTGATGTCAGAAACCTTTGTCGTTTTCAATGGTGTGATGCGAAAAAGTGCTGCTGCCGGAAAGATGAAAAGTGTCCGGTGGAATCCAAGCCTGGATCTGAAGTGAGAAGAACCTGAAAGCAGAGGGGACAGAGTCTGGGTCACTTCACAGTGACTAAGGGCACGATTGACGAATGCCCACCGATGTCGGGTGTTTCAGGTGAGAAGAGGTGAAGCTTCACTCTGCAGCCACGGGGACCAGGAGACATCTAGGACGACCAAAGTCTGGAGGTGAGCTGTCCCATGAAGGATGTCGAGTGCTGGGGGGGAGTCAGTGTCCGGTTGAACACCAACAAGCCTTGGCAACTGCAACCCACGCGGGCAGAGGAAAGATGCTTCGGTGAGGACCAGCAAGGTCCTGGGGACTCTCAAAGCTATGGAGAGTCAGGGCACATCTGGAGCAACCAGGAAAGCCCACAGAAAGTTAAAGTTACCTTCAAAGGGACCCACAGGCCAACAGGCCAGGGATCGCGAAGGGACCTCAAGCTGAATCACAGAATACCAGCCCACGGAACACTCGTGGAGTGTAGGCTGGAAATCTTCAGCTGAATTACTGCTTGGGTCAGGACTACAAGTAGCCCAAAGCACAGCCGCAGGGATCGCTGAAAAGCATATGCTGCTGCAAAAGTACACGGTGCACAGGGTTTCGGGTTGCACGGTCCCCACGAGGGATACGGACCTCACAATTGCTGAGAGCACAGATTAACCTCAGAGACCTCAGGAACCAACCTCCTGTGTTGCAGAAATCTTTGGAGTTCTCAGGAGCTCGGTCAGATGCGTTTTAGGTGCCTGCCTTGCAGTGGAGTAACTCCTTTGCTCCAATGGAGATTCTTCAGTCATCCAGCGCCGTTTAGATCGTTGAAGTACTTGATTTCTGTAGCAGAGTTTAGTCCAGGTAAAATCTAAAGTCCTGTAGTCAGGGGTTCCTACTTTATACCCAAGGAAGGGGTGGGACAAACTCTGGGGACCCACCTATGGGAGTGTCAGGACAGAGGGGTGGCTACACCCATGTCCTTTGTCCAGTTTTGCGCCAGAGCAGGAGTAAATGGTTCCTGCAACCGGTTTGAGCTGGACTATGCACAGGGACACCAAATGTGCCGCCAGTGCAGACATCAAAGCACTCTCAGAGTGCACCCACCCAGCCCCAATACACTAAATCCTGTCTGGGAGGTGGTCACACCTCCCTGTGACAGGAAACCTATTGTCAGGCCTTCCCCTGCTCGAGCTTGGCTCTGCAGCAGGAGGGCAGACTCGTGTCTGTGGCTGGCAGCATCCATTTTGTGATGCCCAGATCAAGAAAGCTGGTACCGGGTAGCCCCGTATGTCGCATATGTCCCTTTAGTAGGGTGGAATCATACCTCCCCCGCCAGTTAAGGGCGGGGAGGTATGATTCCAAGTTGTTTGACACCAAACACGACATGTTTCTATGCAGCCGTTTTAAAGTTAGCATTTACCGCGATGTTATAATGCACTTTAAGTATATATGGTTTGCTGCATCACAAACTATCCCATGGAATAGGTTCAGAAGGCTGCAGAGGGGCTCTGCTCATGAAGGTGCACCCTCTCATATAAAACCCAGCACCCTGCCTTCTGGATTGGTAAGGTCTGCCATAGGGGTAACTGATTGGTTTATATGTGCAGTGATATAGAATAGATACAGTGAACCTATATCTAAGTATGGAGTGCATACACTACCTTACACAAGTTGCTGTAGCAGACCTGTGGTGTCATTTTGAATGGTCTCGCAGAGGTGGCACAATACATGCTGCAGCCCCTGGGAGGCCTTTGGTGTACCTATGCCCTGGGTACATAGTATACCATATACTAGTTACTTATAAGGGTACCCCAGAATCCAATCTGGAGTGTACCTAAAGAACATGCACAACAAATTTAGGGAGAAAGCAGAAAAACTAGGGTCCTGATTAGCAGGATCCAGTCAGACTAGTCAAAAACCAGCAAAATAACAGAAATAAAGTGGGGGTAACCGTGCAGTCAGATTCCACCTTCCTACATTGATTTCCTGGAATAGGAGGGGCATGGGGTCCCCACCCAAAGGATACAATATCCTCAGTTATCTTATAAGGAAAGGGGCTCAGATAGTGATGCTACAGGAAATGAACCTGACAGCAAAGGAGGTACATAGACTTAAACGCAGATGGCATGGCCAGCTGTTTGCGACAACTTACTCTGCATATGCCTGAGGGGCACTTATTTGGATTAAGCCGGGAACCCCCTTCCACGCTACACAGATAGCCATGGAAAGAGAGGGCTGATTTGTCTTAGTGAAGGTGAGACTAAGAGGGAGAGAGGTCACGATCGAAAGTATTTATGCCCCGAATCAAGACCAGATGCAGTTCTTCAAGCGCCTATCCAGACCTCTATCAGAAATGGCAGCGGGTGATATAATTCTGTGGGGAGACTATAATTGCATGATAAACCTCGCCATGGACCGATCCAGACCCCCCTGAAAGGTGTGTCTGCGGCAGCTTTGGGCCTCCGGGGCTGGATGTCCAGGGGGGAGTTGATGGATAGCTGGCATTTACAAAATACCCAGAACAGGGAATATTCATATTACTCGCCATTGAATGACCTTCACACCATATTAGATATGTTTCTCTGTTCCAAGCAACTGGCAGCTAACATGGAGGGCTTGGAATACCTAGGAAGGTCCTTGTCGGTTCATAGCCCCCTCTTATTGAGATTTGCTCCTACCACGGAGAGAGCGGCTATCCCACTGTGGAGACTAGACCCAGGCCTCCTTGAGGATGATTGCTTCAGACAGAAGCTTGCCACCGCCATCGCGAAATACTTTGAAACAAACCAAGGCATCGCTTACTCCCCGCTGATAGAATGGGATGCCTTCAAGGTGATAATCAGGAGGCAATGTATGAGGCAGACAGTAGGCGCCAGATGAGAAATCAACAACAAGCTCCAGGAGCTAGTAGCACAAATACAGGCGTTAGTTAGACAGAGTCACTGAGCAAGATGCAGAGATTAGGAAGAGGTTATCGGACCTAAAAAGGACTTACAATGAAGCTTAGGAAAGACTGAGAATGTTAGACCTACGTGCCTACCGGGAAAAACAACATGGGGAAGGCTGGGAGGCTGTTGGCTTTGCTGATCCGTCCTGAAACTAACAGATCCCCAATCCCTAATTTATTAACGAAATGGGGGCACACACTCTGCTCTCCTAAAAGGATTAATGATTCATTTCGAGATTACTATACCTCACTGTATGCGGAGCCTAGAGAGATACATGACACAGATCTATCAACATATCTAGAGGGTTTAAACCTCCGTAGGTTAGACCATGCAGCACAAAAAGACCTAGGGGCAGAGATCAAGGCACAAGAGATCAGTAAAGCAGTCAAGGCAATGGCAAGAGGGAAGGCGACTGGACCGGATGGTCGTCCAGCAGAATTTTATAGCACTTACGTTACTACCTTTGCCCCACAACTGGAAAAGCTGTATGCAGATTCGGTGCAGAGAGGGCAACTTCCTGAGAGTCAGATATGCAGGATACGGCAGATTTTAGGCCATTGGCGATGTTAAATCTGGACTTTAAGATACTGAGGTGCCGATTACGATCCTGGAAAAACCGGGTACGAACCGTCGGACGGAGCATATTCTCCGTCCGACGCGTACCCGGTCGTCAAAATTTACAAACAAGGAACTACGATTCGCACGGGAACACCATTTCCGTACGAATCGTAAAAAAGCCCGACCGAACAAAATAAACCTACAAATGCGATCCGGGAAAGCGCCGACGTGACGTCGGGACGCTCGCAGCCTGCCATTCACGAACCAGGAATTACGATTCGCACCGACGTCATCCCGCACGGTGAATATTTTCCGGCTGCCAAAAACTGCCGGGAAATCAGGACGACGCGAACAAGGACCACCAGTACGCGACGGACAGACAGGACGACGCGAACAAGGAGGACCAGTACGCGACAGGACGACGCAAACAAGGAGTACCAGTACGCGACGGACAGACAGGACGACGCGATCAAGGAGGACCAGTACGCGACGGACAGACAGGACGACGCGAACAAGGAGGACCCGTACGCGACGGACAGACATGGACCCGAACCTACGTGTCATCCCGGCCCTCATAGCAGTCGACCTCCTACAGGTTCCGACGCAGACGCCGCAGAAGGTCCGAATAACTAAGGGAGGGGTAAAGTGGGGTGGGGTGGGGGCGGCAGGACCAGGGCAGGCCACAAAACCCCCACCAAAGTCACACAGCACACATGCCCAGGACATACCTGACTCCCATGCCCTGGTCACTACGAGGGGGTGGGGGCGTGTCCAGCTAAGCCAGCGACCGCCACAACGGAAGTCCGTCACCACGCGAACCGGCAGCACAACCAGACCGGTACGTCCCGTACCCACGCCTGAAGAGCGTGGGTACGAGACGTACCACGCCCACACCCACGTCACCCCAACAATGGCGGGACGGATCGTACCCACGTGCCAAAGGCCTGGGTACGGCCCGCACAAGCATCACATAGCGTGGGGACGGATATGTACGGACCCTACCCCCACCCACGTACGTATGGAGCGTACCCCCACCCCACCAGTGTAAGTACGACTCGTACCCTCACCCCCAGGCATGGAGCCTACCCCCACCCCACCAGTGTAAGTACGACTCGTACCCTCACCTGCGGACGTACGGACCGTACCCCCACCCCCACCCCCACCAGTGTAAGTACGACACGTACCCTCACCCGCGGACGTACGGAGCGTACCCCCACCCCCACCAGTGTAAGTACGACACGTACCCCCACCCCCAGGCATGGAGCCTACCCCCACCCCACCAGTGTAAGTACGACTCGTACCCTCACCCCGTATGCATGGAGCGTACCCCCACCCCAACAGTGTAAGTACGACTCGTACCCTCACCCGCGGACGTACGGACCGTACCCCCACCCCCACCAGTGTAAGTACGACACGTACCCCCACCCCCGTAGGCATGGAGCCTACCCCCACCCCACCAGTGTAAGTACGACTCGTACCCTCACCCGCGTATGCATGGAGCGTACCCCCACCCCAACAGTGTAGGTACGACTCGTACCCTCACCTGCGGACGTACGGAGCGTACCCCCACCCCCACCAGTGTAAGTACGACACGTACCCCCACCCCCGTAGGCATGGAGCCTACCCCGACCCCACCAGTGTAAGTACGACTCGTACCCTCACCCCGTATGCATGGAGCGTACCCCCACCCCAACAGTGTAAGTACGACTCGAACCCTCACCCGTGGACGTACGGAGCGTACCCCCACCCCCACCAGTGTAAGTACGACACGTACCCCCACCCCCGTAGGCATGGAGCCTACCCCCACCCCACCAGTGTAAGTACGACTCGTACCCTCACCCCGTATGCATGGAGCGTACCCCCACCCCACCAGTGTAAGTACGACTCGTACCCTCACCCCGTATGCATGGAGCGTACCCCCACCCCAACAGTGTAAGTACGACTCGTACCCTCACCCGCGGACGTACGGACCGTACCCCCACCACCACCAGTGTAAGTACGACACGTACCCCCACCCCCGTAGGCATGGAGCCTACCCCCACCCCACCAGTGTAAGTACGACTCGTACCCTCACCCGCGTATGCATGGAGCGTACCCCCACCCCACCAGTGTAAGTACGACTCGTACCCTCACCCGCGTATGCATGGAGCGTACCCCCACCCCAACAGTGTAAGTACGACTCGTACCCTCACCCGCGGACGTACGGAGCGTACCCCCACCCCCACCAGTGTAAGTACAACACGTACCCCCACCCCGTAGGCATGGAGCCTACCCCCACCCCACCAGTGTAAGTACGACTCGTACCCTCACCCCGTATGCATGGAGCGTACCCCCACCCCACCAGTGTAAGTACGACTCGTACCCTCACCCCGTATGCATGGAGCGTACCCCCACCCCAACAGTGTAAGTACGACTCGTATCCTCACCCGCGGACGTACGGACCGTACCCCCATCCCCACCAGTGTAAGTACGACACGTACCCCCCCCCCCGTAGGCATGGAGCCTACCCCCACCCCACCAGTGTAAGTACGACTCGTACCCTCACCCGCGTATGCATGGAGCGTACCCCCACCCCACCAGTGTAAGTATGACTCGTACCCTCACCTCGAATGCATGGAGCGTACCCCCACCCCACCAGTGTAAGTACGACTCGTACCCTCAACTCGAATGCATGGAGCGTACCCCCACCGTGTATGTTCCAAGCGTACATATCCAGAAATAGGAGGTGTGTGTGCAGAGTCCTCCCAGCAGTGCCCTGAGACAGGAGGGGTGGGTGCAGAGTCCTCCCAGCAGTGCCCTGAGACAGGAGGGGTGTGTGCCTAACACTCCCAGCAGTGCCCTGAGACAGGAGGGGTGTGTGCCTAACACTCCCAGCAGTGCCCTGAGACAGGAGGGGTGGGTGCAGAGTCCTCCCAGCAGTGCCCTGAGACAGGAGGGGTGTGTTCCTAACACTCCCAGCAGTGCCCTGAGACAGGAGGGGTGTGTGCCTAACACTCCCAGCAGTGCCCTGAGACAGGAGGGGTGTGTGCAGAGTCCTCCCAGCAGTGCCCTGAGACAGGAGGGGTGGGTGCTGAGTCCTCCCAGCAGTGCCCTGAGACAGGAGGTGTGTGTGCAGAGTCCTCCCAGCAGTGCCCTGAGACAGGAGGGGTGGGTGCAGAGTCCTCCCAGCAGTGCCCTGAGACAGGAGGGGTGGGTGCAGAGTCCTCCCAGCAGTGCCCTGAGACAGGAGGGATGTGTGCAGAGTCCTCCCAGCAGTGCCCTGAGACAGGAGGGGTGGGTGCTGAGTCCTCCCAGCAGTGCCCTGAGACAGGAGGTGTGTGTGCAGAGTCCTCCCAGCAGTGCCCTGAGACAGGAGGGGTGGGTGCAGAGTCCTCCCAGCAGTGCCCTGAGACAGGAGGGGTGTGCCTAACACTCCCAGCAGTGCCCTGAGACAGGAGGGGTGGGTGCAGAGTCCTCCCAGCAGTGCCCTGAGACAGGAGGGGTGTGTGCCTAACACTCCCAGCTGTGCCCTGAGACAGGAGGGGTGTGTGCCTAACACTCCCAGCAGTGCCCTGAGACAGGAGGTGTGTGTGCAGAGTCCTCCCAGCAGTGCCCTGAGACAGGAGGGGTGGGTGCTGAGTCCTCCCAGCAGTGCCCTGAGACAGGAGGTGTGTGTGCAGAGTCCTCCCAGCAGTGCCCTGAGACAGGAGGGGTGGGTGCAGAGTCCTCCCAGCAGTGCCCTGAGACAGGAGGGGTGGGTGTGGAGTCCTCCCAGCAGTGCCCTGAGACAGGAGGGGTGTAACACATGTGTGTGAGGCTGGAAGTACACACATGCAAACTGCCTACAAGGGAACATGTCCCCATGAACTCATGTCAACAGACTCCATACACAAGTACAGTGATCACCAAGGATGCCACGAATGTTGCAGGTGGAGACATGGCCTTGCATGCATGGCCAAAGTAGAAGTGCTCCGTCACACACACAGCTCATGTACACACAGCTCTGCGCTAAATATTGGGAACACCCTGCAGGGAAGATATCAGGGTACACAGAGGGAGGAATACACCCTGGGACAATTGCACCATGCAGTAACTGCTTACATGAACAAAGAAAGTTAGCTAACACCTTGTGATGGCACACAGATCCCAGGGTCCCCCCAATGAGCAGCACACTACTACATTTCCCACACACCCAACACATGAACATCACCCAAAACCATGTAGCAGCCCCACCAACACCAATACCAGCACAGCAGTAGTGTCAGAATGAAAAAAAAAGTAAAGCTTTATTCAGCATGATCACAATGTCCGTGGATCGCAGGCAGTTCAATATTCACAAAGCCCATAGGGCAGTCAATAAGTCTCAGCTGGATGGGGGACACAGTGGGATGCGTGTCCCCTAGCTTGCCTGCACAGTTACATGCCGTCGTCTGCCACAGGGGTGAGGGCATCAGGGGGGGGGGGGGGGGAAGCACCAGGCACCGCAGGGACATCAGGGCAAAGGGGAGGCGTTGTGGGTGCAGGGATGGAGGACTCCACCACAGGGGGTGGGGCAGGGCCAAAGGCGGAGGCCAGGATGGCACTACACACCTTTGCAAAGGTCCTCCAGGGATTCCCCTGCATCTGAAGGAACCACAGGCCCCAAGGAGGGGGGGGGGTCAGAGGGATGGGTCGCAGCGCCACCGGGGGAGGGTGTGGACAGGGGGGGGGGACGCAACCACCCTGACCGGGGACTTCCTTGACCGCTTGCGGGGTGGTGTCACTGTGGGGCTCAGGGACAGAGCGGCCATGAAGGAGTCTTTGGGGGAGAGGTGGCCAGGAGAGCTGAGGGGAGGGGATTTGGAGGGAGTGGACTGGGTGGAATGCGGACTCCCACTCTGGCAGCGTGTCACACGTTTGCCCCCCGACCCAGTGGGTGTGCCTACCTCACCCTGTGTGTGTGTGTCAGGAGGAGTGCGGTGGACCTTCCCTGCTGGTGTGGTGCCTGTGTCTGTTGTGGTGGGTGCATGCCGACGTCTGGGTGTACGTGGGACAGGCATGGGAGTGGGAAGTGTGGATGGGGCAGGGGTAGGTGGTGGGAGGTCGCGCTGCAGGAGACCCACTGCTGCAGTCAGTGTCGAGTCTATCGACCTCAGCAAGCTGCGTTGGTCAGCCTGCGATGAATGAATGCCCTCCAAGTATGCCTCGATGTTGTTGAGGGTCTGGCCGTGGGCATGGAGGACATTAAGGATCGCAGCCTGACCAACCTGCAGCTGCCGCTGGATGTCCACAGACTCGGCATTGGCGGCAGCAGTGGAGACAGGGGCAGGGGGTGCGGTGCCTGGCATGAAGGAGACATGCGGTGACCGGGCACGCTGGGAAGGGACACGAGCAAGTGGGAGGCGGCTGATGGGAACGGAGGGGGCGGTGCGAGGTGTTGTTCCGCTGTCAGCTGCTGGTGCAGCCTGCGCCCACTCGGAGACATCCTCCTCGGACCTGTCAGCTTCGTATTCTGACGTGCCAGTCGACAGGTCCTCGGCCGCACTCTCCTCCGCCTCTGTCCCACTCGATGTGCCAGCCACGATGTCACGGCTGGCACTGGTGCTCGGTCCCTCCGCCTGGTCTGTGTCCATGTCTCCCTCTGTGTCCCCCGACGATGCTGTGGGCAGGGTGGAGAGACAGAAATTAATCAGACACCTGTACACATCTGTCACATGAGTCCAATCTACATAGGTTACATTGCATAGCCTGAAAAGGAAGATCCCTAACATCTACTAAACAAGGTACCGATGTAGGGCATGAAACACACAGTTGGTTGAGCCACCATGCCACTGAAATACCATGGAGAGCATGAGACAATAGCAAATGACAGGAAACGGAGTCTGACATAGCACCCAGGCCCTGGGGACAATCCAGCACTGCATCTGCACCACACAGCGTTGGCGAAAATAGGGATGACCAGGGACCATATCCATGAACTTGAGACACATGCTGCATAGGTAATGCTGAAAACATGCCCAACATGACTGGGTCACTGCACCTTGAGTGTATGTCCAGACAAACATCACACACTGCCCAGACCCAGCAAGTAGAAATCAGGATTTGACATATAGGCTTTGCCCGCCCCAACCACCCCCTACACGAGGCAAATTGTTGAGACACAGGTGGCACCAACATCTCATAGTCTGGGTGATAAACACAGGGGCAGGCAAAATGCAAGATTGGATGCCAAACACTCAAGGTGCACCTGTACAAATAATGAGGTACCAGTGCCCATCCTCAGATGAGTATAACAAGACACACAGGCACTGGCAACTGTGAGTATGAAGAAGGACATTCAGGTCAGGCTGCACAGTGGACACCTGTACTAAATTTCACGTCTATATACATGGTGCCAGGGGACAATGGCACAGAGCACAACCTACGCTGTAGACACTGAGAGTGTGCACGTTTTGTGATGACACATACAACACCGAGGAAAAGGTGCCCCAGGGGACAGTAGTGGCCACACAACTCCATGCTCCTGAATAGTAATGACTGCAACACACGCCACCATCCCTGCACTATGCGTATCGCACACTCATGCACATCATGTCACAGGCCACTACATAGGACATGCGCGCTGTAAGGCATGACACTTGAGAGACTAACTCCCATGTCTGGACTCAGCATCAGTGCCAACTGACATGGAACCCACATGCAGTGAACTGGACAGGGCACAGGCAAGGTCCCAAAACCTGTTACACACCACCCCCACACATGATGCTACAGGCATAGTTCTCGTGGACAAAGCGCCAGCCTACATTACCTTGTGAAGGAGTGACTACACACAGACCAGGGAACACATTGCAAGGAGGGGAAGGGTGGCAGGAGCGCAGCGCTATACTGGGGCAAACTGGATCTGCACAGCACCTTTAAACCCTGGCAGTGAATTCATGCTACTGTGCCCTTACAAATGCCGGTGACACACAACAAACACACATGTACCTACCCCCTTCCGGCTGCTGCATCTCCTGTAAGCACCTCTCCAAGTCTGGAAAGACCACCGGCAGCACACGCCTGTGGAGGTGGCTCAGACGGCGGCGCCCGCGGTTCTTGTGGCTCACAGGTGAGTCCCCCAGCAGGACCCGTGCGATCCTCCGCGTCCAGCACCGGATATCCTGCCAGCGTTTCCTCACCTGACACAGGCTCCGCCTCTGACCATCCACACCCCTCACGGCACTGACGGCGGTCAGCCAGATCTGCTCCTTGGCAGTGGCGCCTACCTGTGAGGAAGAACAAGTGACACCACATCAATATACCAGCCACATGTCACAGAGAGACATATGAGAACAAATTAGCTGGTTACAACAAGGCATGTCATGCAGGCAACGCATTGCACCTTTGTCATAGGGACATGATCCTCTGGGGAGGGAAAAAGCAGTACGTGCCATTGTAGGTACACAGGTGGAATGATGGCAATGTCACAATCAATGATCAAGGCTCACACTGTGCATCACACCCACCCCTCCTGTGTCTGGGCACTGCTGGGAGGACTCTGCACACACCCCTCCTGTCTCAGGGCACTGCTGGGAGGACTCTGCACACACCCCTCCTGTCTCAGGGCACTGCTGGGAGGACTCTGCACCCACCCCTCCTGTCTCAGGGCACTGCTGGGAGGACTCTGCACACACCCCTCCTGTCTCAGGGCACTGCTGGGAGGACTCTGCACCCACCCCTCCTGTCTCAGGGCACTGCTGGGAGGACTCTGCACACACACCTCATGTGTCTGGCCAGCACCTCAAAGCAGTCACATGCCACAGGCCACTGACGCCACCTCAGCAGAGTACACAGACACACACAGGCACAGGACATTCACCTGCCATTGCCAAATGCAGATACAAACCTCACTGCACATGTGCCACTAGATCGGGGGGGCTCACAGGTGTGGGGCTGGCTCTGCACGTCAGACACACAGCACTGCTCCCTGCTCACATGAGATGTGCAGGGCATATCCAGGCCTCATGCATCTGGGGTGGTCCACTACACATATGCACCCACACAAATGACATTGGACTTACACACACAGATGTCCAGGGGACGAACACATCATGTGGACACTCTCAGCATAGGTACAGTGGACAAACACACATCTGTAGGTACAGTCACCTGTCACACTGGGGTAACCACAGAATCACAGGAGGACTGTAGTAGCTCCATACCCTGGAGGATTAGACAGGCACAATGTGTAATGCCACATGCAGTGAATGTCACAGTAAACACAATGCAAGTGAGGAGAGCAGACATGCACCACAGCATGCTCTGGCTGGGAGACATCAGGCATCCCCCCCCTGGGACCCCCCCTACAGTACATAGCATGTGTGTCACACCAGGACACAATGCCAGAAGTCACAGTCACAACAAAGGGACAGTCTGTGCCAGTGGCCTATGCACTCACCTGATACCCTGGTCGCCCATACAGAAGGGGGTACTGTGGAGGATCACATCCAGCAATGCCAGGTTCTCCTCCAGGGTGAATGGCTGTGACCTCTCCACAGCCCTTGACATGGTTCCAGGGAATCAGTAGCAGCAGCTGGGTCGACGAATTCAAAGATGTGCAGGCAAGTTCTCCCTCATGGGACCTGGCTGCCTTATATCTGCCTTTCTGCCCTGTCTCATGCACAGGAGTACAGAGTGATTGGTCACTCACATTTGCATCCTATGTTTCCACCAATCCCTTCAAACCTAGCAGTCTGTGTGTACTCTATCGGTTTCATTCTCCTGCATGATGTCAGCCCCACAAACACATTGCAACAAAGTAGATTAATTCCAACTGACTTCTGCTGTGCACCTTCCAGAACAAATTCAAATTTTGAACTTGGTCTCCATGACAACCAGCATGCATGTAGGCCTTAATACTTGTCCCTCATGTGTCCCCTATGTAATTAGGAGCTTCACACACAGGTACGGTGCGTTCCGGGGCCCTAGGGCACCCCAAATGCATTGCAACGGCCCGTACACGCGTGCCTACGTTCACTATCACTATGGGTGTCCTCGCGTATGCGTACTCATAGTGGTACGGGCCGTACACACGCCTGTACGCTCCCTATCACTATGGGTGTCCTCGCGTATGCGTACTCGTAGTGGTACGGGCCGTACACACGCCTGTACGCTCCCTATCACTATGGGTGTCCTCGCGTATGCGTACACGTTGTGATAGGGAGCGTACAGGCGTGTGTACGGCCCGTACCACTACGAGTACGCATACGCGAGGACACCCATAGTGATAGGGAGCGTACAGGCGTGTGTACGGCCCGTACCACTATGAGTACGCATACGCGAGGACACCCATAGTGATAGGGAGCGTACATGCGTGTGTACGGCCCGTACCACTACGAGTATGCATATGCGAGGACACCCATAGTGATAGGGAGCGTACAGGCGTGTGTACGGCCCGTACCACTACGAGTACGCATACGCGAGGACACCCATAGTGATAGGGAGCGTACAGGCGTGTGTACGGCCCGTACCACCATGAGTACGCATACGCGAGGACACCCATAGTGATAGGGAGCGTACAGGCGTGTGTACGGCCCGTACCACTACGAGTACGCATACGCGAGGACACCCATAGTGATAGGGAGCGTACAGGCGTGTGTACGGCCCGTACCACTACGAGTACGCATACGCGAGGACACCCATAGTGATAGGGAGCGTACAGGCGTGTGTATGGCCCTACCACTATGGGTGTTCTTGCGTATGCGTACTCGTAGTGGTACGGGCCGTACACATGCCTGTACGCTCGCCATCACGATGTGTACACATACGGCAGCACTCCCATAGTGAAATGGTAACGTACACAGGCCCTCTTCGCAGCAGTACAGTGGTTTTCACACATCACAGTGGTGACAGGCGGCACACAGGTAGGGATAGGGCGGACATACTTGTCCATGGATGGACATACTTGTCCATGGATGGACATACTTGTCCATGAATGGACATACTTGTCCATTAATTGACATCGAGGCATCGGCTGTGCATTACTACATGTGTGGGGCACAGGTGTGATGGCCTGTGATGTGGAACATTACTCCTGAGTCGAGAAGGCACCAGATGTATGATGAGATGTCTACAGATGTACTGTGTGATGGTGCAATGTGTGCCAGGCATGCCCTTGACTCCTTTGACATGTGTGCATGTCGTACTGCACACTTAGGGTGAGCGTCACTGGCATGGCACGGACACCAACACACGGAAGTGTCCCCTGATGCCCGGTACAGGGCTTACCACACCTGACTTGTCACTACCCACGGTGCACAATGTGACTATGTCATGTATGTGTGGGGGCTTCCCATCAGGTTGATGTAGGAGCACCCTCAAAAGCTGCAGCCGTTGCAGCAACCAACATGTGTCTGTGTGTAGATTGACATTGCACACTGTTCCGCACACCATGCCACATGTGGTATCGGATGTGAGGTGCACATGTATGCATGGGACACGGAGTAGCGTGACAAGGACATGTCTGCATCCTCACAATGAATGTGTGGTGAGTCATGACATGTGCACCTTCATGGCAAGGTGTGTGGGCTGTCCTAGTGTGATGTCATGTGACCTGTGGCTCTAGTGTTCCGCTACCAGTCTCTGCAATCGGCATCCTACTTCTGCTGATGTGTGGGCGTATGTCACTCCTGTCTTGCGTCTGGCTGTTCACTTGCACTGGGACACAGCTATTCCCATGGCATGGCATGGGGAGGTTCTCAATCTCCGTGTGTAGCTGGGTCTTGGTAGGGGTGTCACCTTGCATCCATACGTGTCCTGGGCATGTAGCACATACCTGACTCCCTATGTAGCATATGTGTATTGACAGATTAACATGTGCGCAGTACATATGAATTGTTGTCGTAGTGCACTCACTCTTCCTTGTCACTTCCAAATTACTGTAGAGCGCCGCCTCTTGCCCGAGCAATTCCGGACTTGGCTGACATGCGGGAGAATGACAGCATCCGGCTCTACCGCTTCCCCCAACCGTTGATTCTGGAGTTGACGGCGAGACTGGCACCACACCTGCAACCGCAGCACAGGTATCCTACGGCACTGACACCCCAGCTGAAGGTAATGGCTGCCCTACATTTTCTTGCCACGGGTACCTTTCAATATACCATAGCTCATGTTGGTGGCATGTCCCAGAGCATGTTCTGCCGTGTGCTGCATGATTTCTTAGAGGCCATGTTGATTCACCTGGATGACTTCATCAAGTTCCCAACCCCTGAACAGTTGACTGCGGTCAAGCGTGGATTCTATGCCCTGGGAGGGATGCCCCATGTCATTGGGTCCATAGATGGGACACATGTAGCTTTGGTACCACCACACGCACGGGAGGTGGCGTACCGCAATCGGAAGCACTACCACTCCATCAATGCCCTTGTGGTGTGTCAGTCCGACATGGTGATTTCACATGTCTGTGCTCGTTTTCCAGGATCAGCACACGATGCCTACATCATGAGGCGTAGCAGGATGCCTGAAATGATGATGCAGCTGCGCAACGAAAGAGCATGTGTTGTTGGTGGGTACAGTCTGTCTGTCCTGTATTTTGCATAGCCTACCAGCACGACCGCTGCACCACTTCTAACGATGTCAATGTGCTTCCCATGTAGGGGACGCTGGCTATCCCAGCATGCCATGGCTGCTCACACCTCTCCGCAACCCCATCACGCCGGCACAGCTCCGCTACAACACCGCCCATGGCCGGACAAGGCGAGTGATAGAGAGGACGTTTGGCCTGCTGAAGAGCTGATTTCGGTGCCTCCACAAGACCGGCGGCGCGCTCCCATATGCCCCTGCGAAGGTCTGCAAAATCTTCATGGTCTGCTGCATGCTGCACAACATGGCAGTTGAGAGAGCTGTGCCACTCATCCTGGATCAACATGACGAGGACCATCCACCCGTGGAGGATGAAGGGCTTGGCAATGGGGCTAGTGATGTGGAGGATGTGGAGCCGCAAGAGGACATCCGGACTCGGCTCATACGCGACTTCTTTGCTTAGTGGTGAGTACCAGTGTCTGAGTGTGCACGCATTGGTCCCCGTGTGGCATGTGTTGTGATGTGTGTCTCCACCTGCATGTATGGCACGTGAGTCAGAGGTGTGTGTGGGTGTGTCACTGGAGTGATGGTGGCAGTGATGGTTGTATTTCCCCAGTCATAATTGTGACCTAGCATGTTGTCATCCATACATGTGTCGAGTAAATGCACATGCAAGTGGCTGTGCTTTTTGTGGCTGACTTCTTGTGTGTCTCTCTTCCCCAGGTACTTGCGCATGCCGTCTGCTGCTTGCATTGTTGTGGCACTGCTATTCCTCATGGACACGTCATCGTGGGCTGACTCAGTGTTACAGGCACGGACACGTTTGGAAGTCTCCTTCGGGTAAGGGATGCATCAGGGGTGTATTGGGTGTGGCAGTTGTTCACGATGTATGCACACTGCCCATGTCGATGTTTGGTTCCTCTGCAGACATGTCGCATCACCATGGTGCACATGACATGCAGCTGGGTACACCTGAATAGATGGTCAGACTTGTTGACAGTCATCTGTAATGGGATAGTGGATTGTGATGATGGCATCCATGTGTGTAACACTGCCCTCGGACACATGCGGTTAGCATTGGGTTGACATGGTGTGGGACTTCCACATCAGCTGATCAATGGTGTATGGCAGTCTCTCCGTGAGCAGCTGTGGGTGTTTAGCTGTTAGCCGACAATTGTGTGCCAGTTCCATGGCTAACACGCATTTGTGCTGCAGAAGGGGGGTGCCAGTGTTGGACCCACATGTTACTCCACAAGATGTGTTCATGTGTACTTCAAGTTGCCTCTGCAATCCCGAATACATGACTAATAAAGGTGTCCCTATGCCTCCAAGGTGCCTCTTCTCCGTCAATGCTGGTGTGTTGCCACGGTGCATCCAGCATGTCTGGCATGGTTCTCCCTGATGGTGGCTATGTGTCGATGTGTCGAGTAGCAAGATTCAAGCTGTGTGTGTGGGCTGAGACTGTGTATTGGGCATGATGTCCATGAGTGTGTGGGTATTGTGACATGTGCCATCCCCATGCATCCAACGTTGACCAGGCCCCCATTCTCTGCATCCACCGGACTCAAGCTTGCAGGACATGGTTCTGCCACCTGTCTACACATACCTGGGTGCCCCCCGGACCCTGGACTGGATCCCTGACCTCTGCGCATGACTGTTGCTGTACTCAATGTGTCTGTCAGCACGGTTGTGCGGCCACCCCCTCAGCTGGTTGGGCTCATCACGGGTGTGTATGGTGCTCCATGTCTGTCTTGACTAATACACTGTGACCCGTGTGTCCTGTGCCAGACTCAGGCCCCAGGGTGTGGATGGTTGAAGACAAAAGATGACTCAGGCATGTTTAGACTTTACAAGACACATGTTAGGTAATAATGCAACCAGCAGGCATCTACTCTTCATAGTGTGATTTATTATTGGGGGGGGGGGGGACAAAGTGAGGGGCTTTCCGGGATTTTGGAATCCAAAGTTCAGTAGGGGAGTTGGTGTCCTTGCCATTTGAAATCCTCAGAGTCCATGCCACAGTCTTTGTCAACATTGGTCAGCCAGTGACTAGCAGGGCCATGTGGCAGAGAATGTCTCTTGATGCTGTGATGCTGTTGCTCCAGTGGGCCAGGTGCCAGGCCAGGTGTCCTGGGAGATGGTGATGTAGCGCCGACCCTCACGGTCCTTTCCGTGGACGACCCGGCCTCCTGCGGGGACCCTCAGCAGCAGGCCGTGACGACGTCTGGGATGCTCCATCGGATGTTTCCTCCTCCTCCTCCTGATCCCTCCCTGTGGGTGGTGATGTTCTCCGCCTTCTGGCACAGGGAGGGTCGGCCATGTTGTCGGCCATCCGACGGAGTGTATCGTGAATCCCCTGGAACGCCGTCACTTGCTCAGCCTGTCTGTCCTCCATCCTCCGTTGGTGTTGCAGTAGACAGGCATGTAGCTCCGCATGTTGCTGGGCCTGCTGGGTCTTGATCCCCTCGAGGACGGACACAACCTGGGCCATGCCCGTGGTGTCCTGCCGGTATGTGTCCATGATGTTACGGACATGGGCAAATACCGGTTCCCCAGCCAACTGGTCAGGCTCGCGCCTCCGCCGTCCTCCACTCCCACCACCCCTGCCCACTTGCACCTGGCCTGCCCTTGTGGGTACATCGGGTCTCCGGGACCCCTGAGGGGTGGCATTGGCGTTGTCGCCTGCCTCCTCCTGGGTGCCCGGGACACCGTGTCCCTCCTGGCCAGCCTGGCTGCATTGTGGTGTTGGGGCAGGGATCCTGGGTGTCTCCTGGGATGTGGCAGGAGTGGGGGTGGTGGTTGGCACAGTTGTACCTGACGCAGGTGCTGCAGGTGGTTGGACACCAGAGGGGCCAGGTCGGTCGGGGTCGTCCACAGAGTGGTGAGAGTGGTCGCTGCCGGTGGGATCGGGCTCCCGCAGATCCGGGTCCTGTGAGTCTTCCCCCCCAGTGTTGGGGGGTGAACCACGACGTTGACCTGTGTGTGAGAGAGACAATGTTAATTTTGGTCCATGCAACATCCATGTTTCATCAGTGTCAAAGTTGGCACTTTTCCTCTTGGAATTAGGATCTGTCTTGCATTCCAATCACAGTGCACTTGTGCATGGGTGTGTCCCTTGGACACCACTTTGGCCCCTTTAAATATGTGTGGCACAGTCTTACGTGCTGCGTCAAGTGTGACTGCAGTCAGCAGTGGAGTGGGCAGGTGTGGCGAGCCATGCATTGGCGCCTTCCGTGTGGCACTGTACATGTGCACATGGAGTGGATCCACACACTTATATAATGCAGGTAGCTGTCGTTGTGCTCGTGAACAGGTTGTGACATGGCCCTGTGTTTTGCCATGGTGAAGAGGGGGGGTTCTGGCACTGGCCACCCTTGGCTCCATGCACGCAGTCTACCTGCTGACGAGCAGACATTCCCACACACCACACGGCTGATTTGCTCTCCCTGTGTCTCCCTCCCTCTCTGTCCCCCTCTCCCTCCCACTGTGTGTCAGCCTCCTCCCTCTGTCCGTGTCCCTGTGTCTCCCTCCCTCTCTGTCCCCCTCTCCCTCCCTCTCTGTCCCCCTCTCCCTCCCTCTCTGTCCCCCTCTCCCTCCCTCTCTGTGCCCCTCTCCCTCCCGCTCTCTGTCCCCCTCTCCCTCCCACTGTGTGTCAGCCTCCTCCCTCTGTCCGTGTCCCTGTGTCTCCCTCCCTCTCTGTCCCCCTCTCCCTCCCTCTCTGTCCCCCTCTCCCTCCCTCTCTGTCCCCCTCTCCCTCCCGCTCTCTGTCCCCCTCTCCCTCCCACTGTGTGTCACCCTCTGTCACCTCAGCCCAGCTTCCTAGACACACACTTTTTCCAGTCCTTTGAATGGCCCTTGGCTTGTTGCTGTGAGTTTGTTTCTGATCTCCAGGCACCCATTGGGTGTGGTGTCTGTGTGTGCGCTGCTGCTGTGGTTGTGTGTGCTGCCACTCTTTCACAGTGTTGGCTGTTCATTAGCTGCTGTCATGTGCAAAAAGTGCCTTCACCCCCATGTGTTGATGCAAGGCGTCCGCCATTTGCTGGCGAGTCTTTCCTGTGTGGGGACACAGTGTTTGTCTGGCTGTGACCTGGGCCATATGGGCAGAGGGCATTGTTGTCTGCTTCTGAGTTGCACTATGTGATTTTTGGGGCCCACCCTCCCGCCATCCGGGTTACCGTGTCATGTGTTGGTGTCTTCTGTGGCCTGTGACTTGACATTGTCCAGCTGGGTGCATGGGGCATGGTGGCAGCAGTGGCATGTCCGTGTTCATGGAGTGTGGTTGAGTCATGTGATCGGTTGGGGTGGTTGCGTGCCTGTTAGTGATTTTGGTTGTGGATGAGGTCCCCCCCATGTGAGGTGCGTTGTTCGTGTACTCACCCGGGTCTCGGAGTCCTCCTAATCCTTCAACTGCCTCCACCGGCTGTATGGCCATCACCCTCTCCTCCCAGGGCTGGTATTGTACGGGTCTGCGGGAGGGCCCTCCTCCGGTGGCGTTGGCCTGGTTGTGTTCCTCCAGCATCTTGGCTCGGACCCTCCTCCGCAGATCGTACCACCTGGCTTGGCATTCCTGCCTGGTTCTTCTGGTGTCCGCAACAGCATTCACAGCATCGACGATGGTCTGCCACATGGCTGTTTTTGCTGCAATGCTGGTCTGTCTGACCAATGTTCCAAAGAGGTGTGGCTCGACTCTGAGGATTTCATCAACAAGGACCTCCAACTCTCGGTTACTGAACTTTGGATTCTTGTTAGTGGGCATGGTGAGGGGTGTTGGTGTGGATGGGGGGGGTGTGGATGGTTGTGGGTGTGTGGGTGTGGTTGTGCAGGTGTGTGTGTGTGTGAATGTGATGAGGGGGTGTTTGTGGAGGTGGTTGTGTGGAGGTTTGCAAGTGTAAGGTGTGGTGAGGCTTGTAGTATGGTTCTGTGGTGTCTGGCAGCAGTGAGTCTGTTGCAAAGGCTCATGGTTTGTGTGTGTGGGCCCTTTTTATTGGTCCATGGGTGGGTGTGGCTGTGTTTGAAGTTTGGGTGGGTGTGTTATAAGGAGTGGTGGTGTTTTGGGCCTCTGTTTGTTTTTGGCAGTTGCAGGTCAGTGGATGTGTTTTTTTAGTGTTTGTTGGCCATGTTTAGTGGCTTTGTGCCATTCGAATAGTGTATTCTTGTGTAGTTTTGTTTTGTCCTGGTTGTGTACGTGCGTTTTGAGCGTGTGTACGGTGTGTACATGGGCCATTTGGTTGTACGGTGCTGTCCTTGTGTGTGGCTTGGTACGACTCGTACATTAGGTTGTGATGTTGGGGCCTGGGGTGCGTTCCGTACTTAGGAGGTTGTGTTGGGTGTTCGACTCGAACGTACTGGGGTGTACATGGACGTTGTTACGACACGTACTGGGGTGGGGGTTGGACTCGAACGTACTGGGGTGTACATAGACGGTGGTACGACACGTACAGGGGTGGGGGTTCGACTCGAACGTACTGGGGTGTACATACATGGGGGTCGGACACATACAGGGGTGGGGGTTCGACTCGAACGTACTGGGGTGTACATGGACGTTGGTACGACACGTACTGGGGTGGGGGTTGGACTCGAACGTACTGGGGTGTACATAGACGGTAGTACGACACGTACAGGGGTGGGGGTTCGACTCGAACGTACTGGGGTGTACATGGACGTTGTTACGACACGTACTGGGGTGGGGGTTGGACTCGAACGTACTGGGGTGTACATAGACGGTGGTACGACACGTACAGGGGTGGGGGTTGGACTCGAACGTACTGGGGTGTACATAGATGGTGGTACGACACGTACAGGGGTGGGGGTTCGACTCGAACGTACTGGGGTGTACATGGACGTTGTTACGACACGTACTGGGGTGGGGGTTGGACTCGAACGTACTGGGGTGTACATAGACGGTGGTACGACACGTACAGGGGTGGGGGTTCGACTCGAACGTACTGGGGTGTACATAGACGGTGGTACGACACGTACAGGGGTGGGTGTTCGACTCGAACGTACTGGGGTGTACATGGACATTGTTACGACACGTACTGGGGTGGGGGTTGGACTCGAACGTACTGGGGTGTACATAGACGGTGGTACGACACGTACAGGGGTGGGTGTTCGACTCGAACGTACTGGGGTGTACATGGACGTTGTTACGACACGTACTGGGGTGGGGGTTGGACTCGAACGTACTGGGGTGTACATAGATGGTGGTACGACACGTCCAGGGGTGGGGGTTCGACTCGAACGTACTGGGGTGTACATAGACGGTGGTACGACACATACAGGGGTGGGGGTTCGACTCGAATGTACTGGGGTGTACATAGACGGGGGGTTCGACACATACTCGGGTGTACATACACGGGGGGTTCGACACGTACTCGGGTGTACATACACGGGGGGTTCGACACGTACAGTTCGACTCGTACTCGGGTGTACATACACGGGGGGTTCGACACGTACAGTTTGACTCGCACTCGGGTGTACATACACGGGGGGTTCGGCACGTACTCGGGTGTACATACACGGAGGGGTTCAACACGTACAGTTCGACTCGTACTCGGGTGTACATACACGGGGGGGTTCGACACGTACAGTTCGACATGTACTCGGGTGTACATACACGGGGGGTTCGACACGTACAGTTCGACTCGTACTCGGGTGTACATACACGGGGGGTTCGACACGTACAGTTCGACTCGCACTCGGGTGTACATACACGGGGGTTCGACACGTACTCGGGTGTACATACACGGAGGGGTTCAACACGTACAGTTCGACTCGTACTCGGGTGTACATACACGGGGGGGTTCAACACGTACAGTTCGACTCGTACTCGGGTGTACATACACGGGGGGTTCGACACGTACTCGGGTGTACATACACGGGGGGTTCGACACGTACAGTTCGACTCGTACTCGGGTGTACATACACGGGGGGTTCGACACGTACTCGGGTGTACATACACGGGGGGTTCGACACGTACTCGGGTGTACATACACGGGGGGTTCGACACGTACTCGGGTGTACATACACGGGGGTTCGACACGTACAGTTCGACACGTACTCGGGTGTACATACACGGGGGGGTTTGACACGTACTCGGGTGTACATACACGGGGGTTCGGTGCGTACATGCGGGGGCTGGGGGGGGGGGTACGGCACGTACCGGGCACCTGTTTGGACGTCTCCATGGTTGCTATAGGAGTTCGGTGCGGACGGTGTTTTTACCATACGGTTGTACGGTCGGACGCACGGGTTGGATCGTAATTCCTCGGTCGGACTTCACTTTTCACATTCGTACGGTAAATCGTCCGAGGAGGTGTCGGACACATTTTCCGACCCGAGGACGTGTGGGGGACAATTCCCAATGCGATTCGTATGGACTTTTTCCCATGCGAATCGTGATTGCCAGTTTGTACGGCACTTGTACGATTCGTACGGTAAAAAGACCGGATACGAGTCGTACGGGGAATATTTTTACCGGATCGTAATCGGCACCTGAGTAAAGCTCTGGCTACCAGATTAATGCTCTATATGCAGAGACTTGTTCATGAAGACCAGAATGTGTTTTACCCGACCAGATCGACCTCTAACAATTTGCAGAGGCTATTCAAGGTGTTATTTTGAAGGAAGTGACCCGATTAGAGTCACCTGGGTCACTCACCACCACCTCTCAGCCTTCCGTACCAAATGAAGAGTCGGTCAGACAGTAGACAATACAAACTAATATATGTTTATTCAGATACACTCAAGCTGAGCCCGGTATGCCCAGTCTCTTAGGAGTGCTGCAGAAGGACTGACAATCAAAAGCATAGAGATACATATTATACCATTTGTAACTGGATTAAAATGCGCCCATAATGGAATTTTACAAGCAGATGCAGCTAGACAATGCAGTGCAAAAAGTTACGTTTCGATCCTCATATCGTGCCTTACCTCAGAAGCTCAAGGTTGTTTCTCCCTGCACCCACCCTGCACCCACCACTGGACAAGTGGGAGAGGACCTTTATCTAGTGGGAAGGTATGCAGCACATGAACAGTGTATTCATTAACGAGGACAGTTCCATCGTTCTGGAAAATGAAACCGAATGGGGGCCGTTTCTTAGAAATGAGCAAAGGTTTCACTCACGCATCTAAAATGACGTCGAAACTCAAAATGGTGCTGCAAATGCTAACTTACATAAGGCAATGCATAAGCATGACTTTTTCTATTCTAACACTAGCACCTCCAATACCACCACAACCAATACCAACACCATCACCAATACCACCAATACCACCATCACCAATACCACCATCACCAGTACCAATACCACCACCAATACCAATACCACCACCAATACCACCACCACCAATACCTCCACCACCCATACCACCAATGCCACCACCACCACCAATACCACCACCACCACCACCACCACCACCAATACCACCACCGCTAATACCACCAATACCAATCCCACCACCAATACCACCACCATCAATACCACCAATACCACCACCACCAATACCAATACCACCACCACCAATGCCACCACCTCAGCGCCTCTTGCTTACTAGTAATAGCAGGGGCTCTGTACGAGGCCAGAGCTGCAGCTGTGATCACCCCACCATCCCTCCCTCCATGCCTGCCATAAAGCACAGCCCGCCCTGCACCAGGAGTTGAAGCCAGGGCCCTACTGCAGCTAGAGTGTTTTTTATTAGGCCAAAGATAGCAATGACATTACTCAATGCCACACTACACACTCAAATCACGGAGAGGGCTGGAAATAGCCCCCCCCCCTCCCCCCGGCTCTTTCTCCTGAGCCACAACAGTGTTATCACAGAGCAAAAGGTGTTGGAGCACTTTATTAGTGTTTATAGCTTGGATCATATGTAACTCTCACTTCACACTTTGTGTCTGTGTAATTTACAATACTTACGCAAGCAATGCAATAGGTCTTGCATTTGCAAGAGTTTAAGCTATTAGTATTGTAAATGACAATGCCTTTTATTTATGTTTTAAAACCCAAAACATAAATAAAAGGCATTGTAATTTACAATGCCAATAGCTCAAACTTGCGTGACTGCGAGACCTATTGCATTGCAAATGCTTGTTTAACAGGAGTTATTAGTGCTCTTTTCCAGGCGCAGGGAACTTGACCCTTTTTCAAAGACTGATTGCAAATGTTTAGGAGTGGCGGAAACACCCAATCTAACAGTTTCCAGGCTTTTGGCGGCAATGGTTTTGGCATAGTGTTCCTCTTTAGCCTTGCACACATACATTTATAGCTGTTTAAGGCAGACTTTAATTGTTGTTTATACTCAGCAAAAAAAGACATGTGACATCTCCAACTTTTTACAAGCTAATTAGCCGTTTTAAAGTCTAGGAATACCAAGGCACAGAAGGTCTTAAGCAGGCTTTGGCCCATTTAAGAGATGTTGCTTTATCTAGAGCCTCTGTAATCCTCCATTGTAAAGCATTGTAGGTGTCTTCGACCTCACACTTTACTATGAAAGCATGCTCCCAGATCAGGGGTATTTGTTTCCACTATGTGGGCCAGTTTGGCCCCTGCTCTACGAGGAACTGGCTTTGTAGACCCCAGACTGGAGATAAATACTTTGGACACTTAATATAGAAGGCTTCACTTCTGGTCTGACTAACACAGAGGAGTAACACCTCCCACGGAGATAAGGTCTTCCTATGCAAAACTAAGGTCCAGTGTATGCCTCTCCTGATGGGTGGGCCCAGGCACAAAGTGATGTACTCCAGTATTTCACAGGAACCCTGTCCATCCTGCGAGTATTGCACTGTCTCATCCGCCCAAATATTAAAATCACCAAGAATAAAAAAGTTGGGAGTGTGAGTGGACCAAATTTGAGAAACAAACAGAGTAGGTTTGCACAAAAGAAACCGCAGAGCACGGAGGACAGGAGCGCAGTATTCCAGAGAGAGAGATGCCCTTCCGCTCCCTCAAGGAGAAACCTAGGACCTCAGCTTCCTCAAAGTTATCCAGATGCATGGTAAGGAAGTCCCAGCAGTCCTTTAAGATTATGGCTACTCCTCCCCTGCCCTCTCTGAAGACGATGTAAGACCGTCGCAGCTAATAGGGGGGGGATATACCAAAATGAGTATTCGAGATACCCCGGAGTGACACTCCTGTGTAAGTGTCTGCGCACATGTTAGTATGGATGTGTGTGTGCAAGCAAGTTGTGACAATCAGTCTTAGGTCCGCGCCTTCCCAGCAGCACCAGCAGCAGAATCCTGTGAATGGAACATCTGTGACAGGCCAGGCCCTTGAATGTGATGTCACGAGAGGCCCACACTAGCACCAGCCACAGAATCCTGTGAATGGAACACTCTTGACAGACCAGGCCCTCGAATGTGATGTGACGAGAGGTCCACGCTAGCACCAGCCACAGAATCCTGTGAATGGAACCCCTGTGATAGGCAGGCCCAGCTCTAGGAAATTTTATTTGGGTGGCCCAAGGGTCCTTTCAGGTGGGCCACTGCAGCAGTCATGGCCGGCATGACTGGGGGGGGGGGAGGGAGGAGGGGGTGTTGCGCTGGGGTTTAATTTAATAATATTAATTTTAATTAATCAGAATGGAGACGGACAGAGTGTGCATGACTGGTTTGGATGACCCCAGAGTGCTGACCAAACAGTCTTTACGCATTCAGGAGTGGGCACACCACTCCTCCCCTGCCCTGCTCGCAGAGCAGCCCTGCCCGCCTGCAACCAAACATAAAATGGTTATAACTGAAAGTTATCACCATTTTATGTTATTGCTTCTCGCACTGCGAGAAGCGGTAGGGCGACGCTCCTCCGCCCTAGTGTAGGAGCCGCCCCTGCACTGCGGGCTCAATTTGTTGCTTCTGGAGGTAGCCTACAAGCCCTAGATTACATCATATCTATTTGCAAATAGTCACCATGATGCAACGGATTGCTTCTGAGTGTATACAGAGCATGTGGAGAGTTATTTGAAAGTAAGAGCGATGTCTGGACCTGCACTGCAAACCTTCGAATTCCAGCAGTCCAGGCTTCAATACAGGTACTTGAATACCAAGCATATTATCATAGTTCAAGATTAAGGAAGTCCCTATTACCACACGAAAGCCTTGACATCATTGTATTAGAAAGGCTGGCTATTTACTTGTTGCAATTTGTCCAAAACTTATTTCTCTGCACAAATTTAACTTGATACATTTTACTTCCTTATAATTCTTTTGCAATGTACTTTCAAAGATACAAATTCTTGAAAAACAGTAATGCATTTGAAAAAAAGAGAAAGGAGTATTTTTGAGAACTGCCAACAGTTTTCACACCGACCATTTCAAAACTAGCAGTCCAGTCATAGAGGTAACCTTCTATTATTCTTTGGAAACTCCGTTATAAACTCATCCATACATAGGTTTCCGTGAGCTCCTTTCTCGTGTGCTAAAACAGCCAAATTATGAAAGATAAAGCATTAATATGCAATGCAATGCGAGAGAATGAGACACCCATCTAGTTGCTGAATTGCACAATGTGAAACTAGAAATCCTGGAATCAATCCTGGCTTCCATGCTTGATCAAATTGTGAGATCCTAGCCAAACCTTTATTTCCCTGAGCCTCCTTTATTCATCATCACATAAGAGGGCACCTTCAAATACATGTGTTCTAGATGTGCACTGTACAAAACACATATTCTGTGAGAACAAGCCCGAGCACTAATACATCATTTGATGTATGAGTGCTCGTACTTGTTCTCACTTGTAAGGTAGATCCCTAAGGGTCACATATCGGGGGTGGGTGATTTCCCTCTCCCTTGAGCACCACAGCAACTATTTACGAATTAGGATAATACCGCTAAGAGAGAGCACCGACACCACACAGGGCCCTATCACCCAACACAGAGTTTATTTAAAAACATATTTTCTGTTTGATTTAGTCTACTATAATAGTGCTTCATCTGCACTAAGAATCTAAGCCACAAGTAAGGCGCACATAACAACAGACCTGTCTTTTAGCTTACTAAGGGCCAGAAGTACAACCATTTTTTGCAGTCGCAAACGGGCAATTGGCCGGTTTGCGACTGCAAAAAAGGGTGTTGGCATGTAGAAACGCTATTGTGCAAAACTGTATTAGGAAGGGGCGTTCCAAGGGCGTCCCTCCCTAATAGTGAGCCGCATTTGTATGTATCATGGTTTTGCAACCGCAATTGCAGTTGCAAAAGACTCGCAGTTTGCCACCTACTTCAAGAAATATATTTGAAAAAAACAAGGGAACCCAGGAAGGTAATCAAGGACCTTGGGTAATAGTATTTTTAAAGGAAACAGTGGTCCTTGGAACAATGAGAGTACAGAAAGAATAAATATAGTCCAGAATCGTTGCTATATTAGGAGGATGTCCAGCCGGACAAACCTTTTAATTCTTCAATGTAATTTACACATATATGAAAATATACGTTTTGTGAGACACAGTCCTGTATCCTTCAAGGAGAAATGACATCACATAAAGAACAGTTACATACAAGTGAACACAAGGGCATTTCAGGCAAGACGGGGGAAGCTTATGTACATTATCCAATGTTAGAAGCTTTTTAACAACAATCGCACTTTTTTAACACAGTGGATTTATGTGCACGTTGTTGGTTAGGTCGACGACGTTTCGATCCTGTCGTGAAATACTAGGATCATCATCAGGACTAATTAATTTGCTGGCCTGAGAATAAGAAATTGCCCAATAGGCTAAGAAGCACTTGGGTCCGGAGGGGGAAGTACGGTGAGACCGTAAGTGGTTGTGTGCAAATGCGCTCGGGAATTGCTTACAGACGCGTATGGTAGCCTGTAAGAAGTAAGAAGTCCGACCGGAGAGTCCGGTCCGGGGCGGGAATTTCCGTGGGTGGGGATGAGACAAGGTGACAATGCACTCAATGCTGCCTAGGTCCTCCGTGGTAGGGGTCAAAACCTACTTCAAGAAGGCGTAACCCAATCGGAAAGAGGAAGGAGTCACCAGGGGATCCCTTCCTCTTTGTGAATGGATGCGAAAATATTTCGTAAGAGCAGGCAGTGGTCCCACAGACCACTGCCTGCTCTTAAAAAATGAAACAAACATTTCATTTTTCTTTTTGAAATGTATCCCATGTAAGGTCCCTTTGATGGGAAGATGTGGTTTCTGAGATGGGAGTATAATGCATGTAAAATAACTCAGCCTCCCTCATTGCCAGTCTTCAGAGAGAGTCTCTCTTCATTACTTCCTGCAGAGACCCCGTACTCTGCAGCACACTCCCTTCCCGGCCTGATTATCCGTTTTCTACCATCTATCTCCCGTGCACCCTAGCTCACAGCTGACCTTGGGCCCCAGCCCCATATCAGCCACCATCCGACTCCATTTTCATTATTCCCAATAAAAAAACATTAGGAAAATTACCCTCAAACTTAAATCATTGAATATAACAGTAAAAAAAAGTAGCACACACTTTAAAATATATTCCACAGTGGTCCTAATGACCCGACTTCTAATTAAATAAACAAAAACAGAAAGGCCATGACAGGACCGGCTTTCGCGCTGGTGCGCAAGTCTTTATTGGTGCCCCACCACTGACCTCTTTCTCCGTAGATACCTTTACTACCACCCTCTAACAGTGCCCTTCATCTCTCCATAGCCCCTCCCCCTCATGCTCTCCTCCTCGGATGTCCTCACTGCCACCCTCCAATAGTGCCCCATATCTCTATGTAGCCTCTCCCGATCATGACCTCCTCCTCAGACTTCCTCATTACCACCCTCCACCAGTGCCCCATATTTCTCTGTAGCCCCCCTACACCCCATGACCACCTCCTTGGATTCCGTCATTGCCACCCTCCACCAGTGCTCCTTATCGCTCCATAGCCCCTCCCCCATTACCCCCTCCTCGGATGCCCTCACTGCCACGCTCCACCAGTGCCCCTCATCTCTCAATAGCCCCTCCAACTCATGACCTACTCCTCAGACTCCCTCACTACCACCCTCCACCAGTGCCCCTCATCTCTCCGTAGCCTCTACCTGTCATGACCTCCTCCTCAGACTCCCTCACTACCACCCTCCACCAGTGCCCCTCATATCTCTGTAGCCCCTCTCTCATATGCACATCATTGGTTGTATTGCGCTACTCATAGTGTAGGGTATTCCAGTACTTTACATTGTGCCCACATTATGCAGAGACAATGAATCATACAAGTATGTAAATCAGCCTATAGGGAATGTCGCATAAGCCAATGAGGATTACCAGGAGTAGGAATCACATATCATCCATACTGGTGGGCATATTTTAAGAGTGTTTGGTCTGGAGAAACACAAACACAGGATTTAAAGCATACCCCAGTAATGGTGGGGGTGGGGCTTTACTGATTAAAATGTATATCTGCCCTAACAAACTCTTTATAGCAACATTAGAATAATGAAAGACTGGGGAAGTATTAACTACACAAAAAAAGAAGTTATAATTATACCTTTCAGGTTTGTATGCTGCTCTTTGATGACAGTTCATAGGTCACTGTCCTATTAGGATTTGAACTTCTGAACTGCAAGTAACAAAAGGATCTCTGTAAGCAAGGCAGTAACCCACTGAGCTGTCCACATAAACTACAGTTTATCTGCATTTCAAAACTACCAACAGACAAAGGATTGCTCTCCAGCAGGATAATTAATCAGCAGAGTTATCTGGACATTTTTAGTGTTGTCTTGCATTCCTGTCAAAGAAAGGATTTGTCCCCTTCGCCATGCCCCTATTCTACCTGCACAAGTGGGCGGGGGCACAGCCCACCTTTCTAAAACGAGATGGTGATGGGGGGGGGGGGGGCTGTGAGAAAGAGCCCTGGCCAAATCACTCAACTCCTAGAAGAAGAAAAATAACATCCAGGGGAACGTTTTAAATTTCAGTGGCCAGTTTCTATTGGCCTTCTTAATGTCGCTGCCAGTGGCGGCTAGTGACATTTGAAAGTGGTAAGGCATAAAGTTAGGGATGACTTAAGTAGCAAGCGAGCACTTCATTTTCTTTTACTCTACTTTAGCCTTATTATTTTGAAGACTGTGTAGCCCCATCAAAAGGGTCCCATCACACCCATTTCAACAAAATCACAATTACAAGAGGAGTATGTGACCACTATATGCTCCCTGCAGAGAGGCCAAGAATGGATGGCCATGTATTCTGAACACATTTTTGACTGACTGCAGGCACTATGAGAAAAGTGCAGTGGCCTCAGTCTCAGCTCCAGAGCTCTCAATTGTGGCAGAAACACGTAGGGCTGCTGGTGCGACTCGATCCAAAGGACAGGTGCCTGGAATCGTGAGTGATGTGATTTATAAGGCGCTGTCTGCCACATTTCTCGTTTAATGTTGCCTTATTATTGGAGTGCTTTGCCTGAGCACCAGTTACTTTACACAAGGAGAACACATTCAGTTTTGGTTTCCACACGCAGATCACAGACTATATCACTTTTCACCGAGTGATTGGCTGTAATTAAATAAAGCAAGTCTGTTTAAACGTCATTAAGAGCTGAGCATTTGCTACAGCAGAGTGGGCACAATCCATGGTTCTCAATTTAAAGAAAATCCTCCTGAAGATCTTAAGCATCTTCTGAAAATACGCCACTTCCCACCTTGAGGAAAATTTCCTCATCAAATGCGGGCAAATAACTGCCTCCCGCATTTTAAACAGCAGAGGAATCTCTGCTGCATCCAGTTTGCTTGGATGAGCCCGAATGTGCCCGATAACATTAATATGGCATTAAATCTAAAATGGTAGAATACCTCACTTTGGCAAAGCCTGACAGAAAGACCTGGCATTGCACGTGCACGACTTCCTCTCACTGGAGAGCTTTGGAGTTTTAAGTGGAAGATAGGAATGGATCCTGGCTGACGAAGGACAAAACATGGCAAATAATCCTCCCACCCAAACATGAGCCTGGCCCACCCAAACATGAACCTTGGCCCTCACCCCCCTCCCTCTCGTGTGTGACAGCCCGGGCTGAGACAGCTTCCCGGGCAGCCAGCGCACCGAGTACTTCACAGGGCTTTAAAGGACCATTTACGTGCTAATGAGGCTTTGTTGTTTTATTCACCCCTTCTTAGCCCCTGCATATTGCTGGAAGAATGAGCCCCACTCCGAATTTTTGGGTAGCCCCCCCCCTCCACATCAAGAGACACATTTGGGGGGGTGGGGGGTTGGGGAGGGGCTGCCAAAAATTTCGGAGTGGGGCCGATTCTTCCAGCAATATACAGGGGCTCTAAGAAGGGGTGGAAAAAACAACAAAGCCTCATTAGCACGTAAATGGTCTTTTTAAGACCTGTGAAGTCACGAGGTCCGCGCTGGCACCAGAAACAGAATCCTGTAAGTGGAACGACTATCACAGGTCGGGCAATACATTGTGATGTCACGAGGTCCGCGCTAGCACCAGCAGCAGAATCCTGTGAATGGAACACCTGTGACAGTCCAGGCCCTCCAACGTGATGTCACGAGGTCCGGGCTAAGTGCAGAGGGGAGGCCTCCGCCGCAGCAGAGACAAACAGAGGCCACTGAAGGGGAAGAATGTCGGGTAGGATGGGCTCGTCTTTTTAAGCTTTTCGAAGGAATATTTTTGTGACTAAATAGGTTTTCGCTTTTTCAGGACATTTAATAAAAACCGTGTCTCGCCTGCTCCTTCCCCCTTACAATACTACACCTGTCATCGCCCATAACCCGGTGATGTATGATGACACGTTGAAAAGTCTCTATTGTGACGTGTCCTTGTTAGAAAAGGCTGGTAACCAGGCAGCCGCAGCATTGCACTCATGAGCACCGGACAGAGAGGACCACCGCTGGCAGCTGTAGCTGAGGCCCGCGAGAGGCGGAAGCAGCAGGGGCCTACCAGGCTCCAAAAAAGAAGTGGGTGGGGATGGGTTTAAAGGGACTCGGTGAGTATATAAACCAAACGAAAACTGAACTGAAAACCGAACTTGAAACCAAACTGAAACCAAACTTGAAACCAAACTGAAACCAAACTTGAAACCAAACTTGAAACTGACTTGAAACTGGCTTGAAACTCCATTTTCCTTCCCTTCCAACCCCTTCTGATCACTTCCGTTCCCTTTGCTTCCGTCCCCCTTCCCTTCCCGATCTTCTCACCTGCCCTGCCCTTCCATTCTCACCTCTCCCTCCTCATCTTCCATCCCTGCTCTCCCTACCCTCCTCTTCTCTTCCCTCCCCTCACCCCTTCCTCCCTTCTCTGCCCATCTTCCTTCTTCCCCTCACCCATCCCTTACCCCCACCCTCCCCTTCCCTCTCTTCCCCTTCCCTATTTATCCCACCATGTACCCTCACCCTCCTCTTTCCCCTCTCCCTCTCCATCCTCCACCTTCCCCTCTCCCTCCACCTTCCCCTCTCCCTCTCCCTATCCCTATCCCTTCCCCTCACCCTTCCCCTCTGCCTCTCCCTCACCCTTTCCCTTCCCCTCTGCCTCTCCCCCTCCTTATCCCTTCCCTTTCCCTCACCCTCACCCTTGCCCTCTGCCTCACCCTCTCCCTTCCCCTCTCTCTCACCCTCTTACCCTCCCTCTTCTTTTCCCTCTCCCTTTTCCTCACGTCTCACTTTCCCCTCTCCCTCCACATCTCCCCCTCCCCACCCCCGCCCTTCCCCCTCCTCACCCTCTCCCATTCCCTCACCCTCACCCTCTCCCTTCCCCTCTCTTCTCCTCACCCTTTCCCTTCCCCTCTGCCTTTGCCTCTCCCCCTCCCTATCCATTCCCTTTCCCACACCCTTGCCCTCTGCCTCACCCTCTCCCTTCCCCTCTCTCTCACCCTCTTACCCTCCCTCTTCTTTTCCCTCTCCCTCTCCCTTTTTCTCACGTCTCCCTTTCCCCTCTCCCTCCACATCTCCCCCTCCCCACAACCCCCGCCCTTCCCCCTCCTCACCCTCACCCTCTCCCATTCCCTCACCCTCTCCCTTCCCCTCTCCCTCCCCCTTTCCCTTCCCCTCTGCCTCTCCCCCTCCCTATCCCTTCCCTTTCCCTCACCCTTGCCCTCTGTCTCACCCTTTCCCTTCCCCTCTCTCTCACCCTCTTACCCTCCCTCTTCTTTTCCCTCTCCCTCTCCCTTTTCCTCACGTCTCCCTTTCCCCTCTCCCTCCACATCTCCCCCTCCCCACCCCCTGCCCTTCCCACTTTCCCCTTCCCCTCTCCCTTTCCTTCCCCTCTCCCTTTCCCCTTCCCGTCTCCCTTTCCCCTCTACCTTCCCCCTCACCCTTCCACCCTTCCATCTCTTCCCCTTGCCTCCACCCTCACCTTCTACCCTCACCCTCAATCATCCCCTCTTCCTCAATCCTCCCCTCTCTGCTGTCCCTCTACCTTCACCTTTCCCTTCCCTCCTCCCTCCTCCTCACCCTCTCCCTCAACCTCACCCTTCCCCTCACCTTTCCCCTCTCCCTTTTCCTTTTTACCCACACCCACATCCTTCCCTTCACCCACACCGTCTCCCCTTCCCTCACCCTCTCCCCTAACCTCACCCTCTCTCCTTACCCTGACCCTTTTCTTTCCTTTCCCTCTCTCCTTTCCCCTCTCCGTTTCCCCCTCCCTTTCTCCTCACCCTCTCCCTTCCTTCTCTCCCTTCCCCTCACCCTTACTCCTCCCTTTCCCTCTCCCTTTCCCCTCACCCTTTGCCTTTCCATCACCCTCTTCCTCTTCCCCTTTCCCCTCCCTCTCCATCACCCTCTCCCTTCCCTCCCTCTCCCTTCCCCCCTCTCCCTTCCCTCACCCTCTCCTTCCTTTCCCTCTCTCTCCACCTCTCCCCCCCCTTTTTCTTACCCTCTCCCTCTCCCTTTTCATTCACTTTCCCTCTCCCTTTCCCTTCCCCACTGACCTTCCCCTCTTCCTTATCCCTTCTCCTCTTCCCTTCCTCTTTCCCTTGCTCCTTC
>NC_140592.1:311374082-311457752 GCF_964204655.1 Triturus cristatus
GAAAGGGAAACGTAGAGGAAAGAGGAAGAGAGAGGGTGAGGGTGAGGGAAAAGGAGAGGGTGAGGGGAAGGGAGAGGTAGAGGGAGAGGGTGAGAAAGAGGGAAAGGGAAACGGCAAGGTACAGTGGAAGGGAGCGAGGGAAAGAGGGAGAGGAGAAGGGATAGGAAGAGAAAAGGAAATGGGGGGAAGGGAGAGGAGGAAGGGAGGGTGGAGAGGGGAAGGGAGAGAGGAAGGGAGAGGGTGAGGAGGAAAGGGAGAGGGGAAACGGAGAGGGGAAACGGAGAGGGGAAAGGGAGAGGGAAAGGGAAAGAAAAGGGTCAGGGTGAGGAGAGAGGGTGAGTTAGGGGAGAGGGTGAGGGTGAGGGAAAGGGAGACGGTGTGGGTGAGGGGAAGGATGTGGGTGTGGGTAAAGAGAAAAAGGGGGAGGGAGGGGGAGGGCGAAGGGAGAGGGAAAGGTGAGGGGAAGGGTGAGGTTGAGGGGAAGGGAGAGGGTGAGGCAGAGGGAGGAGGGAAGGGAGAGGTGAAGGTAGAGGGACAGCAGAGAGGGGAGTTGAGGAAGAGGGGATGATGGAGGGTGAGGGTGGAGGCAAGGGGAAGAGATGAAAGGGTGGAAGGGTGAGGGGAAGGTAGAGGGGAAAGGGAGACGGGAAGGGAAAGGGAGAGGGGAAGGAAAGGGAGAGGGGAAGGGGAAAGTGGGAAGGGCAGGGTGAGGGGAGAAGGGAGGGGGAGAGGCAGAGGGGAAGTAGGTAAGAGGGTGAGAGAGAGGGGAAGGGAGAGGGTGAGGCAGAGGGCAATGGTGTGGGAAAGGAATGGATAGGGAGGGGGAGAGGCAAAGGCAGAGGGGAAGGGAAAGGGTGAGGAGAGAGAGGGGAAGGGAAGGGAGAGGGTGAGGGAATGGAGAGGGTGAGGAGGGGGAAGGGCGGGGTTGGGGAGGGGGAGATGTGGAGGGAGAGGGGAAAGTGAGACGTGAGGAAAAGGGAGAGGAAAAGAAGAGGGAGGGTGAGAGAGGAAGGGAGGTGGGCAGAGGGAAAGGGTGAGGGTGAAGGAAAGGGAAGGGATAAGGAGGGGGAGAGGCAGAGGCAGAGGGGAAGGAAAGGGTGAGGGAGAGGGAAGGAGAGGGTGAGGGAATGGGAGAGGGTGAGTGTGAGGGAGAGGCAGAGGCAGAGGGGAAGGGTGAGGGAAGGGATAGGGAGAGGGAGAGAGGGGAAGGTGGAGGGAGAGGGAAGGTGGAGGATGGAGGGAGAGGGGAACGAGGAGGGTGAGGGTACATGGTGGGATAGATAGGGAAGGGAGAGAGGGAAGGGGAGGGTGGGGGTAAGGGATGGGTGAGGGGAAGAAGGGAGATGGGCAGAGAAGGGAGGAAGGGGTGAGGGGAGGGAAGAGAAGAGGAGGGTAGGGAGAGCAGGGATGGAAGATGAGGAGGGAGAGGTGAGAATGGAAGGGCAGGGCAGGTGAGAAGATCGGGAAGGGAAGGGGGACGGAAGCAAAGGGAACGGAACGGAACGTGATCAGAAGGGGGTGGAAGGGAAGGAAAATGGAGTTTCAAGCCAGTTTCAAGTGAGTTTCAAGTTTGGTTTCAAGTTTGGTTTCAGTTTGGTTTCAAGTTTGGTTTCAGTTTGGTTTCAAGTTCGGTTTTCAGTTCAGTTTTCGTTTGGTTCATATACTCACCGAGTCCCTTTAAACCCATCCCCACCCACTTCTTTTTTGGAGCCTGGTAGGCCCCTGCTGCTTCCGCCTCTCGCGGGCCTCAGCTACAGCCGCCAGCGGTGGTCCTCTCTGTCCGGTGCTCATGAGTGCAATGCTGCGGCTGCCTGGTTACCAGCCTTTTCTAACAAGGACACGTCACAATAGAGACTTTTCAACGTGTCATCATACATCACCGGGTTATGGGCGATGACAGGTGTAGTATTGTAAGGGGGAAGGAGCAGGCGAGACACGGTTTTTATTCAATGTCCTGAAAAAGCGAAAACCTATTTAGTCACAAAAATATTCCTTCGAAAAGCTTAAAAAGACGAGCCCATCCTACCCGACATTCTTCCCCATCAGTGACCTCTGTTTGTCTCTGCTGCGGCGGAGGCCTCCCCGCTGCACTTAGCCCGGACCTCGTGACATCACGTTGGAGGGGCTGGCCTGTCACAGGTGTTCCATTCACAGGATTCTGCTGCTGGTGCTAGCGCGGACCTCGTGACATCACATTGGATTACCCGACCTGTCATAGGTGTTCCACTTACAGGATTCTGTTTCTGGTGCCAGCGCGGACCTCGTGACTTCACAGGTCTTAAAAAGACCATTTACGTGCTAATGAGGTTTTGTTGTTTTTTCCACCCCTTCTTAGAGCCCCTGTATATTGCTGGAAGAATCGGCCCCACTCCGAAATTTTTGGTAGCCCCTCCCCAACCCCCCACCCCCCCCAAATGTGTCTCTTGGGGGGCGGGGGGGGGGGCTACCCAAAAATTCGGAGTGGGGCTGATTCTTCCAGCAATATGCAGGGGCTAAGAAGGGGTGAATAAAACAACAAAGCCTCATTAGCACGAAAATGGTCCTTTAAAGCCCTGTGAAGTACTCGGTGCGCTGGCTGCCCGGGAAGCTGTCTCAGCCCGGGCTGTCACACACGAGGGGGAGGGGGGCGAGGGCCAAGGTTCATGTTTGGGTGGGGCAGGCTCATGTTCGGGTGGGAGGATTATTTGCCATGGTTTGTCCTTCGTCAGCCAGGATCCATTCCTATCTTCCACTTAAAACTCCAAAGCTCTCCAGTGAGAGGAAGTCGTGCACGTGCAATGCCAGGTCTTTCTGTCAGGCTTTGCCAAGTGAGGTATTCTACCATTTTAGATTTAATGCCATATTAATGTTATCGGGCACATTCGGGCTCATCCAAGCAAACTGGATGCAGCAGAGATTCCTCTGCTGTTTAAAATGCGGGAGGCAGTTATTTGCCCGCATTTGATGAGGAAATTTTCCTCAAGGTGGGAAGTGGCGTATTTTCAGAAGATGCTTAAGATCTTCAGGAGGATTTTCTTTAAATTAAGAACCATGGATTGTGCCCACTCTGCTGTAGCAAATGCTCAGCTCTTAATGACGTTTAAACAGACTTGCTTTATTTAATTACAGCCAATCACTCGGTGAAAAGTGATATAGTCTGTGATCTGCGTGTGGAAACCAAAACTGAATGTGTTCTCCTTGTGTAAAGTAACTGGTGCTCAGGCAAAGCACTCCAATAATATGGCAACATTAAACGCGAAATGTGGCAGACAGCGCCTTATAAATCAGATCACTCACGATTCCAGGCACCTGTCCTTTGGATCGAGTCGCACCAGCAGCGCTACGTGTTTCTGCCACAATTGAGAGCTCTGGAGCTGAGACTGAGGCCACTGCACTTTTCTCATAGTGCCTGCAGTCAGTCAAAAATGTGTTCAGAATACATGGCCATCCATTCTTGGCCTCTCTGCAGGGAGCACATAGTGGTCAGATACTCCTCTTGTAATTGTGATTTTGTTGAAATGGATGTGATGGGACCCTTTTGATGGGGCTACACAGTCTTCAAAATAATAAGGCTAAAGTAGAGTAAAAGAAAATGAAGTGCTCGCTTGATACTTAAGTCATCCCTAACTTTACGCCTTACCACTTTCAAATGTCACTAGCCGCCACTGGCAGCGACATTAAGAAGGCCAATAGAAACTGGCCACTGAAATTTAAAACGTTCCTCTGAATGTTATTTTTCTTCTTCTAGGAGTTGAGTGATTTGGCCTGGGCTCTTTCTCTCAGCCCCCCCCCCCCCATCACATCTCGTTTTAGAAAGGTGGGCTGTGCCCCCGCCCACTTGTGCAGGTAGAATAGGGGCATGGTGAAGGGGACAAATCCTTTCTTTGACAGGAATGCAAGACAACACTAAAAATGTCCAGATAACTCTGCTGATTAATTATCCTGCTGGAGAGCAATCCTTTGTCTGTTGGTAGTTTTGAAATGCAGATAAACTGTAGTTTATGTGGACAGCTCAGTGGGTTACTGCCTTGCTTACAGAGATCCTTTTGTTACTTGCAGTTCAGAAGTTCAAATCCTAATAGGACAGTGACCTATGATCTGTCATCAAAGAGCCGCATACTAACCTGAAAGGTATAATTATAACTTCTTTTTTTGTGTAGTTAATACTTCCCCAGTCTTTCATTATTCTAATGTTGCTATAAAGAGTTTGTTAGGGCAGATATACATTTTAATCAGTAAAGCCCCACCCCCACCATTACTGGGGTATGCTTTAAATCCTGTGTTTGTGTTTCTCCAGACCAAACACTCTTAAAATATGCCCACCAGTATGGATGATATGTGATTCCTACTCCTGGTAATCCTCATTGGCTTATGCGACATTCCCTATAGGCTGATTATATAATGTGGGCACAATGTAAAGTACTGGAATACCCTACACTATGAGTAGCGCAAAACAACCAATGATGTGCATATGAGGGAGGGGCTACAGAGATATGAGGGGCACTGATGGAGGGTGGTAGTGAGGGAGTCTGAGGAGGAGGTCATGACGGGTAGAGGCTACGGAGAGATGAGGGGCACTGGTGGAGGGTGGTAGTGAGGGAGTCTGAGGAGTAGGTCATGAGTTGGAGGGGCTATTGAGAGATGAGGGGCACTGGTGGAGCGTGGCAGTGAGGGCATCCGAGGAGGGGGTAATGGGGGAGGGGCTATGGAGCGATAAGGAGCACTGGTGGAGGGTGGCAATGACGGAATCCAAGGAGGTGGTCATGGGATGTAGGGGGGCTACAGAGAAATATGGGGCACTGGTGGAGGGTGGTAATGAGGAAGTCTGAGGAGGAGGTCATGAGGGGGAGAGGCTACATAGAGATATGGGGCACTATTGGAGGGTGGCAGTGAGGACATCCGAGGAGGAGGGCATGAGGGGGAGGGGCTATGGAGAGATGAAGGGCACTGTTAGAGGGTGGTAGTAAAGGTATCTACGGAGAAAGAGGTCAGTGGTGGGGCACCAATAAAGACTTGTGCACCAGCGCGAAAGCCGGTCCTGTCATGGCCTTTCTGTTTTTGTTTATTTAATTAGCAGTCGGGTCATTAGGACCACTGTGGAATATATTTTAAAGTGTGTGCTACTTTTTTTTACTGTTATATTCAATGATCTAAGTTTGAGGGTAATTTTCCTAATGTTTTTTATTGGGAATAATGAAAATGGAGTCGGATGGTGGCTGATATGGGGCTGGGGCCCAAGGTCAGCTGTGAGCTAGGGTGCACGGGAGATAGATGGTAGAAAATGGATAATCAGGCCGGGAAGGGAGTGTGCTGCAGAGTACGGGGTCTCTGCAGGAAGTAATGAAGAGAGACTCTCTCTGAAGACTGGCAATGAGGGAGGCTGAGTTATTTTACTTGCATTATACTCCCATCTCAGAAACCACCTCTTCCCATCAAAGGGACCTTACATGGGATACATTTCAAAAAGAAAAATGAAACGTTTGTTTCATTTTTTAAGAGCAGGCAGTGGTCTGTGGGACCACTGCCTGCTCTTACAAAATATTTTCGCATCCATTCACAAAGAGGAAGGGATCCCCTGGCGACTCCTTCCTCTTTCCGATTGGGTTATGCCGTCTTGAAGTAGGTTTTGACCCCTACCACGGAGGGCCTAGGCAGCATTGAGTGCATTGTCACCTTGTCTCATCCCCACCCACGGAAATTCCCGCCCGGACCTGATTCTCCGGTCGGACTTCTTACTTCTTACAGGCTACCATACGCGTCTGTAAGCAATTCCCGAGCGCATTTGCACACAACCACTTACGGTCTCACCGTACTTCCCCCTCCGGACCCAAGTGCTTCTTAGCCTATTAGGCAATTTCTTATTCTCAGGCCAGCAAATTAATTCGTCCTGATGATGATCCTAGTATTTCAGGACAGGATCGAAACGTCGTCGACCTAAGCCAACAACGTGCACATGAATCCACTGTGTTAAAAAAGTGCAATTGTTGTTAAAAAGCTTCTAACATTGGATAATGTACATAAGCTTCCCCCGTCTTGCCTGAAATGCCCTTGTGTTCACTTGTATGTAACTGTTCTTTATGTGATGTCATTTCTCCTTGAAGGATACAGGACTGTGTCCCACAAAACGTATATTTTCATATATGTGTAAATTACATTGAAGAATTAAAAGGTTTGTCCGGCTGGACATCCTCCTAATATAGCAACAATTCTGGACTCTATTTATTCTTTCTGTACTCTCATTGTTCCAAGGACCACTGTTTCCTTTAAAAATACTATTACCCAAGGTCCTTGATTACCTTCCTGGGTTCCCTTGTTTTATTCAAATATATTTCTTGAAGTAGGTGGCAAACTGCGGGTCTTTTGCAACTGCAATTGCGGTTGCAAAACCATGATACATACAAATGCGGCTCACTATTAGGGAGGGACGCCCTTGGAACGCCCCTTCCTAATACAGTTTTGCACAATAGCGTTTCTACATGCCAACACCCTTTTTTGCAGTCGCAAACCGGCCAATTGCCCGTTTGCGACTGCAAAAAATGGTTGTACTTCTGGCCCTTAGTAAGCGAAAAGACAGGTCTGTTGTTATGTGCGCCTTACTTGTGGCTTAGATTCTTAGTGCAGATGAAGCACTATTATAGTAGACTAAATCAAACAGAAAATATGTTTTTAAATAAACTCTGTGTTGGGTGATAGGGCCCTGTGTGGTGTCGGTGCTCTCTCTTAGCGGTATTATCCTAATTCGTAAATAGTTGCTGTGGTGCTCAAGGGAGAAGGAAATCACCCACCCCCGATATGTGACCCTTAGGGATCTACCTTACAAGTGAGAACAAGTACGAGCACTCATACATCAAATGATGTATGAGTGCTCGGGCTTGTTCTCACAGAATATGTGTTTTGTACAGTGCACATCTAGAACACATGTATTTGAAGGTGCCCTCTTATGTGATGATGAATAAAGGAGGCTCAGGGAAATAAAGGTTTGGCTAGGATATCACAATTTGATCAAGCATGGAAGCCAGGATTGATTCCAGGATTTCTAGTTTCACATTGTGCAATTCAGCAACTAGATGGGTGTCTCATTCTCTTGCATTGCATTGCATATTAATGCTTTATCTTTCATAATTTGGCTATTTTAGCACACGAGAAAGGAGCTCACGGAAACCTATGTATGGATGAGTTTATAAGGGAGTTTCCAAAGAATAATAGAAGGTTACCTCTATGACTGGACTGCTAGTTTTGAAATGGTCGGTGTGAAAACTGTTGGCAGTTCTCAAACATACTCCTTTCTCTTTTTTTCAAATGCATTACTGTTTTTCAAGAATTTGTATCTTTGAAAGTACATTGCAAAAGAATGATAAGGAAGTAAAATGTATCAAGTTAAATTTGTGCAGAGAAATAAGTTTTGGACAAATTACAACAAGTAAATAGCCAGCCTTTCTAATACAATGATGTCAAGGCTTTCGTGTGGTAATAGGGACTTCCTTAATCTTGAACTATGATAATATGCTTGGTATTCAAGTACCTGTATTGAAGCCTGGACTGCTGGAAATCGAAGGTTTGCAGTGCAGGTCCAGACATCACTCTTACTTTCAAATAACTCTCCACATGCTCTGTATACACTCAGAAGCAATCCGTTGCATCATGGTGACTGTTTGCAAATAGATATGATGTAATCTAGGGCTTGTAGGCTACCTCCAGAAGCAACAAATTGAGCCCGCAGTGCAGGAGCGTCGCCCTACCGCTTCTCGCAGTGCGAGAAGCAATAACATAAAATGGTGATAACTTTCAGTTATAGCCATTTTATGTTTGGTTGCAGGCGGGCAGGGCTGCTCTGCGAGCAGGGCAGGGGAGGAGTGGTGTGCCCACTCCTGAATGCGTAAAGACTGTTTGGTCAGCACTCTGGGGTCATCCAAACCAGTCATGCACACTCTGTCCTTCTCCATGCTGATTAATTAAAATTAATATTACTTAATTAAAGCCCAGCTCAACACCCCCCCATCCCTCCACCCCCCCCAGTCATGCCGGCTATGACTGCTGCAGTGGCCCACCTGAAAGGACCATTGGCCCACCCAAATAAAAATTCCTAGAGCCGGGCCTGCCTATTCACAGGATTCTGCAGCTGGTGCTAGCGCGGACCTCTTGACATCACATTGAAGGCCTGGCCGGTCACAGGTGTCACAGATGTTCCTTTCACAGGATTCTGCTGCTGGTGCTGCTGGGAAAAAGGCGATACCAAAGGGGATAATGGACAGAACGTTTGAGCAAATCAAACACTCACCCCCAGTCAACTGATCTGGGTTTAATCCATCATCATTCTTTAGCTCACTCCACCACCCCAGTTCAGTCATGGCCATATGCAAATCAGTCTGACCCTGTGCCTCATGGGAACAGTCCAGCCCGAACTGCCAAGTCATGTCTTCCCTGGACCGGAAACAAGCATCCTGGGACCAGTTTCGGGTTCATAACCCTCATCAACCAGGCTATCTTGAATCCAGTGGCAAAGTGAGCAAGGGACCCACGTCTGGGCATACTCTGCCAACTTAGGGCGAACAAAGCGATACCAAAGGGGATAATGAACGGAACGTTTAAGCAAATCAAAAACTCACCCCCAGTCAACTGGTCTGGGTTTAATCCATCATCATTCTTTAGCTCACTCCACCACCCCAGTTCAGACAAGTCCATATGCAAATCAGTCTGACCCTGTGCCTCATGGGAACAGTCCAGCCCGAACTGCCAAGCCATGTCTTCCCTGAACCGGAAACAAGCATCCTGGGACCGGTTTCGGGTTCATAACCCTCATCAGCCAGGCTATCTTGAATCCAGTGGCAAAGTGAGCTGGGAAGGCGCGGACCTAAGACTGATTGTCACAACTTGCTTGCACACACACATCCATACTAACATGTGCGCAGACACTTACACAGGAGTGTCACTCCGGCGTATCTCGAATACTCATTTTGGTATATCCCCCCCTATGAGCTGCGACGGTCTTACATCGTCTTCAGAGACGGCAGGGGAGGAGTAGCCATAATCTTAAAGGACTGCTGGGACTTCCTTACCATGCATCTGGATAACTTTGAGGGAGCTGAGATCCTAGGTTTCTCCTTGAGGGAGCGGAAGGGCAGCTCCCTCTCTGGAATACTGCGCTCCTGTCCTCCGTGCCCTGCGGTTTCTTTTGTGCAAACCTTCTCTGTTTGTTTCTCAAATTTGGTCCTCTCACACTCCCAACTTTTTTATTCTTGGTGATTTTAATATTTGGGCGGATGAGACAGTGCAATACTCGCAGGACGGACTGGGTTCCTGTGAAATTCTGGAGTACAGCACCTTGTGCCTGGGCCCACCCATCAGGAGAGGCATACACTGGACCTTAGTTTTGCATAGGGAGACCTTATCTCCGTGGGGGGTGTTACTCCTCAGTGTTAGTCAGACCAGAAGTGAAGCCTTCTATATTAAGTGTCCAAAGTATTTATCTCCAGGCTGGGGTCTACAAAGCCAGTTCCTCGTAGAGCATGGGCCAAACTGGCCCACATAGTGGAAACGAATCCTCTGATCTGGGAGCATGCTTTCATAGTAATGTGTGAGGTCGAAGACACCTACAATGCTTTACAATGGAGGATTACAGAGGCTCTAGATAAAGCAACATCTCTTAAAGAGGTCAAAGCCTGCTTAAGACCTTCTGCGCCTTGGTATACCTAGACTTTAAAACAGGCTAATTAGCTTGTAAAAAGTTGGAGATGGCACATGTCTTATTTTGCTGAGTATAAACAACAATTAAAGGCTGCCTTAAACAGCTATAAATGTATATGTGCAAGGCTGAAGAGGAACACTATGCCAAAGCCATTACCGCCAAAAGCCTGGAAACTGTTAGATTGGGTGTTTCCACCACTCCTAAATATTTGCAATCAGTCTTTGAAAATGGGTCAAGTTCCCTGCGCCTGGAAAAGAGCACTAATAACTCCTGTTAAACAAGCATTTGCAATGCAATAGGTCTCGCATTCACGCGAGTTTGAGCTATTGGCATTGTAAATTACAATGCCTTTTATTTATGTTTTGGGTTTTAAAACATAAATAAAAGGCATTGTCATTTACAATACTAATAGCTTAAACTCTTGCAAATGCAAGACCTATTGCATTGCTTGTGTAAGTATTGTAAATTACACAGACGTGAAGTGAGAGTTACATATGATCCAAGCTATAAACACTAATAAAGCGCTCCAGCACCTTTCGCTCTGTGATAACACTGTTGTGGCTCAGGAGAAAGAGCCGGGGGGGGGGGGGCTATTTCCAGCCCTCTCCATGATTTGAGTGTGTAGTGTGGCATTGAGTAAATGTCATTGCTATCTTTGCCCTAATAAAAAACACTCTAGCTGTAGTAGGGCCCTGGATTCAATTCCTGGTGCAGGGCGGGCTGTGCTTTATGTCAGGCATAGAGGGAGGGATGGCGGGGTGATCTCGGCTGCAGCTCTGGCCTCGTACAGAGCCCCTGCTATTACTAGTAGGCAAAAGGCGCTGAGGTGGTGGTATTGGTGGTGGTATTGGTATTGGTGGTGGTGGTATTGGTGGTATTGATGGTGGTGGTATTGGTGGTGGGATTGGTATTGGTGGTATTAGAGGTGGTGGTAGTGGTGGTGGTGGTGGTGGTATTGGTGGTGGTGGCATTGGTGGTATGGGTGGTGGAGGTATTGGTGGTGGTATTGGTGGTGGTGGTAATGGGGGTGGTATTGGTATTGGTGGTGGTATTGGTACTGGTGATGGTGGTATTGGTGGTGGTGATATTGGTAGTATTGGTGATGGTGTTGGTGTTGGTATTGGTGGTGCTGGTGTTAGAATAGAAAAAGTCATGCTTATGCATTGCTTTATGTAAGTTAGCATTCGCAGCTCCATTTTGAGTTTAGACGTCATTTTAGATGCGTGAGTAAAACTAACCTTTGCTCATTTCTAAGAAAAGGCCCCCATCGGTTTCATTTTCCAGAATGATGGAACTGTCCTCGTCAATGAATACACTGTTCATGTGCTGCATACCTTCCCACTAGATAAAGGTCCTCTCCCACTTGTTCAGTGGCGGGTGCAGGGAGAAACAACCTTGAGCTTCTGAGGTAAGGCACGATATGAGGATCGAAACTTAACATTTTGCATTGCATTGTCTAGCTGCATCTGCTTGGAAAATTCCATTATGGGCGCATTTTAATCCAGTTACAAATGGTATAATATGTATCTCTATGCTTTTGATTGTCAGTCCTTCTGCAGCACTCCTAAGAGACTGGGCATACCGGGCTCAGCTTGAGTGTATCTGAATAAACATATATTAGTTTGTATTGTCTACTGTCTGACCGAGTCTTCATTTGGTACGGAAGGCTGAGAGGTGGTGGTGAGTGACCCAGGTGACTCTAATCAGGTCACTTCCTTCAAAATAACACCTTGAATAGCCTCTGCAAATTGTTAGAGGTCGATCTGGTCGGGTAAAACCCATTCTGGTCTTAATGAACAAGTCTCTGCATATAGAGCATTAATCTGGTAGCCAGAGCTTTACTCAGTATCTTAAAGTCCAGATTTAACATCGCCAATGGCCTAAAATCTGCTGTATCCGGCATATCTGACTTGTTTTTAGGCAAGGGGACCACCAGTGCCTCTCTAGTGGTCTCAGGAATTTGCCCTCTCTGCACCGAATCTGCATATAGCTTTTCCAGTTGTGGGGCAGAGGTAGTAATGTAAGTGCTATAAAATGCTGCTGGACGACCATGCGGTCCAGGCGTCATCCCTCTTGCCATTGCCTTGACTTCTATACTGATCTCTTGTCCCTTGAGCTCTGCCCCGAGGTCGTTTTGCGCTGCACGGTCTAGCCTACGGAGGATTAAACCCTCTAGATATGTTGATAGATCTGTGTCATGTATCTCTCTAGGCTCCGCATACAGTGAGGTATAGTAATCTCGAAATGAATCATTAATCCTTTTAGGAGAGCAGAGTGTGTGCCCCCACTTCGTTAATAAGCTAGGGATTGGGGATGTGTTAGTTTCAGGACGGATCAGCCAAGCCAACAACCTCCCAGCCTTCGCCCCTTCTACATGTTGTTTTCCTGGTAGGCACGTAGGTCTAAAATTCTCAGTATTTCCCAAGCTTCATTGTAAGTGCTTTTTAGGTCCAATAACCTCTTCCTAATCTCTGCGTCTTGCTCAGTAACTCTGTCTAATGCCTGTATTTGTGCTTCTAGCTCCTGGAGCTTTTTTTAATTTCTCATCTGGCACCTACTGTCTGCCTCATGCATTGCCTCCTGATTACCACCTTGAAGGCATCCCATTCTATCAGCGGGGAGCTAGCTGAGGAAATATGAATTTTTATGATCAATTGTGTCCCCTATCTTAGACCCCAACGGCTCCATGTACATGCTACAAGTACATGTATGTTCCCTCCACTTCAAGCTATGAAGACGCAAATACATATGCGTCCAACGTTAACATGTCCTCTTTCAGATCTGCCATGAATGGGTCAGATATTCCGTTCCTAAGTATGCCTTGCCACCGTCTTTATATGGTGTACTTTTCACGTTTTCGAGCTCTGGCAAGTTAGGCCCTGAATTCTGCCATCGAGCCTTTTCCTGTTTCTGCCTCTGAATGCTCCAGCCTGGACCTGTATCTGTATCCATGACCTTTGTCTTACTTCCTGCGCGGCTAACAGTGCCTGGCCCGGCCTGTTGCCTGCCAAGACTGTATTCAGCCTTCAAGTTATCTGCTCCGCTCCTCGAGAAACGCATTCCTGTCTAGTAGTTTAGGTAAACATCCTTCCAGCTGCAGAGCAAAGGGCCCGGCCTTACTGTCTCCGAGCAAGTAATTCATGACTTCTGTTGCCATGGTAGGCCCATGCCCCTCGCATCTCATGTAGACACTTAGACGCTTGTACACGCACTAGCAGTCAGTATAGAATAGACTCTGTCTGAGAGACCTTTCCTTCCAGATAATATAGTTCCTTAAACACAAGATATTAGATACGATTTGGGATTAGGTTGTTCTGACATCTCAGACTTCTGTCTCCTCATGTAGGGCTAAATGTCAAGTCCCCTTCACCCTCTAGTTACACGTCAATCACACGTCATGCGGCTGCGCGCGCATCTCTGCCATGTATTTCTGCTGACATTGCAGGATTCTCTTATGGATCCACCCACTTGTGTCATCATCATAATGACGTTTCTAGTATACGCCTTTATGCACGCCTACTGTAACGCCTTTTTTTATTACGTATGTGTATTCTTATCTTTCCTATCAGCTGTTACGCCTCCTGCATCTGTCTTTACTGTAATGCATTTATTATAAATATGACAACCTGTCAATAATGTATTGCCGATCCCTTCCTGAACCTCCGTGGTGACGGAACCCGATTGCCTGGTTCGAACCAATTCCTTTGTAAGGAATAAATTCCCTTTTTTAACCTCAAATACCACGGATTCTGCCTCTTATTTTTACTGAGTTATTCTTATTGAATTTTACAGCATAAATTAAGTCTAGGTAATTTAAATTTACCACATAATTGGCGCCCGAACAGGGACACCTCTCACACCCCACGCGCCGGAGGTGCGTTGCAGACCCGGTCTCCTGCCACAGCCGGACGGACAACTACGCGTACCCGCAGGATTTCCTGTATCTCCCTCAGGCCAACGGGGGCGACTGAGGCTGCGATCAACACCCAGACGAGGCGGTGAGGAGTGCGGAGAATCCCGACCAGAGCCTAGCTGAGAGAGCAAGATCCGAGGTATACAGAGGCCCACCAGATTCCGAAGTTCCGAAGTATCTATGTCACGAGTCGAGCCGAGTCCAGTCCGCTCCAGTCCAGTCCAGTTTCCGAGGCCTTCCGTTCCGTGCTTCCCGGTGAGTACCGTTACTGGGGACGCATTTAGACGTGCACATTAGTTTGTGCCGGTCAAGACGGGTTTGGGTACACAGATCCGGTCTGCACTGTTTCAGCAGTGTATCTGTACTGTTTAGCAGTACATCCAGTATATCTAGTATTATGCAGTTAACTAGTTTTATTCTAATTATTATTGTTCGTTCTAAAATGTTTTGATATGTTTTAAATGTCGTGGTATGAGTGATTGTTCGATCTTCATTATTGTGTTTATTGTATTAATTGTGTTCAAGTCCAAGTGTTAAAATTCAAGTAAGAATAAAGTAGCAAGGTTCAAGATGCCGTTATTTTCAAAATTAAGACAGATAAAAACTAGAAAAGGGATACTCGAGGAAGCTGTTCCCATTCCACCGAGGGACACTCCAGGGTACTTTATGTATCATAAGCATGGCCTAGATGCCGTATTATATCTTGATTTATGGGTGGACTACACCAAGGATTTAGCAGAGAGTCAGAGATGGCCCGTTGCTGGGACATGGGATGCAGATTGCATCATGAGAGTAGAAGAAGTATTATGGAAAAAGAAAGCCAGACAGTCACAGAAAGATGCCATTGAATTATGGCGTAAAGAATCGCATAGACGCGCAGAGAAAGCGTTCAGAAAGGAAGAGAAAAGTAGGGAGAATTCAGACAAAACCCGAGAAAACATATTAATTGACGAAGAAATCCGAGTAAAAACAGAACAAGTAGACAGACAACGAAACACTCTTATGAATGGTATGTATCCTCTTCTGGCCGAGGGTTTGCCTAAGGCCACCCTGGAGGTACCAAAAGATCTGCCACCTCCATTACTCCCGATTAAAGTACATCCCAAGACCGCAAAGGACATTTTCCTTTCTTCCTATTTAGATGATGCCGCCCCCGAATATACTAATGGTGCGCAGCCACGCGCACCACCTGTTGACGACGCTCAACCCCAAGATCATCTGCCCCCACCTCCGCAGCAACAAACTCCTCCTCACGTTTTAAACGTTCCACCTGTTTCTACAGTCCTTCCTGCATCTACACTCTCTACCCTACATCCAACAAATCCTTTTGGACTTGGCACCTCAGGAGGTGCGACAGGAGGTGCGACAGGAGGTTTTTCCACGCCACCGCCAGCACCTAGGTTGACTTATAGGGATTTAGCACACCAACGTACACCCCAAACAGCTAATGACAAAATATTTAATGAGCCTCTTACAGATTGTAGATATGATCCAGTGCCAGGTAAACACGACAGAATGTTGCTATCATCAGTACGTTTACGACGAGTTTCAACCTATCTAATGACCCTACCAGGAATGATTGGTCATCTAGACAAAATATATCACTTTATCCAAACAGGGCAAGGTCCTGAAAGTATTGGCGAGGCCATGGAATACCAGAAAGTGGACATGCAAAAATTATTGTTACGCTTCTTCATAAACTGCTTGATCAGAAACAGAGATAGGCCTGAGGTAGATCCGGAGGAAATGCAAGTACTTACCAGATGGGGTCAGAATATAGCAGACGGAAAACATGATAAACAGAAGAGTATAGAAGTTATGCACCGAAAGATCAGAAAAGAAGTAGAACGAATACATGAAAGAAGATTAGAGGCAGATAAAACTGAATCAGAGGGAGAGGAGGAGGAACAGTCAGAAATGACCACAGGACAATTAGAATTACCAGCTAGAGAAACGATAGCTTATGTAGGAAAAGGAAGATCCTTCAATAATCCAATACGTCCGATACGTCCAGAATGTAACAGAATTTTTCAAGCAACGATATCAAATCCAAGGACCCCTGAACACTTATTCCAGGCTACTGATAAATTACTTCGAGAACGAAGGGGGTACCATGTGCTCGATTCTATGGATGAACAAGAATTAGCCAGGTCAGCAGTACAATGGGCTGACAGTTCTGAAAAATACAGTGATGATGCGCTAGCACACACGTTTCTAAATCTTACACCCGACGAACAGCGTTTAGCTAGTATATACATGATACAACATCTCCTTATATTATATAAAGGCCAACACTCCGATCCTGGTCCCCTACCTGATATACTGATAGAACTACTCCTGAATAAATGGAGAGGTCTAGGTACCGATCTAATTAAAGTAATTCTAGAATACCGACACAGATATAGTGCCTTTTTGTGTCCAGAACATGATCCAGCTCCCTCCATGGAAAGAAAAACGTATTACATAGACCGACAGAATCCCTTACGCGAAGTACACCCAGTTAGAAATGATGATAATACGTTTAGACGCGTGTTTGTGTACACGCCCATAACTAAAATAGAACTATTGGAAATGAAAAAATTAGTGCCCAGCCATGACAAAGATCCAGCAGGTTTTCACCGTGAACTAAAGGACATGTTACTCATGGGTGATTATACCTATCCTGACATTATGAAAATATTGAAAGTATTATTGCCTGCCGGTATTTACGAGAAACTCAAAGAAAAAGAGTGGGAGGTGGGAGACCAAAAGATTGATTGGACAGCATTAGAAAACGAAGAAAATGCCCGAACTGCAGGCGTAGGGCTTGGGGACAAAACTAAAGCATTACCAGGATTATTAGTACAAGTATTGCCACGTTTATTAACTACGAAAAAGGAAGACTGGGGAGCAATATCAGCTTGCAAACAGAAACCCGATGAAGACACTAGTGATTTTTATTCCCGATTTGAAAAATGTTTTGGTATTAATAGCGGCCTGAAAGCAAGTAGCGATTCATATCCACATCTTTTTGTAACGAAACTAGTTGAAAATTCCTTGCCCCAGGTTAAAAACAGAGTATTGAAAGTTGAGAGCACTTGGCAAGCTAACACTCCGTCGCAAATGTTACAAATGTTACAGTATCACCAGAATAGAATTAGAGAAGAACAAGAACACGAACAAAGACGTATGAAAGACACGAAAATGAAAATGCTCGTCGCCCAGTCAGTTCCAGCTGACGGTCATAAAAAGGGTGCAACACAGTCCAGTAATTCAGCGGTTCCTGTAAAAGGGACGTGCAACTATTGTAAACAGCCAGGTCATTATATAAACGAGTGTGCAGTTCTGAAACATAATATCTCTACGGGTAAAACCAAGGAGAGACCACGTCCGCCTAGACAGGATCAGATCCAACAACAAGCACCTCAGCATGTACAGCCTATGCAAGCTGCACAACAGACCGTAGCGGTACCACAGTCACAGCCTATTGCCGCAACACAAAACACGACACAACAGATGTACCAGTATGCACAAACTGACTATCCAGATTATCAGCGATACACATGAAATAGCCTAGAGAGGGAAGGTGGCGTACCCCTTATTGAGGTTCCCGTAGATCAAGAGGGTCCTTATGTACAGAGTCAAGTATTAGGGAAAGACAGAAAGTTTTTACTTGATACAGGGGCAAGCAGAACAACTATAAGTCACGACGAGGTTCCAGGGGCACCCCTCTCAGGCTCACAAAATATTTCCCTTGGTTTTTCAGGAAAGCCTACTATTAACGAAGTATCACAACCGCTTCCTCTTACAGTTGGTCCATTGACACGGACTACAGATCTATTGCTTACTAAATCATGTCCAGAAAACTTGTTAGGTATAAAGACATTGAAAGCTCTAGGAGCTATAATATGTTGTTCTCCGGACGGAGTACGACAATTTTTGCGTGACTTTAAAGGTCACTACGTGTCAAGAGACATGGATCACCGGTTACAGAATCTACCTGCACATTTATGGGCACAAGGCCCCACTGATGTAGGTTGTATGCACATTACACCATATCGAGTCACACTCAAAGCAGGAGTGGTACTACCACGAATGCGACAATATAAGTTACCTCCAGATGCTGTAGTGGCTTTACTGCAAATCATTGACGAGCTCATTGCACAAGGAGTGGTTGTGGAAACCGACTCCAATGTATGTAATTCTCCGATCATTCCGATTCTTAAACGAACTGATCCAAAAGCACCCCCAGTATATCGATTAGTTATTGATCTGCGCGAATTGAATAAATGCATTGTACCACAATATCCCGTGGTTCCAGATATCTCTTCATTACTGACAGCTATTGATTCAGAAGCAACGTTCTTTACTGTAATTGACCTCAAGAACGCCTTCTTTAGCGTCCCAATCGATCCGGAAAGCCAATATTTGTTCGGATTCTGTTTAAATGGACGAAGCTTTAAATTCGCACGCGCGCCTCAAGGATTTACAGAAAGTCCTAGCATCTACAGCCAAGCACTGAAAAGACAACTTGACAGTATCCACATGCCAGTTAACACTGCACTGCTTCAGTATGTCGATGATCTGCTGATCACCGCCCGAAGCGAACCCGAATGTGAAAAAGCATCACTGACGGTTTTACATTTTCTGGCCGACAAGGGGCACAAGGTGTCCCCTTCGAAGCTGCAATTCTGTGTTCAGCAAGTTGTGTACCTTGGGCACTTGCTGTCCAAGGGGGGGAGACAGCTCACACCTGACCGCATCCAGTTAATTGTAAACATGCCACCACCCAAGACACAAAAGGAGGTACGGGCCTTCATAGGCCTCACTTCGTACTGTAGGCAGTGGATCCCCCAATACGCATTTCTAGCAAAACCACTCATTCAGTTGACAACCCAGGAGGCAGCGACATCGACTGTCCTCCCTTGGACTCCAGAACATACACAAGCCTTTGAAGACTTAAAGAAAGCCTTATGCCAAGCACCTGTTTTAGCGACACCATGTTACAGTAAGCCTTTTACACTTTTTGTTACAGAACGTGAAGGTACTGCCTTGTCAGTACTCACTCAGGAACAAGCAGGATCACACAAGCCGTGTGCTTACTTTTCTAGCACATTAGATCCCGTAGCTCAGGCTCTTCCTGCGTGCCTGAAATCAGTCGCAGCGACAGCTCTAGCGATCAGACAAAGCGATTCCATAGTATTAGGACATCAATTGACAGTGCAAGTACCACACGCAGTAGAGGTTCTCTTGAACCGAACACAGACTCAGCACTTGACTATAGCACGACTGACGGGTTATGAACTAACATTGTTTCAGCCACACATAGAAATCAGACGCTGCAGTACATTAAATCCTGCCACACTTTTGCCATTACGTGGAAAAGACCCATTGGCACATGATTGTATTGAAGTCATTACTATTACGACAAAACCCAGACAAGACTTGACAGATGTCCCATTACCAGACCCAGACCTGACACTTTATGTGGATGGGTCATGCATGAGAACAAGTACAGGAGAATTAGTGGCCGCTTACGCAGTCACGACAGACACCGAAGTTATTGAAACAAATTGTATTGACACATTGTCAGCTCAAGCAGCAGAGCTCATCGCTCTGACACAAGCCTGTATTCAAGCCAAAAATAAGAGAGTTAACATATACACAGATTCACGTTATGCATTCGGAGTTGTACACGACTTCGGAGTCCTTTGGCGAGAGAGAGGTTATTTGACTTCTCACGGTGCCAACATTCAACACGGTCCCCTCATTCAAGCTCTGTTAGATGCAATACATCTGCCTACTTCGATATCTATCATGAAGTGCAAGGCCCATACAAAAGTCACCGATATCATTTCCCAGGGTAACGACCTAGCAGACCGAACAGCTAAGCAAACAGCACAGAATAGAACTCATGCAACTGACTTGACAAAGACAATAGTTCCGACATCGACACACTGCATGACAGTTAAGGATCCCGCCCTTGATGTAATTGACATACAGACACATGCTACACCAGAGGAAACAAAGAAATGGACTGAACTAGGAGGGATCCAAACAGATCAAGGATGGATGACGAAGGGAAAATCTATATGGTTTCTCCCCGACTCAATGGTTCAAGTTATCATTAACACAATACATAGTCCAGCACATCTAGGAGAAAAAGCTATGTTAGACAGTATTCAACACATTTGGTTTAATAAACACTTACGAGCTGCAGCCAAACAGAAAGTCCGTACTTGTATGATTTGTTGTCAGTTCAACCCAGGTAAAAGCATTCCTGTAGAGCAGGGTGGATTTCAACCTCCTGATCACCCTTTTGAAGTCCTCCAGATGGATTATATCCAGATGGAACGTTGTCGAGGATTCAAATATGTCCTCGTAGTCGTATGTGCTCTTTCCCGTTGGACAGAGGCATATCCCGTCTCAGATTACACTGCCCCGACTACTGCCAAACAGTTAGTTCGTGAATTCTTCCCACGGTATGGTTTGCCCCGTATCGTGTACTCAGATAATGGCCAGCCGTTCTCATCCGAGCTAATGAAACACATTTCACTCTTGTTAGGCTATCAATGGAAATTCCACTGTGTCCGACATCCCGAGGCAGCAGGTCTCGTGGAGCGTCATAATCAGACTCTGAAAATTCGACTTTCTAAAATCTGCAGAGAGAAAGGTGTCGACTGGATAGTAGCCTTACCAGTTGCTCTCTTTTACATGAGAATGGTAGCACATTCTCGCACAGGGCTATCCCCGTACGAGGTGGTCTTCGGTAGGCCACCAAATATGTGGGGGACGCCTATACCTCGTAAAATCACTGATGTTGATTGTAATATGCTGACAGATTACCTTGCTTCCTTGATGTCTGCACTACAATCTTGCCGTTCACAGGTAGCTGCAGCCTTTCCCGACAACACCGAGGTGAAGCCCCATGAAGTGGTTCCTGGAGACTTTGTCTTCATAAGAAATTTCGACAGGAGGAACCCGCTGGAGCCTCGCTGGCAAACGCCGAAGCTGGTACTTCTGACCACGAGGACAGCAGTGAAGGTCGAGGGTCGCAAGGGTTGGCTACACTCGAGCCATATCAAGAAATTTCATGGACTACCGTCTGATTTGAACTCTCAGCCCTGCCCCCTTCCACTCAAAACTCCCCCTGGTTGAGAAAACCGAATCACAAAACTATAAACTGAAACTAAGGTCTAACAAGTCAGACAATTCGATTGTTTAAGTCCTCTCCTAGGTGAATCGGTTGAATTAGTCTCTGACATGTATCCTCTAGACCGAAATCGAGAGAGAGATAGACAGAAACAGCTCAAGAAACGTGCATATTGTAAATCACTTCATAGTCACTGTATAGTGACATTGTTGATTATGTTTTTTCTAAATTTGTTGATTATTGCTGCAAGTATACTGTTGCATATGTACTATCCTATTTTCAAGCATGCTCATTCTGCTTACAATGCTACTACCGAACATTCTTTTAGCGAATTACCTTCACATGAGTTGCCCTATAGACTTGCGCTGCGCAACAACACATTCATTAGTATGTTACATCATTCCCATCAGACCAGCAATGCTACAAATTGTTGGATATGTGGCCGACTCCCTCCCTATCAGAAATACAAAGGAGTTCTGCCTCTCTTTCCGTATCCATTTACACACAATGGCTCCTGTGGCGCATGGTTTAGTTTGATTAATTCTTTAGATTCAAACACTGTAGTTTACCAGAGCAACTGGGTATGGGGAAACCTGAACTTAGTTTTGCTTAAAGCCTGTTACCCTAACAAGGAGGGACTTCCTAAAAGGACAGGAACTGACCTAGAAAATGAAGTATATGGATTAGGTAATTTTACACTTAACCTCATGATTCTGAATGTTGAATCTGAAACTGCACTAGTCTTGCCTGCTATGTCCGTATTACCAGTCAAAGGTGAATTATGTGTACGAAAGAATGGTTCAGTACACCTGGGTCATAGTAAATGTACTACTGTGATCGAATTCAGTGATAAAGGCAAGTCTACATTTAGAGCTTCTCGTCATTCCTACTTCATTTGTGGTCATACCGCATATATACGTTTACCTCTAGATTGGGATGGTACCTGTTGCATTGCATTCCTTCTGCCACCTGTTTTCCTAGCCCCTCCTGATTATCATAGAAATACCCATCTAGTACACAATAGACCCCAGAGAGATATCCCGATTGTTGACTACACTGAAACAGCATGGGAACAATATACAGACTTCAATAAAGGTCTCTTTCCTTACATAGGTGTTGTCTCAAATAGTAAACTGATACGTAGATTAACCAGAACCCTTGAAGCAGTAGTGAATGAAACTACCTCTGCCCTAGGCAACTTAACAGAGGAGCAGTCTGCGATGCGGATTGTTGTTCTTCAAAATCGTCTTGTCCTTGACGACATCCTAGCCGATAGGGGCGGAGCCTGTAGGGTCATCGGATCGAGTTGCTGTGTTTTCATTCCAGAAAACGCGCCATCAGTATATAAAGCAATAACTCGTCTTCACAAGATTGCAAGCCAGATACATCAGAATCCAGGCACCTGGACATGGTCCGGGCGGTTCTGGAGCGTGTTGTCAGCCTGGGGATGGAAAGTCCTATCCTTCCTAGGTATTGGCCTTCTCATAGTATTCAGTTGTTGCCTGTGTCTACAATGTGGACCAGCGATTTGCGGCCTGTGTGCCACGTCATGTATTCCACGTTCAAGTTTTCATTCAAAATCCCGGAAGAAGAAAGAAGAGCAAATGATGTTACATGAACAGATTGATGGATTCCTGAGGATCGATATTTCATGAAGGGTCCGTAGGGGACAAGGAGGGAATGAGGAAATATGAATTTTTATGATCAATTGTGTCCCCTATCTTAGACCCCAACGGCTCCATGTACATGCTACAAGTACATGTATGTTCCCTCCACTTCAAGCTATGAAGACGCAAATACATATGCGTCCAACGTTAACATGTCCTCTTTTAGATCTGCCATGAATGGGTCAGATATTCCGTTCCTAAGTATGCCTTGCCACCGTCTTTATATGGTGTACTTTTCACGTTTTCCAGCTCTGGCAAGTTAGGCCCTGAATTCTGCCATCGAGCCTTTTCCTGTTTCTGCCTCTGAATGCTCCAGCCTGGACCTGTATCTGTATCCATGACCTTTGTCTTACTTCCTGCACGGCTAACAGTGCCTGGCCCGGCCTGTTGCCTGCCAAGACTGTATTCAGCCTTCAAGTTATCTGCTCCGCTCCTCGAGAAACGCATTCCTGTCTAGTAGTTTAGGTAAACATCCTTCCAGCTGCAGAGCAAAGGGCCCGGCCTTACTGTCTCCGAGCAAGTAATTCATGACTTCTGTTGCCATGGTAGGCCCATGCCCCTCGCATCTCATGTAGACACTTAGACGCTTGTACACGCACTAGCAGTCAGTATAGAATAGACTCTGTCTGAGAGACCTTTCCTTCCAGATAATATAGTTCCTTAAACACAAGATATTAGATACGATTTGGGATTAGGTTGTTCTGACATCTCAGACTTCTGTCTCCTCATGTAGGGCTAAATGTCAAGTCCCCTTCACCCTCTAGTTACACGTCAATCACACGTCATGCGGCTGCGCGCGCATCTCTGCCATGTATTTCTGCTGACATTGCAGGATTCTCTTATGGATCCACCCACTTGTGTCATCATCATAATGACGTTTCTAGTATACGCCTTTATGCACGCCTACTGTAACGCCTTTTTTTATTACGTATGTGTATTCTTATCTTTCCTATCAGCTGTTACGCCTCCTGCATCTGTCTTTACTGTAATGCATTTATTATAAATATGACAACCTGTCAATAATGTATTGCCGATCCCTTCCTGAACCTCCGTGGTGACGGAACCCGATTGCCTGGTTCGAACCAATTCCTTTGTAAGGAATAAATTCCCTTTTTTAACCTCAAATACCACGGATTCTGCCTCTTATTTTTACTGAGTTATTCTTATTGAATTTTACCGCATAAATTAAGTCTAGGTAATTTAAATTTACCACATAGCGATGCCTTGGTTTGTTTCAAAGTATTTCGCGATGGCGGTGGAAAGCTTCTGTCTGAAGCAATCATCCTCAAGGAGGCCAGGGTCTAGTCTCCACAGTGGGATAGCCGCTCTCTCCCTGGTAGGGGCAAATCTCAATAAGAGGGGGCTATGACCCGACAAGGACCTTCCTAGGTATTCCAAGCCCTCCATGTTAGCTGCCAGTTGCTTGGAACAGAGAAACATATCTAATCTGGTGTGAAGGCCATTCAATGGCGAGTAAAATGAATATTCCCTGTTCTGGGCATTTTGTAAATGCCAGCTATCCATCAACTCCCCCCTGGACATCCAGCCCCAGAGGCCCAAAGCTGCCACAGACACACCTTTCAGGGGGGTCTGGATCGGTCCATGGCGAGGTTTGTCACGCAATTATAGTCTCCCCCCAGAATTATATCACCCGCCGCCATTTCTGACAGAGGTCTGGATAGGCGCTTGAAGAACTGCGTCTGGTCTTGATTCGGGGCATAAATACTTTCGATCGTGACCTCTCTCCCTCTTAGTCTCACCTTCACTAAGACAAATCAGCCCTCTCTTTCTATGGCTGTCTGTGTAGCGTGGAAAGGGGTTCCCGGCTTAATCCAAATAAGTGCCCCTCAGGCATATGCAGAGTAAGTTGTCGCAAACATCTGGCCATGCCATCTGCGTTTAAGTCTATGGACCTCCTTTGCTGTCAGGTTAGTTTCCTGTAGCATCACTATCTGAGCCCCGTTCCTTATAAGATAACTGAGGATATTGTATCCTTTGGCTGGGGACCCCATGCCCCTCCTATTCTAGGAAATCAATGTAGGAAGGTGGAATCTGACTGCACGGTTACCCCCACTTTATTTCTGGTGTTTTGCTGGTTTTTGACTAGTCTGACTGGGATCCTGATAATCAGGACCCTAGTTTATCTGCTTTCTCCCTAAATTTGTTGTGCATGTACTTTAAGTACACTCTAGATTGGATTCTGGGGTACCCTTAAAAGTACCTAGTATATGGTACACTATGTACCCAGGGCATAGGTACCCCAGAGGCCTTCCAGGGGCTGCAGCATGTATTGTGCCACCTCTGCGAGACCATTAAAAATGACACCACAGGTCTGCTACAGCAGCCTGTGTAAAGTGGTGCATGCACCCCTTACTTAGATATAGGTTCACTATATCTATTCTATATCACTGCACATATAAACCTATCAGTCACCCCTATGGCAGGCCTTACCAATCCAGAAGGCAGGGTGCTGGGTTTTATGTGAGAGGGTGCACCTACATGAGCAGAGCCCCTCTGCAGCCTTCGGAACCTATTCTACGGGGTAGTTTGTGATGCAGCCAACTATATATACTTTAAGTGCATTATAACATTGCGGTAAATGCTAACTTTAAAACGGCTGCATAGAAACATGTCGTGTTTGGTGTCAAACACCTTGGAATCATACCTCCCCGCCAGTAACTGGCAGGGGAGGTATGATTCCACCCTACTAAAGGGATATATGCGACACACCGGGCTACCCGGTACCAGCTTTCTCGACCTGGGCATCACAAAATGGATGCTGCCAGCCACAGACACGAGTCTGCCCTCCTGCTGCTAAGCCAAGGTTGAGCATTGACAACAGGGTTCCTGTCACAGGGTGGTCTGACCACCCCCCAGACAGGATTTAGTGTATTGGGGCTGGGTGGGTGCACTCTGAGAGTGCTTTGATGTCTGCACTGGGGGCACATTTGGTGTCCCTGTGCATATTCCAGCTCAAACCAGTTGCAGGAGCCATTTGCTCCTGCTCTGGTGCGAAACTGGACAAAGGACATGGGTGTAGCCACCCCTCTGTCCTGACCCTCCCATAGGTGGGTCCCCAGAGTTTGTCCCACCCCTTCCTTGGGTATAAAGCAGGAACCCCTGACTACAGGACTTTAGATTTTACCTGGACTAAACTCTGCTACAGAAACCAAGTACTTCGATGATCTGCATGGTGCTGGATGACTGAAGAATCTCCCTTGGAGTAAAGGAGTTACTCCCCTGCAAGGCAGGCACCTAAAACGCATCTGACCGGTTTGCATCTCCCGAGCTCCTGAGGACTCTGAAGATTTCTGCAATACAGGAGGTGGGTTCCCGAGGTTTCTTAGGTTAATCTGTGCTCTCAGCAATTCTGAGGCCCGTATCCCTCCTGGGGACCGTGCAACCCGAACCCCTGTGCACCGTGTACTTTTGCAGAAGCATATGCTTTTCGGCAATCCCTGAGGCTGTGCTTTGGGCTACTTGTAGTCCTTACCCTAAGCAGTAATTCCACTGTAGATTTCTGGCCTACACTCCACGAGTGTTCCGTGGGCTGGTATTTTCGTGATTCAGCTCAAGGTCCCTTTGTGATCCCTGGCCTCTTGGCCTGTGGGTCCCTGTGAAGGTAACTTTAACTTTCCATGTGCTTTCCTTGCTGGTCCTCACCGAAGCATCTTTCCTCTGCCCGCATGGGTTGCAGTTGCCAAGGCTTGTTGGTGTTCAATCCGGACACTGACCCCCCCAGCACTCGACATCCTTCGTGGGACAGCTCACCTCTGGACTTTGGTCAATGTCGATGTCTCCTGGTCCCCGTGGCTGCAGAGTCAAGCTTCACCTCTTCTCACCTGAAACACCAGACATCGGTGGGCATTCGTCTATCGTGCCCCTGGTCACTGTGAAGTGACCCAGACTCTGTCCCCTCTGCTTTCAGGTTCTTCTCACCTCAGATCCAGGCTTGGATTCCACCGGACACTTTTCATCTTCCCGGCAGCAGCACTTTTTCGCATCACGCCATTAAAAACGACAAAGGTTTTTGACATCACTTGACCCCTATGCACCCGGCTACTCTGGGATAGGTAACACGGGTATCTCGGTACCCTCCAGGGTGATGGCCTTAGAAACTTCTATGTTTAACTGGGTTTGCTTAAAGTCCTCTCCGAAGTGTCCTTAATCTTTAAAATTCCAACCGCAACTTTCCCATAGAGTTGTACGGAGCTCGCGCCTGTGTTCACACACTGCTTCCGTCCTCCGTGGGTCCCTGTCTCACTACCTTGGGTGGTTCCTTGGGGTCCCAGCAATTCTACGTGCTCTAGGCACTGTGTCTACTCAAGTCATGGTTGTTATACCACTTTCTTAGTATATGGTTTGGTCTCCCCCTGGAGCCCACTGTGTATTGTGCTATTTACTGTTGTTCTAGTGATTTAATATTGTGTGCTTTGCTCTCTAATCTCATAAAGAGGTTAGTAGAGAGTGTTTAGTAATAAATACATATATTTTATATATTCCTTGTGTGGTTCTCCTTTCATTTGGTCATTCAGGAGGTTCTGATCTGGTAAAACAAGCTGCTTTACATTCCTTCGAGACTTAGCCTGAAGGCTGCGCTCCATAGCTACCACTAGGATAGCTTTCAATAAAGGTTGTCTTTAACCTAATCATCAATAAGGGTTGTTTGGACTGGTACAAGGTGCCCACTTTAATTAGTGGTCAGCATATACCAGGCCAACTTCTCACATTGGTGTGCAGCGGTTGGGATTCAAGCTTGCTATTGTTTTACCAGATAAATCTCATTGAGTGATTAACTGAAAGCCACTAAAGGTATTAGGTACATATAAATCAAGACTAGAATAAGTAAGTTCTACTGAACTTGGAGTTGAGTAGTCAAAGGTCTAGCACACCCTTTCTCCAACTCAAGAGAGTCTCAGTTCCCACTAGGTTAGGTCGGTGCCTGCACCACATAACTCTAGTAGATCTTCTAGGCCTGAAGCCAGTGGCTCCTTGCCAACTAAATATGACCATATCTCATGTCAGGAATTGAGAAATATGTGTGCATCTAGAAAACTGATGACAGGGAGAAGTGCTAGCACTCAACGTCTCATAGAGATACTACTTCTAGATGACTTCAGAAAGACTCCGGGGTCTGATGAGGCAGGTAGGTTGGGTGGGACAGGAGATGAGGACAGAGCAGGAAGTGAACACTTCTATGAGCTGCACTCAAACCCTGGCCAGGAGGATCAAGATGATTCTAACCTGGACAATCCAACTCTTCCTTCAGGTGGGGGAGAAGGCCTCAGTGGCCCTCTCTTTACTCTACCAGGGAGAGTTAGCAGTATACCAAGAATTACACGATCTCCTTCTCGGGAATCTAATCATTCTGGTACTTCTGTAGGGACCTCTGCTTCTCATAAAAGGGAATCCTCTTATGAGAAGAAGTGCCAACTGCTTGAGTTTGAGAGAGCTAAGTTCAGAGTCAAGAGAGAGCAATTGGCCTTAGATAGGGAATCCCAAGAGCTCCAGAGAGCTTCCAGAAGGTTGGGGCTAGAGCCCCATGGTGGCAGCAACAGTGTCCCTAGAGGTAGAGAAACTACTCATGACCACAGGAACCTGAAAAAGCTTGTCCCTCCCTACCAGAGTGGGGATGACATCCACAAATGGATAACTGCACTAGAGAAGGCCTGTAAAGTACAGAGGGTCCCTCAAGAGCAGTGGGCAGCAATCTTGTGGCTCTCCTTTGGAGACAGAGGTAGAGACAAGCTCCTCATTGTTATAGAAGAGGATGCTGATAATTACAAAGTCTTGAAGAGTGCTATGATTGATGGGTTTGGCTTAAACCAAAAGGCACAAACCGAAGACTGGGTTGACCTTTTAGATTGTGCTACTAAGGCTCTGGAAGGTTGGATACATGGCAGAAAGGTGCATGACTTTTTAGGATTGTACAATTTGATTATGAGGGAGCAGGTCCTTAATAATTGTTAAAGCCAGCTTTTAAACCAGTACCCGGTGGACTCAGATCTGACGTCTCCCCAAGAATTGGGCAAGAAGGCAGATAAAAGGGTCAGAACCAGAGTAAAGCCAAAGAATCAGGGTGGTGACCAGAAGAACGGTTCTTCCAAGAACCATGAGAAAGGTGGGGATACATCAAAAGATAAATCCACTACAGGGCCCCAAAAGTCCTGTCTGGGGGTGGGTCCCAAACTCCTTCCTCCCCTACCAAGAAACCTTATTGCCATGTCTGTAAGAAGCCTGGCCACTGGAAAATGACCCCATTTGCCCTAAGGTCAGCAATAAGGAAAATGTTCCTCCTAGCAATACTACCACTCCTCCTGGTACTACAAGTAGTAATCCCCCATGTGGTAGTAGTGCACCCAAAAAGTTAGGTGGGTTCTCATGGGGAACTGAGGTGGGCCATAACTTAGAAAGGTCCCCCTCACAGGCCTCCTCAGTCTGTCATGGTGGCATGGGATTTGCTACTTTTACTGTCAGTCCTAATCTTTTGGGCAAGAACAGACAGGAGCCACTGATCAATGGTCAGAAAGCTGTAGCCTTTAGGGACACAGGGGCTAGTGTCACCATGGTGACAGGGAACCTAGTACCCCCTCAACAGCTTTTACCTGAGTTTAAGTACCAGGTGACCAACATTGATGGTATCAGGACAGATCATCCCATGGCCATAGTCAATCTCACCTGGGGTGGGGTCACTGGCCCAAAGAGAGTGGCTGTGTCCCAAACTTGCCTGTAGATTGCCTGTTGGGCAATGATCTAGAAATTTTAGCCTGGGCTGAAGTTGAATTCCAGGCCCATTTAAGAATGTTAGGCCTCCCTGAGAGAGTTGGTGGGACCCATAGGGCCTCAGCCCAACCCCAGGGAAATTTTGGAGTGGTGGAGACTGAAAGAATGGCCCACTCTACTCCACCAGAGAGCAGAAGGGTTGAAGAAAAGTCTTCTACCTCCCAGACTATAGGTAAGGGCCAGCTTCCTCAGGGAACTGATCATACCCCTGGTGAAGGAACTGCCCCAGAGGTGGTCAGGCCTGGCCTGGCAACACCCCTGATGGCAGGGTCCCTTCCAAGGTGGTACCCAGTCTGGAACAGGTATCCTGCCCCTTTCTACCCTACCTCAATCAGCCTAGGGCTGCAGTGGTCAGGGAGGTCAGTGGACCCCTAATTGCCCACTGTCCACAGGAACTCCCTCACCACCAGATTAGGGACACCCAGGCTAGTAGCCCTAGCCAGGGGAAAATTCCCCAAAACACTGAGGGATCCCTCTTACCATTGGATAGGGAACTCCCCCAGATGGATTCTATTGGGCAAGGGCAAACCTGGGACCAAATGGTTCCAAACCTACCCTCTTCCACCAGTGTTCCAACCAAAGGGACCCAACCCCCAGCTGTAGGCAGCCAGAGGTTGACCCTTAGGGCCAGATACAACTCAGACATGAAAAGAAAGGCCTCCATGGTGACCAGTGCTCTGAGGAAGCTGAGACCAACTTTATCAGGGCCTCACTTCTCTACTCAGCCACCCCACCAGCCTTTTACTTTGCCAAAACACCCTACAGGTAGTAATCCCAACTTTTGGAGATAGTCCAATGCCCTTCAGGTCTGGACTCCTTAGTGGACCATAAGATAGGGGGTATCCATGCTAGTGCACAATCTTCCTTATATGGCTACATAGTCAATATGGTCTCAACTGAACAAGGTTAGCCTTATCTCCTTTCGTTTGGGGGGGGTTATGTAGGAAGGTGGAATTTGACTGCACGGTTACCATCACTTTTTTCTGGTGTTTTGCTGGTTTTTGACTAGTCTGACTGGGATCCTGCTAATCAGGACCCCCGTTTATCTGCTTTCTCCCTAAATTGGTTGTGCATGTACTTTAGGTACACTCCAGATTGGATTCTGGGGTACCCATATACGTCCCTAGTATATGGTATACTATGTACCCAGGGCATAGGTACCCCAGAGGCCTCCCAGGGGCTGAAGCATGTATTGTGCCACCCCTGCGAGACAATTGAAAATGACACCACAGGTCTGCTACAGCAGCCTGTGTAAGGTGGTGCATGCACCCCCTACTTAGATATAGGTTCACTATATCTATTCTGTATCACTGCACATTTAAACCTATCAGTCTCCCCTATGGCAGGCCTTATCAATCCAGAAGGCAGGGTGCTGGGTTTTATGTGAGAGGGTGCACCTACATGAGCAGAGCCCCTCTGTAGCCTTCGGAACCTATTCTCCGGGGTTGTGATGCAGCCAACCATATATACTTAAGTGCATTATAAAATCGCGGTAAATGCTAACTTTAAAACGGCTGCATAGAAACATGTTGTGTTTGGTGTCAAACACCTTGAAATCATAACTCCCCGCCAGTAACTGGTGGGGGAGGTATGATTCCATCCTATTAAAGGGACATATGCGACATACCGGGCTACCCGGTACCAGCTTTCTTGCCCTGGGCATCACAAAATGGATGCTGCCAGCCACAGACACGAGTCTGGCCTCCTGCCGCAGAGCCAAGCTCGAGGAGGGGAAGGCCTGACAATAGGTTTCATGTCACAGGTAGGTGTAACCACCTCCCAGACAGGATTTAGTGTACTGGGGCTGGGTGGGTGCACTCTGAGAGTGCTTTGATGTCTGCACTGCGGGCACATTTGGTGTCCCTGTGCATATTCCAGCTCAAACCAGTTGCAGGAGCCATTTGCTCCTGCTCTGGTGTGAAACTGGACAAAGGACATGGGTGTAGCCACCCCTCTGTCCTGACCCTCCCATAGGTGGGTCCCCAGAGTTTGTCCCATCCCTTCCTTGGGTATAAAGTAGGAACCCCTGACTACAGGAATTTAGATTTTACCTGGACTAAACTCTGCTACAGAAACCAAGTACTTCGACGATCTGCACGATGCTGGATGACTGAAGAATCTCCATTGGAGCAAAGGAGTTACTCCCCTGCAAGGCAGGCACCTAAAACGCATCTAACCGTGCTCCTGAGAACTCTGAGGATTTCTGCAACACAGGAGGTGGGTTCCCGAGGTCTCTGTGCTCTCAGCAATTGTGAGGTCCGTATCCCTCGTGGGGACCATGCAACCCGAAACCCTGTGCACCGTGTACATTTGCAGCAGCATATGCTTTTCAGTGATCCCTGTGGCCGTGCTTTGGGCTACTTGTAGTCCTGACCCCGAGCAGTAATTCCACTGAAGATTTCCGGCCTACACTCCACGAGTGTTCCGTGGGCTGGTATTATGTGATTCAGCTTGAGGTCCCTTTGCGATCCCTGGCCTGTTGACCTGTGGGTCCCTGTGAAGGTAACTTTAACTTTCCGTGGGCTTTCCTGGTTGCTCCAGATGTGCCCTGACTCTCCATAGCCTGGAGAGTCCCCAGGACCTTGCTGGTCCTCACCGAAGCATCTTTCCTCTGCCCGGGTGGGTTGCAGTTGCCAAGGCTTGTTGGTGTTCAATCCGGCACTCGACATCCTTCATGGGACAGCTCACCACCAGACTTTGGTCACCGTAGATGTCTCCTGGTCCCCATTGGCTGCAGAGTCAAGCTTCACCTCTTCTCACCTGAAACACCCGACATCGGTGGACATTCGTCTATCGTGCCCTTGGTCACTGTGAAGTGACCCAGACTCTGTCCCCTCTGCTTTCAGGTTCTTCTCACCTCGGATCCAGGCTTGGATTCCAACGGACACTTTTCATCTTCCCGGCAGCAGCACTTTTTCGCATCACGCCATTGAAAATGACGAAGGTTTCCGACATCACGTGACCCATATGCACCCGGCTCCTCTGGGATAGGTAACACAGGTATCTCTGTACTCTCAAGGGTGCTGGCCTTATAACCTTCTATGTTTAACTTGGTTTGCTTAAAGTCCTCTCCAAAGTGTCCTTAATCTTTAAAATTCCAACCGCGACTTTCCCATAGAGTTGTACAGAGCTCGCACCTGTGTTCACACACTGCTTCCATCCTCCATGGGTCCCCTGTCTCACTACCATGGGGTCCCAGCGATTCTACGTGCTCTAGGCACTGTGTCTAGTCATGTCGTGGTTGTTATACCACTTTATAGTATATGGTTTTGTCTCCCCCTGGACCCACTGTGTATTGTTATATTTCATGTTGTTCTACGGATTTAATATTGTGTGCTTTGTTCTCTAATCTCATAAAGAGGTTAGTTGAGAGTGTTCAGTAATAAATACATACATTGTATATATTCCTTGTGTGGTTCACCTTTCATTTGGTCATTCAGGAGGTTCTAATCTGGTAAAACAAGCTGCTTTACATTCCTTCGAGACTTAGCCTGAAGGCTGCTCTCCATAGCTACCACTAGGATAGCTTTCAATAAAGGTTGTCTTTAACCTAATCATCAATAAGGGTTGTTTGGACTGGTACAAGGTGCCCACTTTAATTAGTGGTCAGCATATACCAGGCCAACTTATCACAATCAACTTAAAGCCCTCAACACCCACCATATATAAATCCACTCCCCATCTAACCCCCCCACTTTCAAATCTTAAGAGAAGAACCCCATTGTAGCAAGCAGCAGCCCAATAACTACAGAACCCACACCCAAGAGCGTACTGGCAACGGCCAGCTGCCCAAACGTGGAACCTAACATTAACTCTTGAAGAATGCCACATTCAGCTCCCCAGGTGGGACACTCTGGATTGGGGGAGAGTTCACTAGAGAACTATGAGAAACAAAGAGTTAGGACATCACTTCCATCCCGGCTCCCCAACTCATGCGGGAGGTTTGTCATCGCCCGCTCCAGAAGGTCGTTGTGGCCAGGATGAGGTTAGTTCTAGTCTCTTAACCACAGAAAAGGGGTGGGGTGGTCTGCAGATGATCTCCCCTTCACATAATTTCATCTGCTGAGTGTGGAGTGATTTGTGACAGTTCTGTGTCCTTCTCTGTGTTTACCTCCGAGTCTGACGACTGCGCTGGCTGCTCCGATGACGAGCCGATGTGTTTCTCAACTTTTGGGATGTCATTAATGATGTGACCGCTGTAGGGCTGCCTTCTTGCCTTGTTGGGTCTGTGATATCGTGGGCTTCTTTAGTGTACTCAGTTTGTTGGGACGTTTGTGTTTGGGACCCTCTGTACGTTTCGGCTTCCGGCTGCCCCTTTGTAGTTTAGGCAGGAGTGCACCTTTCCCATATGCTTCCAGCCAGGTTCAAGTTTCCTCGGGTGTTGGCAAAAGTGTATAGCACCATCCAGTATGATTCGAAGCTTCGCTGGGAAGATCAAAGAATATTTCAGGCCTGCCTCTCGTAGAGCTTTCTTTACTTCAATGAAGGATTCTCTCTGCACCTGCACACGTGCCGTAAAGTCTGAAAACATTGATACCTTTCTGTTATCTAGGATGTACGGACCTTTGGTTCTAGACTGCTGTAGTATGGAGACGCTGTCTTTGTAGTGTAGTAATTTGACTACCACCGGTCCCAGGGGCGCCCCGGGGCAGGAGGGCGTCCCGGTACCCGGTGGGCCCTTCCAATGGCAAAAAACTTGGGAAGGGAGTCTGGCGGCATAATCTCAGTCAGCCATTTTTCCAAAAACACTGTCATGTTTGTGCCCTCAGCTCCCTCTGGGATACCTATTATTCTTACGTTGCTCCTCCTATTCGTTCCTTCTGCATCTTCTGCTCTACGTTCTAGTTCATACACTCTGCTGTAAGATCGTTCAAGAGGGCCTTTCCTTGTTTGTGTCACGGGACAAGTTCCTCCACTGTAGTCCCATACTTTCATAACTTGGTCATTCAGCTTCTGGCGCTTAGCACGTAGTAGACCCAGCCCCACCGACACTGCTCCTATGTCCTGCTGGAGGGTCTCCTTGGTGTCCCCTATGGCAGCAAGGACTTTGTCTAGATGAAGGTGCAATGCGGAGTCCATGGTCGCAGGATCACCACCAATGTTGTCAACGGGGGTCAGAGAGGGCTCCCTGGTGGACGGCTGGGTCGTCCCCGTCTTGCCCCTTTGTTTCGGCATGTCCACGTGGGTCTCAAGGGGATGTGATTCAGAGCCTTTCAGTCTCTCGCAGGGTCGATCTTACCCAAAGTACTAACAGCCGCGCCCCCACTGCGACTTGTGTGTAGTCTCCGATCACCGGGCCTTCTTGCCTCTCTACTTCTGGGACCATCGGTGTGGGGCACTATGTAGATTCTTCGCACATGCAACTGTGCAGAACTCAGTGGCAAGCTTCTCGTTGGCGTGTGCGGGCTCACCTGATGATCTTCCTCAGTAGACAGCATCCACTGGTTCCACGAAGTTCGTCAAAGGGGTCCCTGTTTGCGCTTCACAGGTAGGGCCCGGCTTCCCAGGGCTCCCAGCTCAGTCTCCACAGAGCCTCTTCTTCCCTCTCCATTCTTTGCATGTGGGCTTGGTTGCCGGCTCTCCTTACCCGCCGCCTCGGCAGCCAGAGCAGTCCTTCGGGGCTGTTCCCTCCTCTCTGCGTCGACAGGGTTCTGCTCTCCTCTCCAGGCAGCTCAGGTGCTCCAGGTCCCCTCCGTTTTGTTCTTATATTTTCTGAGGTAGGCACACCGCAGACCCCTTTTAGGTCCGTAGCACCGTGGGTGTCTCATTACTTGGGAGACCAAGGGGAATGCTAGGTGGTAGGACATTTGTGCTGGCACAGTGATCCCACACAAAAATGTGTGGAAAAAGTTATTTTTTTCAGCTGAATTTGAGATGCGCAGGGGATTCTGGGTAGGAAACTTTAGGGGATCCATGCAAGCCATAACTCACTGGACTCCCCAGGGTGTCTAGTTTTCAGAAATGTGTAGGTTTGGTACGTTTCCCTATCTGGCTACCATGCCCGGGGCCAAAAAAACTCAGGTGACCCCCCCTTGCAAAAACAGGTCGTTTTGTGATAGGTAATTTTGATGCCTCCAGAATATGTTTTGGGCCCCAGCCTCTCGTGGGTACTTGCCCCACCCACACTAGGTACCATTTTTATTGGGAGACCTGGGGAAAAGCTGGGTGGTAGGAAACTTGTGTCAGCCCGGTGATCCCACAACCTTCCTACACAAAAATGTAAGAAAAATTTGATTTTGTTTTTAAAAATGGAGGTTTGCAGGGGATTCTGGGTAGGAAAACATTTGGGGATCCACGCAAGCCATACATCTCTGAACTCCCCTGGGTGTCTCGTTTTCCGAAATCTCTGGGTTTCATAGGTTTCCCAAGATGGCCGCCGAGCGCCGGACCAAAAACACAAGTGCCCCCTTGCAAAACCAGGTTGTTTTGTGATAGATAGGGGGCATATGCGTTTTTGGTCCCTTGGTCGGCAGCCATCTAGTGAAACCTACCAAACCCACACATTTCTAAAAACTAGACACCCGGGGGAGTCCAGGGAGGTGTGACTTGCATGTACCAACAAAAATCTGTAAATAAGGGTCACAGGGAAATTAATTAAAGACTGAGCAATCTCCAATCCCCATTCAAAGACCTAACAACTAGCATGAGATGCTCAGTCTATTTATAATGAAAAGATAAATACTGAGAATCGTGAAATTTGTTCGTGAAAGGCTAAAGGTAAACAACAATGAGATCAGATAGTTTGCTCATAAATCAGCAAGAGTATAGAGTCCATCAGCCCACCCTTGTTGGCGGAGCTTCGTCATCTGGGCCTCTAGGAGAACTGGATCTATGGCCACAGTCTTGAGCCACCAGGCCCTGCTGGATACCTGACCCTTATACTCCTGAAAAAACTCTTGCCCTGATATATGTTCCAACTGTGTGAACTCCAATGACGTGCAGTGCTCTGTTGCGTGTGCTAATTAAAAATGACTACTGGGACAAAAGATTTTTATTTATTGTGAGATTATCCAAGTGTCATATCTAAAAAAACCTAATCGTCTTGAAAAATATATAGACTAATTCCTGGCTACATAAAGTGTGGTCGACATGTTTCAGCCGGATTGGTCAATAGACCCGGCTTTCTTCAGGCCCTAAACAGAAATATGGCTACTGCAAAATAAACACAAATCGTGCAGTTGTATGTGTAAGACAGTGCACTTGAAAAATACGTGCTGGTCCGATAAGTGTGTGGCATTAGCCACCTTACCAGATAAACGGACCGAGTGCTTGGAAGGTAAAAATCACCCCTTCTTTCCCAGCTTTGTGTGGGAGAAAAGCCTCACCTCACCCGGCTGACTGCTCGGCTGACTGCTCGGAAAAGGAGGCACCGCTCTGTCCATCGGTACTTCAGGCAGGCTGCGAAGTTTGTGACTTGCATGTACCCACTCCAAAGTTTCCCTACACAAAATCCCCTGCAAACCTCAACTTTTGCTGAAAAAATTAAATGGTACCTCAGTCGTGTGAGTGGGCCAAGTACCTGTGACAGGCAAGGGCCCAAAACATATTGTGGAGACATCAAAATTACCTATCACAAAACAACTTTTTTTGCAAGGGGGGTCACCTGAGTTTTTGACCCCGGGCTTCGCGGCCAGCTAGGGAAACCTACCAAACCCACACACTTCTGAAAACTAGACACACTGGGGAATCCACGGAGGTGTGACTTGCATGTACCCCCCAAAGTTTCCCTACCCAGAATTCCCTGCAAACTTCAAATTTTGCTGAAAAAATCTAATTCTTCTCAAATTTCTGGGTGGAAAAGTTGTGCGATCACAGAGCTTACACAAATTTCATATTAACCAGCATTCCCCCAGGTCTCCTGATAAAAAATGGCACTTCACTTGTGTGGGTGGGCCAAGTACCCGTGACAGTCAAGGGCCCAAAACGTATTGTAGAGACATAAAAATTACCTAGAGAGAGCAGATGCTGCTTGCTTTTTAAAGGAATAAAGGATTTGTAACCGTCGAACTGCTGTGGAGTGCCTCTTCAGCCTTTGGGCATTCCCCAAATTATAACATGTTTTCGGCAGCCCTGCCGAGAGGAAAGCACCACCACAACAACAACTTGTGGGGCCACGGGGCTTGTTAACCATTCGAGCCTCCTTGTGGAAACAGCAGTCAAGCTACGAACTTTGTCAATTGACTGTGCCGATGTAATCTGAGGCCCACCGGAGTGCATTGAATATCAAATTAAATTCAATGGCACGGAGCAGCACTCACGTGAGGGAAAGAAATGTCACAAGCACCGCAAGTTCCATCATGCATCAGACTGTGCCACTCACTAAATTCAGCAATAAGGCATGAATCAGGTGCTTGTGAGAGCTGCAAAGTTCCATTTCACCCTGTGAGCAAGGAGCTGGGGGAAGTCCGAAACGCATCAGGGAAAATAGGAAAAGACATCAGAGAGCAGACGCCGGTTGCTTTTTAAAGGAATAAAGGATTTGTAAAAATCGAACTGCTGTGGAGGGCGTCTTCAGCCTTTGGGCATTCCCCAAATTTAAACAAATTTCATATTAACCAACATTCCCCCAGAACTCCTGAAAAATGGTACTTCACTTGTGTGGGTGGGTCAAATACCCGGGACAAGCAAGGGCCCAAAACGTGTTGTAGAGACATCAAAATTACCGATCATAAAACGATCTGGATTTGCAAGGGGGTCACATGAGTTTTTGGTCCTGGGCGTGCCTGCCATCTAGGGAAACCTACCAAATACATACATGTCTGAAAACTAGAGACCTGGGGGAGTCCAGAGAGGTATGGCTTGCATGGATCACCCAAAGTTTATTTACCCAGAATCCCCTGCAGACATCAAATTTTGCTGAAAAAATCAAATTATTCTCACATTTCTGTGTAGAAAAGTTGTGGGATCACCGAGCTAACACAAATTTCCTTCCACCCAGCATTTACCCAGGTCTCCCGATAAAAATGGTACCTCACTCGTGTGGGTGGGTCAAATACCCGGGACAAGCAAGGGCCCAAAACATATTGTGGAAACATCAAAATTACCTATCACAAAACTATCTGGTTTTGCAAGAGGGGTCACATGAACATTTGGCCCCGGGCTTGGCGGCCATCTAGGGAAACCTACACATTTCTGAAAACTAGAGTTCTGGGGGAGTCCACGGAGGTATGGCTTGCGTGGATCCCCCAATGTTTCCTTACCCAGAATGCCCTGCAAACCTCAAATTCTGCTGAAAAATGTAATCTTTTCTCACATTTTCGTGTGGGAAAGTTGTAGGGTGGGCCAAGTACCTGCGACAGGCAAGGGCCCAAAACGTATTGTGAAGACATCAAAATTACCTATCATAAAACAACCTGTTTTTTTGGCCCCGGGCTTGCCGGCCATCTAAGGAAACCTATCAAACCCACACATATCTGAAAAGTAGAGACCCTGGGGAGTCCAGTGAGGTATGGCTTGCGTGGATCCCCCAATCTTTCACTACTCCAAATCCCCTGCAAACCTCAAATTTAGCTGGAAAAAGTCATTTTTTCCACACGATTTAGGCTAATTTCTGGGTCCCCTCCAGGGGAATCAACAAATCCTGGGTACCTTTAAAATCTCCATGATGTTTGAAGAAAAGGACGCAAATTTGGCATGGATACCTTATGTGGTCAAAAAAATACAGGGGTCTAAGCGCGAACTACCCTAAATAGCCAAAAAAAAGGCTTAGCACAGGGGGTGGGAAAGCCAAGCAGCGAAGGGGTTAAAAACGTCTTGGTCTGAAGTTCATGATATTTACAGAAAAAAAAATTGTTATAAAGTTTGCACGGAGGTCTCACCCTGGGGTATATAAAAACAGATTATTTGTCACATTGGCCTCAGGGGGTGAGGGGGGTAGCAAAGCTGGGATCTTATAGTTCCCAGCTGAAATTTAGCTAAAAGTGATTGTTCCCAGGGGATTTTTACACAAGTCAAATATGGTTGTAGGTTTAATGGCATTTGAACATTGGCATAGTCCCACAATAAGGGTTTCCTCCCATTATGGCCATATGTGCCTCAGATGGCCAATTGGTAAATACGCAGGAAAAGATTAACAATTCCTTCTATAAGTACTATTGCCTCCCCTTATAAAGTGCCCGACCCTTGTGATCCACAAGAAATTCAGCAATTCCTGGAACACGCAGCCCTGCCACAGAGAACGCAAACCCAATACGCAAAGCCCGAGGCTCCCATTTCTGAAGCCGGGATTTCTGAGACTTTTAAACAGCTAGTGAGAGGCAAAGCTCCAGGGGCAGCTGGATGGCAGTAGGAGTTCTACGCAACTTACACTGAACAGCTGACTCCTCGCTTATGCTCCTTCTATAGGGAGGCATTCGAGTGTGGTGCACTTCCACCTTCTCTGCGAGAGGCGATACTGGTGGTACTACCGAAGCCAGGCAGGGACCCCCTTAAAATGGGCTCATAACACCCGCGGTCCTTATTGAATTTGGCCAAAAAAATCTTGGGCAAGATATTGGCCAATAGGTTAATGGAAGCTGTACAAATAATGGTCCATACTGACCAGAACGGGTTCATTCCAGGGAGAAACATTGGCCTAAATCTACGACGGCTCTTCAAGTTATTGGAATGAGCACGTACAGAAGTAGATTTGCCATAGATAGCTGCTCTAGATATTGAAAAGGCATTTGATACCCTGGGATGGGAATACTTACTGGCAGTATTGTCGAGATTTGGTATGGGCCCTATGTTTCTATGATGGGTGAAGATATTGTACACTAAACCGCAAGCTAGTGTAAAGACAGGCCACGCCATATCCCCCACCTTCGAAATAGAACAAGGAACGAGACAGGGATGCCCTTTATCGCCCTTCGTATTCACACTGGCCATGGAGCCCCTGGCTTGCGTGCTCCATAGCCGTGTCTTAGATTGGGGCATACAAGCGCACACCCAATGGCACATTGTTTCGCTGTCAACCTTTGTGGCCAGAATACGGTACTTCAGGACCTAATGAAGGTACTGGATGTGCATGCCCGGATTTCTGGCCTGAGGGTGAATTGGTCCAAGTCTGTAGTATTCCCAATGAAACCCCTGTCCATAGAACAGAAACAAACTCTATCCAGTACTCCACTCTCCTGGGCTTTCAACTCCTTTAAATACTTGGGAGTTCAAATTTATCACTCTCAGGCAGATCTGATAGAAGGCAACTTAGGCAAAGTAATTACTAGAGCCTGAGCCGCGCTTCCATCCTACACTGGGCTACCATTATCTCCAATGGGTCATGTTGCCATTTTTAAGATGCTTTTGCTTCCCAGACTCGTATATTTCTTTGCAGCTCTCCCCTACAGGCTCCCGCACAAGATATTCAGGACTTAAAGTCACTCCTGGTGTCCCTGATCTGATTTAGGACAGCTCCAGGGACAGAGTGTCACTCCAGAACCTCCCCCTCTCAGAAGGGGGTTTTCGGGCACCTAAATACGAGCATCATTATGCAGCAGCGCAACTCCAATGGCCTATGAGATGGTTTGGCGAGCAGTAATCTCGACAAATTAGTTCCCTGGGTGATGCCACTGCACCAGCCAGCCATGCTGGAATGGCTGTCTGGTTCCAAAACACCACTGCAAAAGAAGTGGGGCAACCTTCTGATATTGGCGGCCCATAATAGTTGGTTGAGATATGTGCTGTCGAGCTGCCAATCCTCACCGTATGCCCCAGATCACCCCCTCGAAGGGCTTCCTGGCTCTTACACTTGCCTGAAGTGATCAGAAGTGGAAGTATGGCAGAACACAGGACTCGACACATGGAGGGATCTATTCATGGACTCAAACTAATGCGATTTTGCAGTCTTGATAGATGATTACGGAGTGCCACCAGGAACATTCTTGCTCTACGCAACACTGACACAGCAACTCCTTCAGGCATGGGGGAGCACCCAAACTGATCCTACCACATCAATTCCACTACATACACTACTGACTCATGGACAGGCCAGGAAAGCAATCACAGTCATGTACAACTCCCTCAGATACAACAGACTCCCCTGCTGGTACTGCTGCGTGACACCAGTGTCACTGATAAGCAGTGGACACAATGCATTGGATAACCTAAGACAACATCCACGAACTCTAGACTGAAATACACACAATTCAATTACCTCAATCACACATCGCATAGACTGGCACGCATTTATCCTACTTCCACCGACACATGCCCCAGGTGCCAAGCCGCAGATGCCACATTCCCCCTTATGGTCTGGGGATGCCCCCAATTTAGGACATATTGGAATAGCGTAGCTGAGATACTGACGGCAGCAGCGGGAACCCCAGTAGTAGCCCAGGACCTACATTTCATACTCAGAATCACAAAATGCAATGCACGACCAAGAACCTTAGCAAATTTCTGGATCTGGCAATGGGCTTGTCTAAACGCTGCCTGCTCTTAAAAAATTAAAGAGACGTTTCATTTTTCTTTTTTAAATGCATTCCGTTTTCCTTTAAAGAAAATGAGCAGCATTTTTTAAAAAACTGCCTTATTAAAAAAGCAGTCACTGACATGGTGGTCTGCTGACCCCAGCAGGCCACCGTGCCTGCAAGTACTGGCCATTCCTAATAGGGTCGCAAATAGCACCTGCCTCATGAATATTAATGAAGCAGCCGATTTGCAACCCCATTAGGAATCGCTGACAGAGTCTGAGACACTGTTGTAATTTGCATTTTGCGAGTCGCAAATTGCGAGTTGCAGAGTGATGCAATTTGCGAGCCGCAAAATGTAAGGGTCGTACATCTGGCCCTAGCTGTGTTATGTGAGCTCTATCACAAACGTGCTCTAATATGTTGAATAAAGAGATATAAAAAAAGAAACTGATGAAAGGACCTTGCTTCTACCCCTTTATCTTGACACCACAACGAAAAATCTTTCCTGTGTCTTGAGTAGACTTTCTACATTGAAGGATTCCTACAGGCCTAAATGTCCACTGCCACCTCACTTGAACACCCCAAACCTTGAAGGACTAGCCACTATATTGCCAAACCATGAGACATAATGTTCTCAGATGACTTTGCGTCAGGCTAAAATGGAGCTGCCAAAATTACTTGTACCTGCTTGCTCAGAAGCTTTTGTAAAATCTCCAGAAGGAGAGATATTGGGGGAATGCAAACAGAATCACTGGTGGCCAAGGGATTGACATCACATCCGCCGACCACATATCCTTACTCTGAACAGAAATGCAACAGAACAGCATTCTGTGGGGATGCAAACAGGTCCAGCAATGGACTCACCAGTGTATCACGTATCAATTGAAAACCCTGCTTCCTTTTTTCACTTTATTTTCTCGTTTTATGATACCATACACAGAAAGAGATGTTCTCCTGCGAAAGGAGTAGTAACGCAAAAGTTGCTGTTTCATTTTTCATAAAATGGAAAAACAAATAATTATGACAATATTAAGTCTAAGAACACCACAGTTCATCTTGTAAGGGTACAGGAATGGGACGCAAAGGCAATGTATTTGGCTGGATCAGGGGGTGGTGCAAGAAGTGCTCATAGTCCATGAGTGTGGCCACTCATGGCGATTGGGTGGTCTCTGAGGAGTCTAATATCAGGAGATAGTCTCTCAGTGGTTGCCAGATATCCTTCGTCTGGAGGTAGGTGGTTGCAGGGATGCGTATAGCTTGCTATTAGAGTCACAGTGCATTAGGCCTTTAATTGATGCTGCTGTTGCAGGTGGGTGTTTTCTCCCCCAGTGTATGGCTTTCTCCCGTTTGGCAAGAAATAATGCGATGGCCACAAGGTGGCACAGAGATTTGGGTATGTCCTGCATGTAGCCCAATAGAGCTAGCAAAGGGGTCAGTTAGATGGTGATGTGTGTTATAATAGTAAGCTTATCGAAGACTTCCCTTCAGTATGGTGCAATTCTACAACATGTCATCGTCATATGGGCTTCATCTGCTGTCCTTGTTTGGCCTTTTGGGCAACCAGGTGATAGGGTAGGGACTACGCCTGGATAGTTTTGTAGGTGTGACATAGGTCCTATGTGGGAATTTATAGTGTATCATCTTATGGCGATGATTAAAGGAAACAAGGCGCGTCTGTGAGAAACAAGCAGACCAAACCCTATCAGTCACGGATTGTCCCAGATCGGTCTCCCGTGTAACTCTAAGTCTAGAGTCGCGGCTAGTAAAAGATCTAAACAGGTGTGATATATTTTAGAGATTAGCCTGTCCACGTCCATGTCAGCAATTGTCAATGGTGTAAATTCATGATGGGCCAACAGGTAAGATTGGATCTAAACCCTGAGTGCCCTTAGAACCAGTTGCAACACAAAATGATCCATTTAGGGAGCATCTTGAAATCGTATATTCTCCGTACGGTAGAACACATGCCCGTCGAGAAAGCGATGTCCAAAGGTATGTAGTGTATATTTCATCAATGTATGTTGGACCAACCGTTCTTGGGTGATAGGCAGCCAGGGGTTGTCAGCTAGTGGGAGAGTATAGGAGCTGTCCACCCAGCATCCGAATCAGCCACTTCCAGATCCAGCTGGTTGGAGACAGCGTCTGTATGCTATTTGCGCCTTGTGAGAGACCTGCCGGCAACAATGCCTTTCAGGGTGTTGGTGGTACAAAAGGGGGTGGTGATGGACGGAGCATCAGAACCAATCAAACACTCACACCCAGTCAACAGATCTGGGTTTGATCCATCACCGTTCTTTAGCCCACTCTGCCACCCCAGTTCAGACATGGCCATATGCAAATCAGTCTGACCCTGTGCCTCATGGGAACAGTCCAGCCCGAACTGCCAAGCCATGCCTTCCCTGGACCGGAAACAAGCTTCCTAGGACCGGTTTCTGGCACTTCAGCCACCTTCAGCCAGGCTTGCTTGAATCCAGTGGCAAAGTGAGCAAGGGACTCACGTCTGAGCATACCCTGCCAACTTATGGCGAACAAAGTGGTACAAAAGGGGGTGGTGATGGACGGAGCATCAGAACCAATCAAACAATCACACCCAGTCAAACCCCGAAACCGGTCCTAGGATGCTTGGTTCCAGTCCAGGGAGGACCTGGCTTGGCAGTTCGGGCTGGACTGTTCCCATGAGGCACAGGGTCAGGACTGATTTGCATATGGCTGGGTTCAAACTGGAATGGCATGGTGAGCAAAAAAACGATGGATTTAGGCCCAGATCTCTGTACTGGGGTGAATGTATGACATTGTTCTGCATTCTGTCCATCAACTGTTGTTTTTTCAGGGTGTTGGGGCTGCAAGATCTACTTCGGGTTTGGTGTACAGTATGAGGACATCTGTGTGATACCAGTGTCGGGGGAAGCTACACTGCGCAACTAGATAAAATAAATGCATATGGGCAACTGCAAAACCTCCGTGCTCGTACATAAATACTAAGTTATTCCACCCAACCTGAGGCTGTCTACCAACCCAAATGACCCGTGTTAATATACTCTGCAATGTCGCAAAGAACTAATTGGTTAATGGGATAGGGATGTTTTGAAAGAGATATAGAAATTGGGGAAGAACAATCATTTTTGAAATTACAATGCGGCCCGCCATTGAAAGCGGGAGGCAGATCCAGCGCTCTACTCGGGTGGTCAACTTATCCACATGTTGATGAAGGAACATGAATTTTTAATTAAAAGAAAATTCAGTAATTCCAGCTATATAGGGCATCCCTAAAACACACAAGAATGAGACAGATCCTCCTTTAAGACAAATAGTTTATTCTATCAACGCTCTGACGGAACCACTATCTAAATTTGTAGATACATACCTTTGCCCAGTGGTCAAAACTTTTCCATCTTACATCAGGACTACGGGTAACCTTATTGGTAAGATAGAGAACATCCCTTTTGACAACAGAGACATTCTAGTAACTCTTGACATAGAGGCACTTTATACCAATGTGCCGTAAATAGAAGCCATAGAAATGTTATTAGAAAGAACATCAAATCTTAGCCTCAAGCCCACACTTATATATAAAGTTTACAGTCCATATAAATATATTCAAAAATCACAATCCGTGTTTCCAAGTTGTTTTTTAATTGTTCAGCCTGTTGATCACTTTGTTTCTAGCCTTAAAGCCAACCTGTGTTTCATCTTTATTGTGGATTAGCCCACGACTTCCTAAGGGCTAGTAAATATAGAGAAAATTATCTTTGTTGCAATGTTACAACTAATTGCACCCTTAATTTAGTGACATTGGTGTCAATGTATATATCGCCTAATGTCCCTGTCCGTGACATGTGTGGAAACCCATGCCCAATGTATTATTTATACAGTGGATAAATAGCTACACTGATACAACATCTGCATCAACATAAATTGTCTCATAGACTTTGTGTATTAAGGAGGGCTTCTAATTGCCACCTCGAAGATTGTGTACCACCCTCTACGTTATCTTCCACAATGTGCCTATCTAAGACATGTATCCTAGGTTATCACATTACAGTGCTTTACAATAGCAATCATTATCATCACTAGTACAACATTTTTCAATGGCAAATAAAAATTACCTGTCTGTTTCAAAAGACTATCCGTATCTCAAAGAAAGGAACCAAAACCAATGGAATAATCACTTCATGTTGCACTAACTCTAAAAAAACAAATCCCTTATTATTGTCCAGACTATATGAATACCTTGTTCCCAGTTTTACTTCTGTCCCGCATAAAATCAATATTGTGCACCCTTCAATTTTCCATGTGAATATGCAAAGCAGCCATCAGACACTATATATAAAACACCCAAATGTAAGCAAAGTCAGAATCAAAGCCATAATGCACTCACCCCTTAATGTCATCAAGTGTCCTTATTCAAACGATAAGCTGTAGTCACTTTAATTAGTGCTGAAGGGTGTTGGATATTCAGAGATTCCATTCCTTAAAAAAACCATTTAGCAAACAACAGTAATGTTAATTACATTTCCTGGACCGAGGTTTAAAATATCAGTGTTCCCCATCTTAATGAATCAAAACAAGCCCCCAGTCTGCTTACCATTTGTGCACTTTTCGGTCTGTGTAACGACAAGCATGCGTGGTTGAGAATCTGCGTTCAACTTCTGCGCCATCAAACACATAATTATTTGTTGTGATACCCTGGAGGACCGGTAGGGGGTCGGGTGAGGTAGCGGAGGTAGAGGGTTGGTTAGGCGGATCCCGGGCTCGAGTTGGGGTGCGGTGGGGCTCTCCCTGCCTTTCTCTCTCGGGCTGGGTTGCTTCCCCTCCCCGTTTTGATTTTTATTTTATTTTCCTGTCTTTGTTTTGTCTTGTTTTGTGCCCCTCCCTGCACTACCCCGCCCTTGGGGATGGGGCTCCACATTGAGAGTACTGCATGTCTCTAGAGGTCTATAGGATAGGGGTAGGCCCCTGGCGGGATCTAGTTTTAGTTTTGGTTTGTTGGTTTGGTTACCCTATATAGGGACTGAGTTCCACAAGGAACGATTTTAACATATATGGAGGGTTTGGCCTTAGTGCGCTTGGTGTGTGGAGGCGTGCGTTATGGACACACTTGGACCTCGTTGTTTCCCCTTGCAAGTATGAATGGGGGGATTTCGGACGCGGTTCCCTACTTAAACGATATGGGGCAAAGGAATACTGGGGTTTTTCCTGTTTGTTCTTCTTTTTTTTTTTTTCTTTTTGAAACTGGACTTCAGGTAATGGAGGCTTTTGTGTTTCCACCTCCTTCCTTACCCCAGGTACACTGTAGAAACTACTGTAGTCTGAAATTTCTCTGCTATTGGTGTTGTTTGATAATATGTGTAAATGCCAATAAAAAGAAGTTTAAAAAAAAAAATCCAAAAAAAAATCATTATTTGTTGTGATGATGAAGACGGACTAGCTAGAAAAGCCCATGCGGATACTTACGGCGAAACACCACCATCTTGGAATAGGCCAAAATAGACTCCTGTGACTATTATAAACCTATTTCAACATATGAAATCTGCTCAATGGCCCTGAATTTATTTCGATTTATGGGGAGGTAGAATTAATATAGCCACCTCCGTATATGAATATATTAAAAGCATCCATATAATTCCACTATTTGTTATAACAACAGGTTACAATGACTAGTCCTGAAAAACGTCTGCCATCTTTGAATATCTGTTACCTAACGGGCAATTAATTAACTGCTCCTCCAACTATACATCACATTTCTATTCCCATAATTTAATGTTTCCAGCTTCTATATTCCTCCATAAGTCGTACCTAAAACTACCGTAATGTGAATAAAGGCCCACTGATTTTCACATTTAAAAGCCAGCAAGATGGATTCCACATCATCGATTAAAATTTCAATAAGACTAATACGTGTTATCCATATTATATCTAATATGAATGTTAATCATGGCCTGCCTCTTTCATTGATAATTGCTTATTCATATCACCCTATTGCGCTATCACATGCACATCATGGCTCTCTTGTTTAGGATTGCTGTAACCCTTATACATAGAGTTTATCATTAGATTGTAACATAATCATAATGTAATTTTTCATAAGCAGTTTGTCATCACAATGTCACATAATTTTGTCCTAGCATTTTATTAACTTGAAAATGCAATTATTCTATAATGAATACCGACTCATATTCTCATCCAGTACAATCCCATATTCCCATACTATATAGTCATTATCCCATCATTTCTTGGCAATCTTCAGCAGCATATAATGTATTTGTAACCCATAAATATAGGATGTAACTAATCCAATTTGAAATATTGTATGCATACGTGTGTCCTCATATAAATAATAGGAACTCAGGTGTTCTAATATAGATGGTGGTAATGTTCATATTCAAGATAGAACATAATTAGTGTAATCTAACGGGCATCAACAACTTCTGCCTTCTTGAGTCTCTTGTTTAGGATCCCACGTTTACCCTCAGTCATTGGCTCATTCTCTCAAAAAATATAGTTATTCATCATCCGTGTTGAGGCCTAATTTAACTGTCCTCAAACTCATGATCCACATCGCCTCCTTATACATAGTGAAATTACATTGATGCTTTTAGTATAGTCATATATGGAGGTGGATATATTAAGAATACCTCACCACAAATAGAAATAAGTCAGGGCCATTGGCTACATTTCATTTGTCAAAATAGTTTTATAATATTCATGAGGCTTCTTTTGCCTTTTCCAAGATGGTGGCATTTCGTGGTAAGCATCCGCACAGGCTTTTCTGGCTAGTCCGTCTTCATCATCACAACACATAAGGATGTGTTTGATGGCACCTGAGTTGAACGCAGATTTTCGAGTGTACACGCTCATCGTTACTCGGACCGAAAAGTTCACAAATGGTAAGCAGACAGGGGCTTGTTTTGATTGATTAAGATGGGGAACACTGCTTTTTTAAGCATAGGTCCATGATATGTGTTAGACTCGGGGGTCTCTGGTTGGCGCAAGGTTGTCCTTGGGTCAAGCAGGAACCCTCTCCTCTATGTCAGGGCGCAGGATCACCCATCGTGAATGACCCTTGCTCACCCTCTAGGTACGTGGCGTGAGCAGCCAAGGCGATTCCTCAGGCGTTGTTGGTTAAGCACTTACAATCGCACACACAGTAAATACATCAATCCCCCCAGAAACGGACACCAGACTTGGATATGTAGAAAAATACGCTTCTTTATGTAAAAATAGGTATATATATCTCAGCAGACTTATCACAAGACCAATAACGTTTTCGCTATGCCACCAGGTTGTAAAGCAGGCAAATGTTCTTTATTTGCAGGTTCAAATTAGATACTTTGTAGTCTCTCGCAAATGTTACTTGTGGTTCCAGTACTTACAGAGATCGGCTCCTGCGAATGGGGAAATAAGGCGTTGCGGGCCCCGAGCCCGATACTGGAATTCTTAAGAACGTGTAGTTGCTTTTGGGAGTCGGCACGGGAGGGTGCGACTCAGCAGTGATGGGGCACCTTTGGATCCTCTTGAGCAGGTGCGTGTAGTCAGGCAGGCGCGGCCCACGACCCTCAGCACGGCAGTGCGGGGGTCTCCTCAGTGGGGGCGGCGCGGCCTGATCTCAGGGTGAGATCGCGAAGCGGGGTCACAGGGCACGGTCCGTGCAGCTGGGGACCCGGCGGGGAACACGATCGTCGGACAAGAATTCCGGCGGGAGGGGTGATAGCACTTCAGCGCGCTCCAATAGCAGGCGGTGGCAGAGGTGCCGGCGGCCTAGCCCGGGGTAGAGGGCGACTCCGGTCGGAGCGAGGCTCTCAAGGGGGGCAAAGGCAGGCAGGCTCCCGAGTGTCACAGCCCTAGGAGGGGCGATGAGGGGCGCAGTCTTCCTCAAGCGGGATACACACACGGCTCGAGTTTCAGGACGAGCAAAGGCACAAAGAACCCACTGGTCCTGGGGTTCTGTTCAGGGGGCAAGCTCAGATCAAGCCCTTGGAGAATGTTTAAAGCACAAAGCAGCAAAGTCTTTTCAGCAAGTCTCTTCCTCTCCTTTCTCAGCAAGGCAAGCAGCAGGCCAGTCCTTCCAGCGTCTTCTTCTTCTTCTAGTCGGGCAGAGGTTCTTTGTGGTAAAACAGGATTCTGATTTCTTAGGAGCCAGGCTCCTACTTTTATACCGTGATTCTTTTGTTCCTTAGCGCCAGTGGGCCTGGGCCTGGCCCAGTCCAGTTCTGGAGCACTTTGTTATGGTGACTCTGCTCTTTCCTTTCAGCAGCAGGGCAGAGACATCAGCCGCTCCACAGGGGGCGGAGCCGGCTTTGTGGTGGCAGAGCATAGGTCTATTCAAGAGTCAAGGTGTACTCCTCCCACCCATCCTGGTGTCATCTCTCTCCCCACCACCTGGCAGCCAACCTGTCTCTGGGGATTCCCCAACCCTGCTCCTTACTGTTGCTAGGCAGAACACACACACACAGCAGAGGCGGACTGAAATGGCCAGGTCAGTAAATACTAACTTTCTAAAAGTAGTATTTACAAACCCAGGATATTAAAATAAACTTGACTATAAGAAGTATTTTATTATTCTGAGTTAAGGCATACTAAACTTGATATCCTACCTGCTCTATGAGTCCACTGGGGTCACAGTGTGTAGTGACCCCAGCAGCCCATTCTGGCCTATGGAGAGCAGGTAGCCTTCAATAGTGAAAAACGAAAATGGCTGTAATTCACTACTAAGACATGCCACACACATCAGGGCATGTCCTACCTTATGCCTACAATGCACCCTGCCCTTGGGCCTACCAGAGGGGTGGCTAATATGTAAGTAAGGGAAGGTTGAGGGACTGGCAAGTGGGGGCACTTGCGCAGTCAGCGCGACAGTCCGGGACTGCACGCAGGGTCTGCGGTGGCAGACCCTAGACACATTTTACAAGGCTGCTTTCTGTGGGTGGCGCAACCAGCGCTGCAAGCCCACCAGCAGCATTGGCATTCACAAGCCCTGGCACCCCTGGTGCACTTTACTGGGGACTGATAGTAAATCCAATAAACCAATCATGAACATCAATTACCGGTACACTTTATCTAGGGAGCACTTGCACTGCGGCACGGATTAGCCGTGGCGCAGTGCCCTGAGCGGACAACACCAGCAAAACATCGAGGCACACCATCAAAAAAGTGGAAGGGAAACTCACGCCAAGGTGCCAGGTCTAACACGTGTCCCCTCCAGCTGAAATGTGGGGAGAACTACCCTTGCCCAGGGGGTTCCTCGTCACTAAGGCGGAAATACCTGGACAGACCGTCAGCGTTGGCGTGATCTGTACCAGGACGGTGTTCCACCGTGAAATCCATACCCTGTAGGGAGATGGACCACCTCAACAGCTTTGGGTTCTCACCCCTCATTTGCATCAACCATCTGAGGGGCCTGTGGTCCGTCTGAACCCGGAAGTGAGACCCAAACAAGTAGGGTCTTAGCTTCTTCAGCGCCCAGACCACAGCAAATGCTTCTCGCTCAATTGCACTCCACCTACTTTCCCGTGGAAGTAACCTCCTACTGATGAAGGCTACGGGTTGGACCAAGCCCTCCTCAGTCATCTGTGAGAGAACAGCCCCTACACCATGCTCTGAAGCGTCTGTCTGCACTAGGAATTCCTTGGAGAAGTCAGGGGCCAAGAGCACGGGCGCCGTGCACATGGCAGTCTTCAGGGTGTCGAAAGCTTTCTGACAGGTGTCAGTCCATATCACGTTCCTGGGCTGCTTCTTGGAAGTCAGCTCTGTCAAGGGGGCAACAATCGTTCCATAGCCCTTGACAAACCTCCTGTAGTACCCAGTGAGCCCCAGGAAGGCCCTCACTGCGGTCTGCGTCTTGGGGGGCTCCCAAGCCAGGATGGTCTCAATTTTGGGTTGCAAGGGTGCCACCTTGCCACTCCCCACTTGGTGTCCCAAGTACACCACGGAACCCTGCCCGATCTGGCACTTGCTCGCCTTGATCATGAGGCCTGCTCGGCGCAGAGCCATCAACACTTCCCAGAGGTGGCGCAGGTGTTCAGGCCAGGTGGCACTGCACACTGCGATGTCATCCAGGTAGGCGGCACTGAACTCATCCAGCCCAACCAGTACCTGGTTGACCAACCTCTGAAAGGTGGCAGGGGCATTCTTCATTCCAAATGGCATGACTCGGAACTGGAAGTGCCCATCTGGTGTAGAGAATGCTGACCTCTCTTTGGCCCCATCGGTCAAGGCGATCTGCCAGTACCCAGACGTTAAATCAAACGTGCTGAGGAACCGGGCAGCTCCCAGCCGATCAATGAGCTCATAAGCTCTGGGGATGGGGTGCGCGTCAGTCTTCGTTACTGAATTGAGTCCTCTGTGGTCCACACAGAACCGGAGTTCAGGTGTGGCTCCCGGCGCAGCAGCTTTGGGGACCAAGACCACGGGGCTGGACCAAGGACTGCTGGAGGACTCAACCACCCCTAGCGCAAGCATTTTGGAGACCTCCTCCTTGATGCAAGCTCTGACCCTGTCAGTTACCCTGTAAGCCTTGTGCTTCACAGGTAAGCTGTCTCCTGTGTCCACATCATGGACGCACCAATCTGTGACACCAGGAACCAGGGAGAACCTATCTGGAAACTGCCCCAGCAAGTGGCGGCAATCTTCCTGTTGTTCGGGCGTCAGGGTGGGTGAGAGGTTAACTCCATCCACTGACCCATATTTCTCCGAGGCTACTAAGAGGTCAGGAAGAGGCTCGGTCTCCTCTTCCATTCCATCATCAGTGGCCAGCAGCATGCCCACTTCGGTCCTCTCTAAGTGGGGCTTAAGGCGGTTAACATGTAGGACCCTCAAAGGGTTCCTGGGAGACTGCAGGTCCACCAAGTAGGTGATAGGACTTTTGCGCTCCACAACCTCAAATGGACCTGTCCACTTATCCTGAAGTGCACAAGGCTCCACTGGGGCCAAGACCCACACCTTTTGTCCAGGTTGAAGCTCTACCAGAGTGGCATTCCGGTCGTACCACCGCTTCATCTCCTCCTGGCTGGCTTCCAGATTTGCCTCAGCAAGTTGCCTGAAACGCCTAGTCTGGTTTCGGAAGGCCAGCATGTAACTGTATACATTCTGGGGAGGTTTCCTGGGAGATTGCTCCCAGCCTTCCTTTACCAAACTCAGAGGTCCTCTTACCGGGTGACCATACAGAAGCTCAAAGGGGCTGAACCCTAGAGACTTCTGTGGCACCTCTTGGTAAGCGAAGAGCAGGCATGGCAAGAGGACGTCCCACTTACGCCTCATTGGACCGTCTAGGCCCATGATCATGCCTTTGAGGGTTCGGTTGAATCTCTCAACCAACCCATTTCCTTGGGGGTGGTGAGGTGTGGTGAACTTGTAAGTTACCCCACACTCCTTCCACAGGGATTTCATATATGTGGATATGAAATTGGTCCCCCTGTCGCTCACCACCTCTAGAGGGAATCCCACTCGGGAGAAAATTCCCATCAGTGCTCGTCCCACCACGGGGGCCGTCACTGTCCTCAGAGGGATGGCTTCAGGGTACCGGGTGGCCTGGTCCACCAAGACCAGGATGAACCTGTTGCCCAGGGCTGTCTTGGGGTCCAGAGGCCCCACAATATCAATACCCACTCGCTGGAATGGCGTACCGACCACGGGGAAGGGCTGCAGAGGAGCCTTGTGCTTCCCTCCGCTCTTACCACTTGCCTGGCAAGTCTGACAGGTTCTGCAGTAGGAATCTGAATTCTTGTGCATTTGGGGCCAGTAAAAGTGGGTGACAAGCCTGTCATAGGTCTTGTCCATCCCCAAATGTCCTGCTAAAGGCACATCATGAGCCATCCCCAGTAGGAAGGTTCGGAACTTCTGGGGTACCACCAGCACACGGGCTGACCCAGGTTCAGCAGCCTTAGGCTCTGAATACAGGAGGTCACTCTCCCAGTACACGTAGTGTGTCTTGGCCTGAACACCATTGGCCTGGTCTGCAGCCTGCTGCCGCATACCCACGAGAGAAGGGCATTCTTTCTGCTCCCTGCAGAATTCCTCCCTGGAGGGACCTCCTTCTTGCTGCCAATGGGTCAGCTCAGGCAGGTCTCCCAGTTCGGCAATCTGTTCCCCGGTAGGCTCCAGAGCATCCCCCTCAGGGTCTGCTTCCTCCTGGGCCGTGGGAACTTCGGGAGCCGGTTTCCGGCGCCTCCTGCGCCTTCTCCCTAAGGCCGGTTCCTGGACCTCTCCCTCAGGCTCCAGGACCCTTTCAACACCCCTACTGGCTGCCATCGACTGGGTGGTCATGCACGCCCAGTCGGGTAGACCCACCATCCTCAGATGCGTGGTCTTCTCCACCTTTTCCCAAGGGGAGCTCTCCAGGTCGTTCCCTAGCAGACAGTCTACAGGCATGTCAGTTCTCACAGCGACTTGTAGAGTACCAGAGACCTCCCCCCATTCAAAGGGAACTTGAGCCATTGGACAACGACTCTCTATGTTGTCAGCATTGACAACCCTACAGTAGGCATTGGGTACAATCTGCTCTTGAGACACCAGGTGTTGCCTCACGGAGGTCACGCTGGCTCCTGTATCTCTAAGAGCCTCCACCTTCTTTCCATTGATGGTCACTACTTGCCCATATTTCTTAGTGTTAGAGGGTAAGTAGGTTTCAGGGACCATCTCACTGTCCCCTAGCGAGACTAGGGTCATATGCGCAGGACCCCCACCCCCCTGGACTGCTACCTCCTCCCCAAAATTAACATTAGCTACTTGCCGGGGTGGAGCACCAGTGGGTGCTGTCTTAACAAACAGGCGACACTTAGGATCAGAGGCAATGTGACCCTGGTCACCACACCTGTAACAATTGAAGGGCCCCTTTGGAACAGGCCTACCTGTTGGGGCCCCGTTCTGCTGCGGGGATGGGGGAGGCTGAGAACCCTTCTGCTGGTTCCCTTGGGGATTACCTTGGGGGCCTTTTTGGAACCCTTTCTGTTTACCCTTGTCCCCCCCCACTCTTCTGCTGGGGACCCTGCCCACCTTTGGCGGAGTCTCCCACTTGACCCTTGTGGACCCTGGTGCTGAGCCAGCGGTCCGCCTCCTCAGCAAGCTTCCTCGGGTTGGACAGCTTGCTATCAATCAGGTGCTGGCGTAGCTCAGGAAAACATTGACTGGACAAGTGCTCCCATGCAATTAAATCAAGCAACCCTTGATAATCATTCACTTTGCTACCCTTCACCCAACCATCCAGTGCTCTGCAGAAAAAAGTTACATACTCCACATACGTACTCTCAGGGATCTTCTTAGTCTCCCTGAACCTCTGTCTATATTGCTCAGGAGTTAACCCATACCTGGTCATTAAAGCTTCCTTCATATGGGGGTATGAGGTCTGGACTTCTAGGGGCAAATCTAACAGTGTGTCACGCCCTTCAGCAAGGAACCTTCCCCACAACCCCGCTCCCCAGTCTTTCTCAGGGACCCGGTGGGAAGACATGGCTACCTCATAGGCTCTAAACCACTGCCCTATGTCATCCTTTCTAAAATACTCCTTTACTACATCTTTGGGGATGTACACCTTGGACTCTACCTGCACCGGCGGAGTGCTGCCACCAGAAGGAGCGGTGTCCAAACTTTTCGCCTTCAGCTCCAACTCCTTCAACCTTATATCATGATCCATTTGGCGTTGTTGTGCCTCCAAGGCCAACTTCTGCTTTTCCATTTCCATTTGTCCTGCCAACTTTGCCATCTCCATTGCATGCGCCCTGTCTGCTGCCCTGTCTGCCAGCTCCTCTGGCGACAGGACTCTGCTGTGCTCCCCAAGGTTGTCGGGTGGAACGATGTCCCCCGCATTCTGTGGGTCTCTTGACTCCTTCCAGGCTCTCAACGCCTTGGTGTACTGGATCTTCCTCTTGAATCCAGCATGGGGAACTCGGAGTTTTACACTGTAGCCTTTCAATTGCTCTACTGTGCATCCCTCCAGTCCCTCCCAATCCACCTCATCTATTCCAGAAATCACAGAGAGTGCTCTTCCAGCAGGGAGTGAGCCAGGCATGGCTGTCGCAATGGTCGATGTCTCAACAAAGTTCAGAAAATAAAAACCTGTGGCTGCGTTACTTGGTCTGCTCTCACTATCTGGTGATTAATAATTCACTGTATGCAAATTACAAATGCAAATCCGAAATCCCAGCCGCTGCCACCAATGTTAGACTCGGGGGTCTCTGGTTGGCGCAAAGTTGTCCTTGGGTCAAGCAGGAACCCTCTCCTCTATGTCAGGGCGCAGGATCACCCCTCATGAATGACCCTTGCTCACCCTCTAGGTGCGTGGCGTGAGCAGCCAAGGCGATTCCTCAGGCGTTGTTGGTTAAGCACTTACAATCGCACACACAGTAAATACATCAATCCCCCCAGAAATGGACACCAGACTTGGATATGTAGAAAAATACGCTTCTTTATGTAAAAATAGGTATATATATCTCAGCAGACTTATCACAAGACCAATAACGTTTTCGCTATGCCACCAGGTTGTAAAGCAGGCAAATGTTCTTTGTTTGCAGGTTCAAATTAGATACTTTGTAGTCTCTCGCAAATGTTACTTGTGGTTCCAGTACTTACAGAGATCGGCTCCTGCGAACGGGGAAATAAGGCGTTGCGGGCCCCGAGCCCGATACTGGAATTCTTAAGAACGTGTAGTTGCTTTTGGGAGTCGGCACGGGAGAGTGCGACTCAGCAGTGATGGGGCACCTTTGGATCCTCTTGAGCAGGTGCGTGTAGTCAGGCAGGCGCGGCCCACGACCCTCAGCACGGCAGTGCGGGGGTCTCCTCAGCGGGGGCGGCGCGGCCTGATCTCAGGGCGAGATCGCGAAGCGGGGTCACAGGGCACGGTCCGTGCAGCTGGGGACCCGGCGGGGATCACGATCGTCGGACAAGAATTCCGGCGGGAGGGGTGATAGCGCTTCAGCGCGCTCCAATAGCAGGCGGTGGCAGAGGTGCCGGCGGCTTAGCCCGGGGTAGAGGGCGACTCCGGTCGGAGCGAGGCTCTCAAGGGGGGCAAAGGCAGGCAGGCTCCCGAGTGTCACAGCCCTAGGAGGGGCGATGAGGGGCGCAGTCTTCCTCAAGCGGGATACACACACGGCTCGAGTTTCAGGACGAGCAAAGGCACAAAGAACCCACTGGTCCTGGGGTTCTGTTCAGGGGGCAAGCTCAGATCAAGCCCTTGGAGAATGTTTAAAGCACAAAGCAGCAAAGTCTTTTCAGCAAGTCTCTTCCTCTCCTTTCTCAGCAAGGCAAGCAGCAGGCCAGTCCTTTCAGCGTCTTCTTCTCCTTCTAGTCGGGCAGAGGTTCTTTGTGGTAAAACAGGATTCTGATTTCTTAGGACCCAGGCTCCTACTTTTATACCGTGATTCTTTTGTTCCTTAGCGCCAGGGGGCCTGGGCCTGGCCCAGTCCAGTTCTGGAACACTTTGTTATGGTGACTCTGCTCTTTCCTTTCAGCAGCAGGGCAGAGACATCAGCCGCTCCACAGGGGGCGGCGCCGGCTTTGTGGAGGCAGAGCATAGGTCTATTCAAGAGTCAAGGTGTACTCCTCCTACCCATCCTGGTGTCATCTCTCTCCCCACCACCTGGCAGCCAACCTGTCTCTGGGGATTCCCCAACCCTGCTCCTTACTGTTGCTAGGCAGAACACACACACACAGCAGAGGCGGACTGAAATGGCCAGGTCAGTAAATACTAACTTTCTAAAAGTAGTATTTACAAACCCAGGATATTAAAATAAACTTGACTACAAGAAGTATTTTATTATTCTGAGTTCAGGCATACTAAACTTGATATCCTACCATGCTCTATGAGTCCACTGGGGTCACAGCGTGTAGTGACCCCAGCAGCCCATTCTGTCCTATGGAGAGCAGGTAGCCTTCAATAGTGAAAAACGAAAATGGCTGTAATTCACTACTAAGACATGCCACACACATCAGGGCATGTCCTACCTTATGCCTACAATGCACCCTGCCCTTGGGCCTACCAGAGGGGTGGCTAATATGTAAGTAAGGGAATGTTGAGGGACTGGCAAGTGGGGGCACTTGCGCAGTCAGCGCGACAGTCCAGGACTGCACGCAGGGTCTGCGGCGGCAGACCCTAGACACATTTTACAAGGCTGCTTTCTGTGGGTGGCGCAACCAGCGCTGCAAGCCCACCAGCAGCATTGGCATTCACAAGCCCTGGCACCCCTGGTGCACTTTACTGGGGACTGACAGTAAATCCAATAAACCAATCATGAACATCAATTACCGGTACACTTTATCTAGGGAGCACTTGCACTGCGGCACGGATTAGCCGTGGCGCAGTGCCCTGAGCGGACAACACCAGCAAAACATCGAGGCACACCATCAAAAAAGTGGAAGGGAAACTCACGCCAAGGTGCCAGGTCTAACAATATGTAATTAATATTACTGTTGTTTGCTATGTTTTTTTTTAAGGATGGGGATCTCTGAATTTCCGATACTGTCCAGCACTAATGTTAGTGACTACAGCTAAGCGTTTGAATATGGACACTTCATGATATTAAGGGGTGAGTGCATTATGGTTTTGATTCTGCTTTTGCGTAAATTTTGAAGTTTTAGCTGTAGTGTCTGATGGCTACTTTGTATAGTCACAGAGAAAATTGAAGAGTGCATTATATTGATTTTTTCCAGGAAAGAAGTAAAACCGTCAACAACGTATGCATATAGTCTTGACAATAAAAAGGGATTTGTTGTTTTAATTATTGCAACATGAAGTGATGATTCCATGATTTTTGGTTCCCTTCTTTTAGATACGGATATTCTTTTGAAACAGAGAGGTACTTTATATTTTTCATCGAAAGGTGTTGTACTAGTAGTGATAATGTGTGCTTTTGTTAAGCACTAAGATATGATGACCTCGGATACATGCTTTCGGATAGGCACATTGTTGAAGATCACATAGATGGCGGTACACAATATTCGAGGTGTCAATTAGAACCCCTATATTATACACAATAAGTCTATGGGAAAATGTATGTTGATGATGTATCATTGTAGCTATATATCTGCTGTATATATAATATATTGTGCATGGGTTTCCACACATATGTCATGGACAGGGACATTAGGCGATATATACATTGACACCAATGTCACTAAATTAAGGGTGCAATTGGTAATGTAGAGATTTGTAACGTTATAACCAAGCACATTTTCTCTATATGTTTTAGCCCTGGGTAAGTCTTGGGTTAATCCCCAATAATGACGAAACATGTGTTTGCTTTATGGCTAGAAACAAAGTGATCAAGAGGCTGAACAATTAACCCCTTCGATGCTGCGCAGATTCCGCCGCTGTGCTGACGGAATCTTGCGCGGGTGTGGTCATGACGGAATGGTTCCGTCATGAGCACAGCTCAACCGTGGGTCATGACGGAACCATTCCGTCATGAGCACCGAAGGGGTTAAAAAACAACTTGGAAATACGGATGGTGATTTTTGAATATATCAATATGGACTGTAAACATTATATACAAACGTGTGCTTGAGGTTAAGATATGATATTTACAATGACCTCTTGATCACATGATTGGGGAGTAGGGTGAATCTCCCTGCCATTGTGAGCACTGCATCAACACTGACATTGTGCAAAATATTGTGGGTAATAACTTCTTGAGTGCCAGATTCCTTTTTTGATTAACCCTGCGAGACCACATTTGCTTTAATAGGTGGCAGCCCGCGACACACGTAAATAATATAGATATGGATAATACAATGGACTGAGATAGAGAAACAGAAGAACTATTCAGCAACCTATGCAGAGGTTGCACCGTTGGGGAGGCAGCAAGGAGTGGCAACCCACAGCACAGAGAAGGTTATACGGATACATTTATACGACTTGAGAGACTGAAGAAAAAGGAAATGTCCAAATTGTAGAACGGTGAGACACTAAAGCAATATGTAAAACCTAGTAGGATCCCAAGAGGGTTGAGATTACAAATCATCCCAACCAATGATGACTTTGATAAAGACCTGCTGTTTGCCTGATAGAAGGGGCTAACATTTAATTCTATGAATCGAACGGGTATCCTCATTGAAAACGCAAACAGGAAGGTATCTGAATTACACACAGAATTTGTCAAACTTGAATCTGAGATTAAAAATCTCACTCTTGTTGAGGCAACTGAGAAAAATTACACAATTTTGAACAAGATCATACCCAAATATCAGGATGAGATAAAACATCATAAAGCAAAAGAATTGAATAGATGAGATAGATTACAGGATCAGTAGTAGAATTTTCCTTTTTCGAAGAAATATGACCATCTAATTTCAACTGACACAAGAGATAAGACACCTGAGTTAGCATCAGTAGGCTCAAGCGCTACATCACTTAATACCCAGTAACTAATGAGAGTGAGACAGAGGGAGGGGAAGGTACATCACGACAGACCCCATCAGAAAATTCTTTTTTAGGAGAAGAACAAAGGATCAAGAGAGGGATTCGGGAACAGAGAAGGCATATAGTTACCAAAAAACTCAGAGGGGAAAAAGAAGGGGCTGTCCAGGAAGAAAGAAAGGGTATGTAAACGAGATCGTGGGAGAGGAAAAATTAGATGATGTCTCTGTGATCAATCTGGCAAATAAAACTTTGAATTCTGACATGATTTCACTTCCGCAGAAAGGAATGGGCTTTTGCCCAAGGAGTTCTGGGGATATTTACAGCATGAAAAGATCTGTTTACATTTATCAGACGTCTGAAGATTTAAAACTCTTCAAACTTAATTCTCAAGGACAAAAATCTACAATACATTGCAAACTAATTTTGTGTTCAGTGCTCTATCTATACAGGATATATATGACACTAAAACCCTGTAGTCTATATCTGATTATGAAGGGGATCCCACCACTACAAGGAAGACATTAGATGACTTGAATGTACAGATGGATTTGAATGCCACAAGTGGGCTTAGGAATATGTGCAAGGGGACACCTATAGTACAAGTATAGTCAAAGACGGGGACTACACCAAATGAGGGGAGATAATCTTAGCAAAGGCAAGCATGAAGCTCTGAGATTACTTAAAACAGATACTGATATCACTATTTGTGAAGCTAACAAAGGGGGGAACATCATGGTGATGATCAATATGGACTATGAACATGATATACTAACACAATTGAGTGACCCTCTGTGCTATGGAAACGTGACTGGTAATCCAATCTGAGACATGACAACTAAGATCCATAGATCACTGAAACAGTGGCATGACAGGTGTCTATTAGATGACGACGAATACTCATACTAGAGAGTGGACCGCCCAGGATATCCATACCTTTACACCCTTCCTAAGATACACAAGGATCTCCGGTTTCCACTGGGAAGACCCAAAGTCTCAAGTACAGGTGGCCGACTGAAAAACTCGGGGAATATGTGGCCGTTTTTCTGCACCCTTTTGTGTCTAACCGTCCATCCTATATAAAGGACACAAAACATATTTTGAGTTTATTAACTGACATCACATGGGAACCAGATATGACATTGGTAACACTGGACATTATATCTCTATATACCAGCATCAAGCATGGAATAGGGACTATTGCATTGAAATGCATTATGAACAGCACGTTTATGGGAACATACGGAAATACTTTTAGATATGACTAAGGTTAGGAAGCTGGGTTTCTGTTGCAGTAACCCCCCCACTTTTTGCCAGACTACTGATGCACTTTGACTTGATGTGCCCTGGGTCCCTGCCAATCGGGTTCCCAGGGCCTCTGTTCTTTCCTCAAAACTGTACCTTGTACCCCCAATTGGCACCTCTTTGGCCACATGTCAGTCCCTTGTAAAAGGTACCATGGGTACCAAGGGCACTGTGACCAGGGAAGGCCTCAAATGGCTGCAGCACTTATTGTGCCACCCTTAGAGGCCCTGTACCTTCACACACACACACACTACCATTGCAGGCTGCATGTTTTGGTGCAGAACAAAGTGAAGAGTCGACATGGCCATGCCTACAAACACCTGCCCTGGCATAGGTCGGTAACCCCTCTAGCTGGGTGCAATATACCAGTGGTGAGGATAGAGGTGCATGAGCCCTCCACCCCTACAGTGTCTAAGCCAATTCTCAGACATTGTAAGAGCAGTAAATGCCATTAAGAATATATGGTGTTGGGAGTTTGTCATTACGAACTCCACAGCACCATAGTGGCCTTACTGAAAACTGGGAAGTTTGGTATCAAACTACTCAGCACATTAAACCCACACTGATGCCAGTGTGGGATTTAATGAAAATACATTCAGAGGGCATCTTAGAGATGCCCCCTTAAAAACACCCAACCTCTGGTGGGTTCTCTAACTGGTACACACCAGCCTGCCACCATGAGACATGTTTCTGGACCGCTGGGGTGGGAGCCTTCGCTCCCTGAGCCCAGAAACAAAGCCTTTCCTGGGAGGAGGTGGTCACACCTCCCCGAGGGCAGGAAGAGCCATCTGTGTCAGGAGAGCTTCAAAGGCCTTGCAGCCTTTGTAATGCGACCCCCAGCCTCTCCTGCTATCAGGTGCCGGCACCCTTCCTGTCTTTCCTCCGTTTCGGCAGAAAGACAGGTGGGAAAAATTAGCCAGCCCAGACGTTGTGCCCACCTCTGCTAACCCCACCCCTCAGGTGGGGGAAGCGAGGTGAAGCTTACTCTTCAGTGCCCACCATCTTGCAGATGGCAGGCACTTCCCAATCAGGATTAGGGATTGTGCTCACTCTCCCCTGTGGGGTGAGCACACCAAGGGTGTAGTCACCCTGAGGTCGGTAGCACATTGGCTACCGACCTCGAGACCTCTAAAATGCCCCCTAAACACAGTATTTAGAGGCAGCCCTGAACCAAGAAGTCAGACAAGAAACCAGAAGAAAAAACATAAGAAGGACTGGACAGCCAAGTTGAAGCTAACAAGAGGAGGACACCCACTGACTTGGCCCCAGCCCTACCGGTCTGTCCCCAACTCAAACCTGCTCCAGTGAAACCCTGGTGTGTCCTGCAGCCAGCAACCTTGAGAAACCCGGCGGACCTGCCTGCCTTCAATCCCAAAGACTCTGTCCCTTGAATACCAGATTTGTTCAACAACAGACTCAAGCTCCGCACGGATCAGTGAGTTTGCACCACTCTGCACACGACGCCCCCGGCTCGAGTGGCCCAACACCAATAGGAGGTCTCCCAGGCTATCCTGACCCAAGATCCTGTGATCCCTAACCTGCCTCAAGCCTCCAGCCGACGCCTGCAGCCTCAAACCGGAAGGTCACCCCACCCGCAACCTGGAGCCGATAAGAAGATGCGACCCTAAAAGGCACCCCTGCAACTGATGCCCCATGGCCTTGGGTGGCACAACCGATGGTGCCTAACCATTCCCCAGCATCCCAACTTACCTCTCCAAGTGGTGGTCGCACCCAGAAGACCTTCGTCCACGAGCCTGCAGTGTGTTTGTAAACCGTAGACTCTCCATTGAAAGCTACAGGGCGCACAACGGTAAAACAGCACTCTTCATACAGCCGTCCCAGTGCCCCTTTTGTGTTAGCCTAAACCCCCATATGCCCTGAGATTAAGTCCAGGAGCTTTGCTCCCACTACCCAGTGGCCTGCTCGTCAGAAGCTACCAACCGGAGGCCCTGTATCCCCCATTGGATAACACTGGGCCTCAGCACTCCACACCTGGACGCCCTAGTGCCGCTGAGGGTGTAACAAGAGTCCATCCATGACCCTGGGAGACTCTTGAGTCTAACCCCAGAATACCAACTCCCACAACAAAGTACTTACCTGCTAACCGATAACACTATATTCCTCCATAGGATAACATGGACTGTTTTTCTCTGAAAAGTTTTCAAGTGTGGAGTTGGAAGACCTAAGAAATCCTTTTCAAATTGTACTAAATAACAAAAACGCTTTTCCTCACCTGTTTACAGGAAATGTCCCAGTGCAGTATTTAAGTATACTGTACTGTGTGAGAAAAGTAATCTGCAAAGTAATCTACTAGTCATTTTACTAAAAAGCCTATACAAAGTATATGTACTGTATTTCCAAAGCACTGCATTTTCAGTAACAATACTGTAATCAAAACAAAGTGCACATACAATTGCAATCCAAACTGTTTTACAACTGCATTACTACTGTGAAGTATTGATTGCTTACCTGTGCCCCTATGCTTGGGTCTAGAAAATAAAATAACTAAAAGAATATTTTTATACAAAAACAATTGGTCTGAAGTTCAGTCGTTGAGTGTGTGAATTAATTTGCTGACTTGTGGGTACAACAAATGCTTAAAACTGTCCTTTGATAAAGCCTTACTGCGTGACCACACTACCACAAATAGAGAGTGAGGTGCAATCTACTTTACCTCTGCCTACCTCTTGGGTTCCACTGGACTGTGTTCACACTATACCTCACTTTAGTGCAGTATATACAGAGCCAGCTTCCTACACCTTTTCTACATAAAAGTGTGGGGGGGCCTTGTGTTTATTATAGTTGCAGAAGTCTAGCCAGCATACGTCCCGGCCTCTCCCCCTCCCCAGAAGAGCAGGCCCCAGTATATTTCGCGAGGTAATGGGCCTGTCTTTCCACATTCTCTCTAAATTCTGTCAGCAATATGGCATGTCTATGTGAGTGGGCCGTAGTGGGCTGTTGGGCATGTGTCTCGTCTAACTACGCCAGTTCTACTTCAATACGGGCAGTGTTCTGCACAGATCTAGCAGTACTCTGGCATGTTTGGAGATACATATGCCCCTTGTACATGCTTTAAAGGCCTCCCACAAGGTGGTTTGGGATGTAACAAGCCCTTGTTAAGTGAAAAATATTTGATAATGGCTCAGCGAAGTTCAGTACGAAAAAGTTTGTCCTGAAGTGCCATGCTGGGGAATCGCCATTGGTGCTCGGCATTCCCTGCACTAGGAACATGCAGTGTCATCGCCACAGGTGAATGGTCTGAAAGCCTGCGAGGAATATGTGTAATGGAGCTGAGCCAATGTCAGAGTGGTATGTCCTCAGGATTGGTTTGTTGCTCAGAACGGTCCACCTCTTGATCTACCCAAGCCTTAATAGCCGTAATGGCACAGGTCAGTGGGTGGATCAAGTGAGGGAAGGAAAGGATGGGAACAGCAGGGAGGGAGACCTGAAACGACAAAGACATTAATAAACACCTCCTTAGTCATCTCTACATAATGCATACATAAACAAACAATGGGTTGGGTGTGTGACCTCGTATACCTGTAACAAAAAAGAATGACACATGTAGATTGAGAGACTTCGATAAAGAGTGTGACGTTGATGTAGGAATACCAATCGCTTTGTTATGGCTGCAATGTGGGAAACAGAAGAAACTATTCATAGAGCATACGACACATCCTACTTAAGAAACATGCTTTTAGGGAATGCACAATCGCAAGAATACACATGAGTAGCTATTGATATTAACCTACCCTTTCTTGACTCCACTATGCTTTACAGGGATAGAGCGTAGTCCTATACTACTCCTTATTACCCCTGTTAAATAGAGCCAGAAGAACAAATAGTACGTAAATCTTTACTCCAGAATCATGTGCAAGTATATAAGACAATCTTTAGAGTCCCAATCCACTTGAATGTTTAAACCACCATTATATCCAAAACATGATGTAGAACCAATAATGAGAAGGGAGGTGAGACACCCCGACATCCAAATAGTTTGTATTGTCACAATGAACCAATAGTCATGGCGTTATCACAGTTAATTAGCAAGGAATAGGTATTCACGGCGTGACGAGAGCAAAGTCACCGCCGGGTGGATTGCTGGCTGAGCACAGTGGTAAACAGTACCGGGCTGTTAAAGTGGAACAACCGAGCCTTCGTCCGCACGAGCGAAACGCTCACCAACGGACGATGTGAAGGTATCAGGTCACAATGGAAGATAACAAGAGTAGAGAGGGTCGGTGCAGCGCACCCTTACAAGACCTCTCTGGGAACTCTGGACGCCAACAACACTGCGAGGACGAAGAATTTCCGACGCCGAGGCGAGTACCGCTTCCTCCTTTATGGGCGGTACTCGTGGCGTCGCACGTAACGCAAAGTCTCATGGGAACGATAGTTTTCAAGTTGCTTCCGGCATCATGAGCGCTGTGTTACGAACAAGTAACATAATATATTAAATGAGTTAGTTGCGAGGCTACACCAGCATGCTCAAAGCAATGCGCACATGACAGCCAATATGTGAGTGAGGTCGAAAGAAGCCAATAATCTATTTGCATCCAGATATCGTGTGGTGCTGAATTAAATGTATAGGTGGGGGTGGCAGGATGCCGCAGGCACCAGGGGTCTATAAGAACATACCTGTTGCATATGTCTCCAGCTTGCCCAATGAACGGGGCTTCCCAACCGGGGTCTGCACTGTGATGTCCAGCAGAGGGTCTAGAAGCATATTGAAATATCCCCCCATAATAATGTAATCTGCGTCTATCCAGTCTTTTAGTGCCTGAATTGTTTAAAAAAAGATTCCGTGCTGTCAGTGTTTGGGGCATATACATTAACCAACAGTACTCGATATCCCACTAGGTGACCTGCAACTAAGATATATCTGCTCCCTTTGGCTGAATGGGTAGCGTAGAGGTGAAAAGGCAGTCGCTTATGAATCAATGTGGAGGCTCCTTATGGAATGGGTACTGTTGCTGGAAAATAAACGATGTGGCACCATGAAGTTGCACAGGTCGGTGGGTGACTGGGCGATAAGTGAGTCTCCTGTATAAAGGGAAGATCCACGATGTGCCGCTGCAGATATTGAAGCCCTTGCTTGCCTTTACATGGGTTATTGAGACCACAAATGTTCCAAGACATAAAGGCGGGGTCCACAAATGGACAGATGTTACCATGTAAAGAGATCCATCATAAACAAAAAAAACAGTGGTGTATTTCTTATGGTACAGAATCACGGTAACAAACGAATACATTCAAGCGAACCTAATTATCCCGATAACAGCAACCCTCCTTCCCCCTCCCACGCCTGGTGAAAAATTGCCAAGTGAACCCCATTAATGCCAAAGAATTGCAAAACATTTCCCCCGTGTTGTGTTGTGGTAGAAAACCATTGAGGAGTAGTAACATCTTGATGGGCGGCTCAATGTGTGGAAATGTTCAGCACAATATTGGGGTCATGGATGGGTCCAAGCAGTCAGCTGAGTTGAAGTATCAGCGGTGTGCCCCACAGTAGGAGCAATTATAAAGGGCCATGGCAATGCAAGTAGGAATATGCCTGTTTTTCCTGCAGCTTTTCACACTGCATGTTATTACAATGCGGTCGTTACCACGGCCGCGTTGTAACAACGCATATCATTACCCCGCAAGTCGTAACAACGACTTGCGGAGGGGGGTGCTGAATGTTGGAATAGAATAATTTACTCCAGTCTGTGTGGACAGTAGGGAAGGTGTTGGATTTTACCAATTTTACCTTCTCCCCCCTCCGCAAGTCGTTGTTACGACTTGAGGGTAATGGTATGCGTTGTTACAATGCGGTTGTGGTTACGACCGCATTGTATCAACATGCAGGGTGACAGTTTTGTGGTGAAGGTTGTTAACCTGCCAGTAAACCACATATCATGCTGCCAGAAAGCAGCTCGATGGAGATTCTCAACCGGGCGGGAAGAGTTCCATGCTGGCAGGTATCTGTGAGTCAGGTGCAGTGTGTTCGGGCATTGAGTGCCTCGGGGACATGCGGTCTCTGGTTCGTTGTTTACAGAATGCCATCAGGTCTGCTGGGGCGTCAAAGTAGCAGAATTTTCCATTGACATCAACCTGAAGTCAGGCAGGGTATAGCATTAAGTATCTGAGTCCCAGTTTGCGCAACACAGCTTTGGCTTCGCTGAATCTGCAGCGGGCCTCCTGGAGCACCACAATGAAGTCTGTGAAAAGCAAAATAGTGTTTCCCTGGTATTGGAGTGGGCCCAGGTTCAAGCCCTTCACACGTGTGACATTGCAGTCGTTGAAATTGAGGAGTCGGGCAACTATTAGTCGCGGCGGGGCACCCAGCACCAGGTGGGGACCTAGAGACTTGTGCGCACATTCCACAACAACTGTAGGCATAAGGTTCTGCCTCCCCAGTAGGCCAGAGAGTAGTCGCTCAACCAATAGGTCCAATCGCCCTGTGTTCAATGTTCCTGCGACCCTCAAAATCCAGAAGTTATTTTGGTGCCCCCTGGCCTCCAGGTCTTCATTTTTAATGGCCATCGCTGTCTGGCATGAATCCAGCTTTTCCAGTCTCTTCACAACTGCAGTGGAGGTGTCCTCTAGTCCGAATATCTGTTCCTCTGCCCCCACAATTCACGTATCTTGTCTGTCCAGGCGTTCGCCCATGCAGTCTGGGCAGCTGCAGATAGTATCAAAGTGTGCATCTATAGCTCGAAAACCTAGTTTGGACATGATGTTATCTAATTCAGTTGGATGTTCAACCGCAGGGCCCCCCGTCGCACCACCCTCCATGCCTGAAGCCTTCTCCGCTCTGCCAGTACTTTTTAATTTCTCAAAAGGCAGCTTACTTTGTTTTGGGTCGCCCAGTACAATTGCATTAGTGGGCGCTGTCAAGTTGCAGTCCACCCCACTGACGGTGGTAGCCGCTGGTAGGGTCTAGGGACAATGTTTATGGGTGGGCCCTCAGAATATCACCAAGTGGGAAGCATATGCACAGATAGAAGTCGGTGCGCAGGTCCCTGAATCGCCATGCCAGGAGAGTAAGAAGCGGCAAAGTATGGAATGTTCCATGGCAAATACAGCACATACAGCGAAGGAACAGCACAGCAATCATTATGTCTTCCTGAGGGTGTATGACGGAGCAGGGTGCATGCTGTTGGGAGGTGTCTGAGGGGGTTTTTAGGGCGGTGCAGTCAACGAGGCAGCCAGTATCAGGGCACAGTCCCATCAGGTGTATGGTGCAGTCAGTAGGGGTCAGAATGTGACTCTCCGCCTCGATAGCGTAGTCCCACAAGATTTCCCCTGCAGTGGCCTACCGCAGCATCAGTGCTGTCGGGTCGCCGTTCCTGGGTGGTGCTGGTCTCAGCATGTTTCGGCCTCCCGCACTAGTCCCAGTAGTGAAAGCCACAGTTGTGACACAGGCAAGTCAGGGTGGGATTACCATGTTATCCTGCACCCTTCGATGCAGCAGGGATAATCTGGATCACGCTCAAGGCACTGGCTGCCCCATGCCTCCGGCTCACCCATGAACCCTATCACCATATGGCCTCCGAGGAGCGTTGCGGTTGCTGAACGCTGATTCCTCCACCAAAGCACTGCAGCCACAGGGAGTAGACGGGTTCGGCCACAGCATCCACCAAGCAGTACAGGACAAGCCCCAACGCCTCAGGGCTAGTTTCAGGTGCACAAAGGTCCCATACGACAAAGGATTGGAGCCTTGTCTGGCAGAGCTCCAGCCCCGTGAGGCCATCTTGGTCACCAGCTTGTCCATGCCCCCGAAAAGCCTGATTCCTTAAATGATAAGACTCTGATGTTGTTAGATTGTTGCTCAATCTGTCTACCCACTTGCACTATGACCCCAGAATTTTATTATTATTATTGTTATTACAAGGATTTATAAAGTGCAACTGCAACCTCAAAGATATCCTGGTGCTAGCCTCCTAGAAGGGTAGAAACCTGAAGGACATTCTGAGTATTTATACAAGGAAAAACAAGTTTGAAGTGCTTTCCTAAACTGAAGCAGGTCTTGGCAAGCTTTTAGAGAAGAAGGAAGATTGTTCCAGAGTTGTGTGGCCCTGACTGAAAACTCTTGGCCACCCTGTCTACCCTTCTGAAATTTAGGAATGCATAGAAGGTTTGAGGTTGAGGAGTGAAGTTCTATCGAATGTATATAACTTTTACATTTCCTTTGCAGAAAAGCAGGGCAATTTAGTGAATTGCTCTAAAAACAATACATAATGATTTGAGCGCAATTATGTCTTTCACTGAAAGCCAATGGAGCTCTGCCAGAGCTCGAGAAGATGAACAGTGCCTGTGTACATTCAGAGGTAGCATAGAGGCCTTCGCTTGTACTCGATAGAGTCTTTTGACTAGTGATTCTGGGGCGCCTAACAAAAGAGCATTACAATAGTCAAGTCTTCTCAGGATCATACATGGTAGTACAAATACCATTGCAGATGGTGGTAAAACAGGTAAGCTTTTACTAAGAGTGCGGAGCAGGGCAAAAAAAGTCACAGAAGCCTTGTTAACATGGTGCTCCAAGGATACCTTGTTGTCAAAGTTGATCCCTAAATTATGGACCGTGGATGACACTACCAGGCTGATACTGTTCGACCAAGGATGGAAATTAGAAAGACGTCTGGCTTATCAGTCGAGCAGCAGAGAATCACAGTTTTGTCCACATTGAACTTTAAGGAGCTGCTGCTCAGCCGTTTCGCAAATCTCTTAGGCAGTTGTGAAACAAGTCCAGTAGCTCTGACTGGGAGTTATCCAAAGGGAGGATCAGCTGGTTGTAATCCATGTAGTTGACAAAGTTGATACACTAAAATCTAATAAGAGCCGCAAGAGGGCGCAGATATATATTGAAAGGAACTGGGATTAGTGCTGAGACCCGGGGCACTTCATGTTCTACTGATTTAAACATGGAGCGAAAAGGGGTGAGCGATGTAGCTTGTTTTCTATCTGTTAGATAAGATTGGATCCAGTCAAGTACTCGCCCACCAACCCGATCTTCCATGATCCGGAAATTAGGGTCTTGTGGTTAACTGTGTCAAAGGCGGCTGAGAGATCAAGTAGCACTAATGCTGTCATTTGGCCCTGATCCACTACTCATCCAAAGCCGGAACTAAAGCGGATTTGGTGCCATGAGCAGGCCTGAAGACAGATTGTACTTCCTCTAAGAGGGCGAGGACTTCCAGATATGCCGATAAATTCTTGCTGACATATCGTTCAAGAATTTTAACTGGGAAAGGCAGCTGAGATATAGGCCCATAGTTGCTAAGATTAGACAGGTCCGCTGAGGGTTTTTTTAATAGGAGTTATTAGTGCTCTTTTCAAGGCGCATGGACCTTGGCCCATTTCCAAAGGTGATTGCAAACGTTTAAGAGTGACAGAAACACATGATCTGCTAACAGTTTCCAGGCTTTTGGCGGTAATGGGTCTAATAAAGAGCCCAAAGAGATGGACATCGCTGCCGCACTAAACTTCCTCAGTCAACATTTCGAAGGATTCAAGTTTATTAGTACAGGTTGCAATGATTTTGTCCAAAGTGGCATCCTCCACCTGTGAAGAGCACAGAGGGGATCTGCAAGGATTTATATGTAAAATAATGTTCTTGATCTTATTGTCAAGAAAAATCGATATAGTGTCACATAAAGTCTGAGAAGGCCTAATGGCCTGCTTAGTGCATTCTGGGTCAGATAACTCATGAGCCATATCAAATATCTTTTTTGTGCAATTTGAAGCTCCTAGAATGGCTTTGACATAGTGTTCCTCTTCAGCCTTGCACACGTACATTGCACAGCTGTTTAAGGCAGACTTTAATTGTTGATTATACTCAGCAAAATAAGACATGTGCCATCTCCAACTTTTTACAAGCTAATTTATCCTGTTTTAAAGTCTAGGCATGCCAAGGCGCAGAAGTTCTTCAGCAGGCTTTGACCTCTTTAAGAGATGTTGCTTTATCTAGAGCCTCTGTAATCCTCCATTGTAAAGCATTGTGGTTGTCTTCGACCTCACACTTTACTATGAAGGCATGCTCCCAGATCAGAGGTATTCATTTCCACTGTGTGGGCCAGTTTGGCACATGCTCTACGAGGAACTGGCTTTGAAGACCCCAGACTGGAGTGAAATACTTTGGACACTTAATATAGAAGGCCTCCCTTCTGGTCTGACTAACTCAGAGGAGTAACACCCCCCACGGAGATAAGATCTCCCTATGCAAAACTAAGTTCCAGTGTATGCCTCTCCTGATGGGTGGGCCCTGGCACAAGGTGCTGTACTCCAGCATTTCACAGGAACCCTGTCGGTCCTTCCAGTCTCATCCGCCCAAATTTTAAAATCAAAAGAATAAAAAAGTTGGGAGTGTGAGAGGACCAAATATGAGATATAAACAGAGTAGGTTTGCAAAAAAAAAAAAACTCGGAGCCCGGAGGACTGGAGCGCAGTATTCCAGAAAGAGAGCTGCCCTTCCGCTCCCTCAGGAGAAACCTAGGACCTCAGCTCCCTCAAAGGCATCCAGATGCATGGTAACGAAGTCCCAGCAGTCCTCTAAGGTTATGGCTACTCCGCCCCGCTCCCCTGCCCTCTCTAAAGACGATGTAAGACCTCGCAGCTCATGGGGGGCGGGGGGGGGGGGGCAAAATGAGTATTCGACATACCCCGGAGTGACACCCCTGTGTGACACCCCTCTGTAAGTGTCTGCGCACTTGTTAGTATGGATGTGTGTGTGCGCAAGCAAGTTGTGACTAGCAGTCTTAGGTCCGCGCCTTTCCAGCAGCATCAGCAGCAGAATCCCGTGAATGGAACATCTGTGACAGGCCATGCCCTCGAATGTGATGTCATGAGGTCCGCGCTAGCACCAGCTGCAGAATCCTGTGAATGGAACCCCTGTGATAGGCCAGGCCCTCCAATGTGATGTCACGATGTCCAGGCTAGCACCAGCAGCTGAATCCTGTGAATGAACACCTGTGACATGCCAGGCTCTCCAATGTGATGTCACGAGGTCCGCGCTAAGTGCAGAGGGGAGGCCTCGCCGCAGCAGAGACAAACAGAGGCCACTAATGGGAAAAAATGTCGGGTAGGATGGGATCGTCTTTTTGAGCTTTTCGCAGGATGATTTTTGTGACTAAATAGGTTTTCGCTTTTTTTCAGGACATTGAATCAAAACCGTGTCTCGCCTGCTCCTTCCCCCTTACTATGCAACACCTGTCATCGCCCATAAACCGGTGATGTATGATGACACGTTGAGAAGTCTCTATTGTGACGTGTCCTTGTTATAAAAGGCTGGTAACCAGGCAGCCGCAGCATTGCACTCATGAGCACTGGACAGAGAGGACCACTGCTGACTGCTGGAGCTGAGGCCCGCGAGAGGCGGATGCAGCAGGGGCCTACCAGGCTCCAAAAAAGAAGTGGGTGGGGATGGGTCTAAAGGGACATGGTGAGTATATAAACCAAACGAAAACTGAACTGAAAACCGAACTTGAAACCAAACTGAAACCAAACTTGAAACCAAACTGAAACCAAACTTGAAACCAAACTTGAAACTGACTTGAAACTGGCTTGGAACTCAATTTTCCTTCCCTTCTCTTCCACCCCCTTCTGATCACTTTGCGTTCCGTGTCCGTTGCTTCCGTCCCTCTTCCCTTCCCAATCTTCTCCCCTGCCCTTCCATTCTCACCTCTCCCTCCTCATCTTCTCCCATCCCTGCTCCCCTACCCTCCTCTTTTCTTCCCTCTAACTTCTTCCTCCCTTCACTTCCCCTCCCCCTTCTTCCCCTCACCCATCCCTTACCCCCACCCTCCCCCTTCCCTATCTACCCCATCATGTACCCTCACCATCCTCGTTCCCCTCTCCCTCCACCCTCCACTTTCCCATCTCCCATCTCCCTCAACCTTCCCCTCTCCCTCTCCTTATACCTTCCCTCTCCCTCACACTTCCCCTCTCCCTCACCCTCTCCTATTCCCTCACCCTCCTTCTTCCCCTCTCCCTCACCATATCCCTTCCCTTTCCTTCACGCTTCCCCTCTCCCTATCCCTTCTCTTTCCCTCACCCTTCCCATCTGCCTCTCCTCACTCTCACCCTCTCCCATTCCCTCACCCTCTCCCTTCCCTGCTCCCTCACCCTCTAAGCCTCCCTCTTCCTTGCTCTCTCCCTTTTTCTCACCCTCTCCCTTTCCCTCCACATGTCCCCTCCCCACCCCCTCGCCCTTCCCCTTTCCTCTTCCCCTCTCCCTTTCCGCTTCCCCTCTACCTTTACCCGTCCCTTCTTCCTTTCCTCTTCCCCTCTCCCTGCACCTCCCTGTCCTCCTCACCCTTCCTTCTCTTCCCCTTGCCTCTACCCTCACCTTCTACCCTCAACCTCCATCTTCCCCTCTTCCTCAATCCTCCCCTCTCACCTCTCCCTCTACCTTCACCTCTCCCTTCCCTCCTCCCTCCCCCTCACCTTCTCCCTTCCTCTCACCCTTTCCCTCTCCCTTCCCCTCCCCCTCCTCCTCCCTCTCCCTTTTCCTTTCCTTACCGACACCCGCACCCTTCCCCCTCACTGTCTCCCTTTCCCTCACCTTCTCCCCTACCCTCACCCTCTCTCTTCACCCTCACCCTTTTCTTTCCCTTTCCCTCTCCCTTTCCCCTCTCCATTTCCCCTCTCCCTTTCTCCTCATCCTCTCCCTGCCTCTCTCCCTTTCCCTTCCCTCACCCTTACTGTCCCTTCCCGTCCTTTCCCCTCACCCTTTGCCTTTCCCTCCCCCTTCCCTTCACCATCACCATCACTCTCCCCCTTCCCTCCCTCTCCCTTTCCCCCCTCCTTCCCTCTCTCTCTACCCTTCTCTCCCTTTCCCTCACCATCTCCCTTTCACTCAACCTCACCCTTTTCCCTCTCCCTCCCCACCCCCTCTTTTCTTACCCTCTCTTGCCCTTTTCAGTCACTTTCCCTCTCCCTTCCCCTCTCCATCTGCCTTCCCCTCTTCCTATCCCTTGTCTCCCTTCCTCTCTCCCTTCCCCTCTACCTTGCCGTTCCCCTCTCTCTCACCCTCTCCCTCTTCCTCTCCCTTTTCTTCACCCTCACTCTCTCCTTTTCCCTCTCCCTCACCCTTCCCCTCACCCGTCCCCTCTCCCTTCCCCTCCCCCTTTCCCTCACCCACTCCCTTCCTCTTTCCCTCTCCCTTTACCTTTCACTCCCCTTCCCCTCTCTTCACCTCACCATTCCCCATACCACACCCTCTCCCTTCTCCTCACCATCTCTTCTCCCCTCACCCTTTTCTTTCCCTCTCCCTTTCCTCTCTCCCTTTCCCTTCTACCTTTCTCCTCTCACCCTTCCTCTTTCCCTTTCCCTCACCCTTTGTCTTTCTCTCACCCTCTCTCTCTCTTCCCCTTCCCTCTCCCTCTGCCTCTCCCTTCCCCTCTCCTTCACCCTCGTCCTTCCCCGCTCCCTACTCCTTCCCCTCCCCTTCCTCTCCCTTTCCCTCACCCCTCTCTTTACTTCACCCCTCCCCTTCTCTCACCCTCCATCTCTTCCCTTCTCCCTCCTCCTCTACCTCTTCCTCTCCCTTCCCCTTCCTCTCCCTTTTCCTCATCCTGTCCCCATCTCTCACCCTCTGTCTCTTCCCCTCTCCCTCACCCTCACCCTCTCCCTTCCACTTCCCCTCCCCCTTCCCCTCTCCCTTCCTTTTCCCTCTCCATTTCCATCTCCCATTCCTCTCTCCAATCCACTCTACCTCTCTTTTCCCCTCACCCGCTCCCTTCCTGTCCGGCTTCACCTCTCTTCACCCTTCTCCTATCCTCCTCCCTTCCCCCCTCCCTTCCTTTTTCCATTCTGCGCTCCCTCACCCTTTCCCTCTTTCTCTCAGTCCTTTTCCCTTCCCCTCCTCCTCTATCTTCCCCTCAATGTCTCCCCTTTTCCTCCCCCTCTCCCTTCCTCTACCCCTCTCCCTTCCTCTATCCCTTCCCCTCTATTTAACCTTCCCTTCTACCTCACCCTTCCCCTCCCTTCCTCACTCCCTTCCCCTCTCCCTCTTCCTCTCCCTTTCCTTAACCCTCTCCCTTACCCTCACCCTCTCCTTTCCCCTTCCCCTCTCCCTCACCCTCTTCCTATCCCCTTCCCCTCTCCCTCACGCTCTTCCTCTCCCTTCCACTTCCCTTTTCCCTCTCCCTTTCCCTCACCCTTTCACTTCCTCACCCTTTCTCCTCTCCTTCCCCCTCTCCCTTCCGCTCTCCTCTCTCACTTTTCCTTTGCCTCTCCCTCATTCTTTCACTTTCTCTCAGCCTCACCCTTTCCCCAATCCCTCCATCTCTCCCTTTCCCTCCCACCACCCCTTCCCTTTCCGCTCCCCCTCTCCCCTTCCCCTCACCATCTCCTACTTCCCCTCTCCCTTCCGTATCCTCACCCTCTTCTTTCCTCCTCTCTCCCTTCCCCTTCCCCTCTCCCCCTCACTCCTTTTCATCACCCTCTTTTTCCCTCACCCATCCCCTCTCTGTCCCCCCTTTCCCCTCTCCCGCCATCTCTTCCTCCCCACTCCACCCCCCATTCCCCCATTCCCCCTCTCCCTCCCTTTCCCTCCTCCACTCACTTTCCCTCACACCCAACCCTTTCCCCTCTCCCTCCACCTCTCCCCTTACCCTTTCCCTAACCCTAACCCATGCCACTCTCCCTTCCCCCTCTCCCTTTCCACTCTTCCTCCACCACTACCTCTCCCTCTCCCCTTTCCCTTCTCCTGCTCCCTTCCCTTTAACCAATCCCCTTTCCCTTTGCTCCCTACCCTTCACCCTCTCCCTTCCCCTCTCCCTTCCCCTCTCCCTTCCTACCTCCCACTTCCTATCCCCTTCCCTCACTATTCTCCCTCACTCAACCTCTCCCTCACCCTCTCTGTTTCCCCTCTCCCTCTCCCTCTCCCTCTCCCCTACCCCACTCCATTTCCCCTCCCCCTCTGCCCTTCCCACCTCCCTTTCCCCTTTACCTCTCCCTCTCCCCTTCCCTTCCCATCTCCCTTTCCTCTCTCCAATCCCCTCTACCTCTCCATTCCCCTTTCCTTCACCCTCTTCCTTCCTCTCTTGCTTCCTCCTTCACCCTTACCCTCTCCCTCTCCTCTTACTGTCTCCTACTGCTCTCCCCTCTGCTCCCTTCCCCTCTTCCTCTCCCTTCCCCTCTCCCTTCCCTTCTCTCCCTTCACCTCTCCCCTCCCACTCCCTTCCTCTCACCCTCTTTCCCTACCCCTCACCTGTCCACTTCCCCTCACCCTCTCCCTTCCCCTTTCCCTCCCAGTTTCCTTTTTGCTTCCCCTCCCTTATCGTCTCCCTTCCCTTTCCCTCTCAATTCCCCTCTCTTCACCCTCATCCTTTCCATCACCATCTCTCTTCCCCTCATGTATTTTTCCCTCTCCCTTTTCCCTCTCCCTGCCCCTTTCCCTCTCTTCACCCGTCCCCTCTCCCTTCCCCTCTCCCTACTCCTCTCCTTTCCCCCTTCCTCGCTACCTTCCCCTCTCCCTTTCCCTTCCCCTCTTCCTTCCCCTCTCCCCTCCCTCTCCCTTTCCCTCACCCTGTCACTGTTTCTCCCCTTTCCCCTCTCCACCTCTCCCACCCCTCCCCCTCTTCCTTTCCCTAACCTTTGCCCATCTCTCCTTCCCTTTCCCTCTCCTTTTCCTCTCCCTTTCCAGCTCCCTTCCTTTCTCCCTTCCCTTCCCCTCACCCTCACCCTTCCCCTTCCCCTCACCCACTCCCTTCCCCTCACTTTCTCTCCCCTTTCCCCTCTCAACCACCCCACACCTCCCCCACTTTACTCCCCCTCCTTTCTCCCTCTCTCCCCTTCCCATCTCCCTTTCCCTCTCCCTTCCCTTGTCTCTTCCCCTCTCCCTCTCCTCCCTTCCCCTTTTCCTTTTCCTCACTCCCTTCCCCTCCCCTCCCCTCCCCACTCCCTTCCTCTCTCCCTTCCCCTCTCCCTTTCCCCTCTCCCTCCACCGTTCCTTCCCCCTCCCCATCTCCTTCTCCCTCTCCCTTCCCATCTTCCTTCCCATCTACCATTCCCCTTTCCAGTCCCCTTCCCCTCTCCCTTCCCCTCTTCCCCTCCCTTCCTCGCTCCCTTCCCCTCTCCCTTTCTCTCATCCTCTCCCTTCCCCTCTCCCTCCTTGTCCCTTCCCATTACCCTCACTTTCTCCCTTTCCCTAACCCTCTTCTGTTCCTTCACCCTCTGCATCTTCCCCTCTCCCTTCCTGTACCCCTCACCCTCTTCCTCCCACTTCCCATTTCCCTTTCATTCACCCTCTCACTTCCTCACTCTTTATCTCCCTTCACCTCAATCTCTACCTCTTCCTTTCCCTCCCCATTCCCCTCTCACTTCCCCTCACCCTTCCCCTCCCTCACCCTCTTCCTCTCCATTCCCTTCCCTCTTCTACTCGCTGTCCCTTCCCTCTCCCTCTCCCACTCCCTTTTCCTCACCCTCTCTTTCCCTCTCCCTCAACCCTCCCCTCTCCCCCTTTCCCTTTTCCATCCCCCTCCACCTCCCATCCCCTGCCCCCTCTTCCTCCACCCTCTCCCCCTCCCTGTCCCCCCTTTCCCACCCCTTTACTTTTCTTCTCACCTTTCTCCCTTGCCCTCCCCCTCTCTGCTTACCCTCTACCTTTTCCTCACCCTCTCACATTTCCTCACACTAACCCTTCCCCTCCACCTCTCCCCTTTCCCATCTCCCTTCCCTTCACCCTCTCCCTTCCCCTCTCCCTCTCCCCTCTGCCTTCCTCCCTCCCTTCACCCTTTTCCTCTCCCATCCCCTCCCCCTCTCCCTTTCGTCTTCCCCTCTCCCTTCCCATCTCCTTTTTCCCCTCTCCAATTCCCTCTACCTCTCCCTTCCACTCACCCCTCACTCTCCCTTCCTCTCTTGCTTCCCCTTCACCCTTTACCTATCCCTCTCCCTACCCCTCTTCCCTTACAATCTCCTTCCCCTCCCCCTTCTGCTCCCTTCCCCTCTTCCTCTCCCTTCCTCTCTCCTCTCACCTTTCTCATCCCCTCTCTCCCTCCCTCCTTCTACCTTTCCCTCCCGCTCCTTTTCTCTCTCCCACTCCTCCCTTCCCCACTCTCTCTCCCTCTCCCTCTCCCTCTCCCCTACCCTCTTTTCACCCTTATCCTTCCCCTCACTAGTTTATTTTCCTTTCCCTCTCCCTTCCCTCTCTTCCTTCCCCTCTCCCTTCCTCACTCCCTTCCCTTCCCCTCTCTTCAGCCTTCTCCTCTTCCTTTCCCTCTTCCTTTCCCTCTTCCTTTCCCTCTTCCTCTCCCTTCTCCCCCTTCCTCGCTCCCTTCCCCTCTTCCTCTACCTTCTCCTCTGCCTCTCCCTCCTTCTCCTTTCCCCTCACCCTTCCTCTCTCCCTTTCCATCACCCTCACCCTCTCCTTTCCCCTTCCCCTCTCCCATCCCCTCTCTCCCTTCCCCTCTCTCCCTCCCAATCCCTTTCCCTCAGCCTCTCATTCCCTCACCCTTTCCCTTCTCTTCCCCTCACCCTTCCCCTTACCACTCCTTTCCCCATTCCCTCTCCATTTCCCTTTCCCATTCCCTCTCCCTTCCTGTCTTCCTTCCCTTTCCCTCTCCATCCCCCTCTCTTCATCCTCTCCCTTCTCTCCCTCCCTCCTCAATTCTCCTCACCCTCTCACTCACCCTCAATCTTTCTCTTTTTCCCCATTCTCTCCATTTCCCTCTACCTCTCGCCTGACCCTCTCACCTCACCCTTTTCTTTCCCTCTCTCTTTCCTCACCCCTTCCCCTCTCCCTTTCTCCTCTCACCCTTCCTCTATCCCTTTCCCTCACTCTGTCTTTCCCTCACCCCCTTCCCCTCTCCCTCTGCCTCTGCCTCTCCCTTCCCCTTCCCCTCTCCCTCAACCTCATCCTTTCCCTCTCCCTCTCCCTTTCCCTTCCCCTCACTCTCCCTTTCCCTCACCCTCTTCCCATCTCACACCCTCCCACTCTTCCCCTCTCCCTTAACCTCACCCTCTCCCTTCCATTTCCCCTCCCCCTTCCCCTCTCCCTTCCCATCTCTTTCCCTTCTCCAATCCCCTCTACCCCTCTCTTCCCTCATCCTCTCCCTTCCTGTCTCGCTTCCCCTCTCTTCACCCTTCTCCTATCCATGTCCCTTCCCCTCTCCCTTCCTTTCTCCATTTCGTGCTCCCTCACTCTTTCCTTCTTTCTCTCCCTCCTTCTCCCTTCCCCTTCCCCTCACCCTCTCCCTTCCCCTCACTCTTTCCCTCACCCTCACCCTTTCCCTTTCCCTACCCCTCTCCCTTTCCCTTTCCCTACCCCTCTCCCTCTTCCCTTCTCCCATCTCCCTTCCCCTCTCCTTCCTCTCCCTTCCGTATCCTCACCCTCTTCTTTCCTCCTCTCTCCCTTCCCCTCTCCCCCTCACTCCTTTTCATCACCCTCTCTTTCCCTCACCCATCCCCTCTCTGTCCCCCCTTTCCCCTTCCCCTCACCCGCCATCTCTTCCTCCCCACTCCACCCCCATTCCCCCTCTCCCTCCCTTTCCCTCCTCCTCTCACTTTCCCTCACACCCAACCCTTTCCCCTCTCCCTCCACCTCTCCCCTTACCCTTTCCCTAACCCTAACCCATGCCACTCTCCCTTCCCCCCCTCTCCCTTTCCACTCTTCCTCCACCACTACCTCTCCCTCTCCCCTTTCCCTTCTCCTGCTCCCTTCCCTTTAACCAATCCCCTTTCCCTTCGCTCCCTACCCTTCACCCTCTCCCTTCCCCTCTCCCTTCCTACCTTCCACTTCCTATCCCTTTCCCTCACTATTCTCCCTCACTCAACCTCTCCCTCACCCTCTCTGTTTCCCCTCTCCCTCTCCCTCTCCCCTACCCCACTCCATTTCCCCTCCCCTCTGCCCTTCCCACCTCCCTTTCCCCTTTACCTCTCCCTCTCCTCTCCCCTTCCCTTCCCATCTCCCTTTCCTCTCTCCAATCCCCTCTACCTCTCCATTCCCCTTTCCTTCACCCTCTTCCTTCCTCTCTTGCTTCCTCCTTCACCCTTCCCCTCTCCCTCTCCCTCTCCCCTTACTGTCTCCTACTGCTCTCCCCTCTGCTCCCTTCCCCTCTTCCTCTCCCTTCCCCTCTCCCTTCCCTTCTCTCCCTTCACCTCTCCCCTCCCACTCCCTTCCTCTCACCCTCTTTCCCTACCCCTCACCTGTCCACTTCCCCTCACCCTCTCCATTCCCCTTTCCCTCCCCGTTTCCTTTTAGCTTCCCCTCCCTTATCGTCTCCCCTCCCTCTCCCTTCCTGTACCCCTCACCCTCTTCCTCCCACTTCCCATTTCCCTTTCATTCACCCTCTCACTTCCTCACTCTTTATCTCCCTTCACCTCCCTTCACCTCAATCTCCACCTCTTCCTTTCCCTCCCCATTCCCCTCTCACTTCCCCTCACCCTTCCCCTCCCTCACCCTCTTCCTCTCCATTCCCTTCCCTCTTCTACTCGCTGTCCCTTCCCTCTCCCTCTCCCACTCCCTTTTCCTCACCCTCTCTTTCCCTCTCCCTCAACCCTCCCCTCTCCCCCTTTCCCTTTTCCATCCCCCTCCACCTCCCATCCCCTGCCCCCTCTCCCTCCACCTTCTCCCCCTCCCTGTCCCCCCTTTCCCTCCCCTTCACTTTCTTCTCACCTTTCTCCCTTGCCCTCCCCCTCTCTGCTTACCCTCTACCTTTCCCTCACCCTCTCACATTTCCTCACACTAACCGTTCCCCTCCACCTCTCCCCTTTCCCATCTACCTTCCCTTCAATCTCTCCCATCCCCTCTCCCTCTCCCCTCTGCCTTCCTCCCTCCCTTCACCCTTTTCCTCTCCCATCCCCTCCCCCTCTCCCTTTCGTCTTCCCCTCTCCCTTCCCATCTCCTTTTCCCCTCTCCAATTCGCTCTACCTCTCCCTTCCACTCACCCCTCACTCTCCCTTCCTCTCTTGCTTCCCCTTCACCCTTTACCTATCCCTCTCCCTACCCCTCTTCCCTTACAATCTCCTTCCCCTCCCCCTTCTGCTCCCTTCCCCTCTTCCTCTCCCTTCCTCTCTCCTCTCACCTTTCCCATTCCCTCTCTCCCTCCCACTCCCTTTCCCTCACCCTCTCCTTCTACCTTTCCCTCCCGCTCCCTTTCTCTCTCCCACTCCTCCTTCCCCACTCTCTTTCCCTCTCCCTCTCCCCTACCCTCTTTTCACCCTTATCCTTCCCCTCACTAGTTTATTTTCCTTTCCCTCTCCCTTCCCTCTCTTCCTTCCCCTCTCCCTTCCTCGCTCCCTTCCCTTCCCCTCTCTTCAGCCTTCTCCTCTTCCTTTCCCTCTTCCTTTCCCTCTTCCTCTCCCTTCTCCCCCGTCCTCGCTCCCTTCCCCTCTTCCTCTACCTTCTCCTCTGCCTCTCCCTCCTTCTCCTTTCCCCTCACCCTTCCTCTCTCCCTTTTCATCACCCTCACCCTCTCCTTTCCCCTTCCCCTCTCCCATCCCCTCTCTCCCTTCCCCTCTCTCCCTCCAAATCCCTTTCCCTCAGCCTCTCATTCCCTCACCCTTTCCCTTCTCTTCCCCTCACCCTTCCCCTTACCACTCCTTTCCCCCATTCCCTCTTCCCTTCCCTCTCCCTTCCTTCGTCCTTCCCTTTCCCTCTCCATCCCCCTCTCTTCATCCTCTCCCTTCTCTCCCTCCCTCCTCAATTCTCCTCACCCTCTCACTCACCCTCAATCTTTCTCTTTTTCCCCATTCTCTCCATTTCCCTCTACCTCTCGCCTGACCCTCTCACCTCACCCTTTTCTTTCCCTCTCTCTTTCCTCACCCCTTCCCCTCTCCCTTTCTCCTCTCACCCTTCCTCTATCCCTTTCCCTCACTCTGTCTTTCCCGCACCCTCTTCCCCTCTCCCTCTGCCTCTGCCTCTCCCTTCCCCTTCCCCTCTCCCTCAACCTCATCCTTTCCCTCTCCCTCTCCCTTTCCCTTCCCCTCACTCTCCCTTTCCCTCACCCTCTTCCCATCTCACACCCTCCCACTCTTCCCCTCTCCCTTAACCTCACCCTCTCCCTTCCATTTCCCCTCCCCCTTCCCCTCTCCCTTCCCATCTCTTTCCCTTCTCCAATCCCCTCTACCCCTCTCTTCCCCTCATCCTCTCCCTTCCTGTCTCGCTTCCCCTCTTTTCACCCTTCTCCTATCCATGTCCCTTCCCCTCTCCCTTCCTTTCTCCATTTCGTGCTCCCTCACTCTTTCCTTCTTTCTCTCCCTCCTTCTGCCTTCCCCTTCCCCTCACCCTCTCCCTTCCCCTCACTCTTTCCCTCACCCTCACCCTTTCCCTTTCCCTACCCCTCTCCCTTTCCCTTTCCCTACCCCTCTCCCTCTTCCCTTCTCCCATCTCCCTTCCCCTCTCCTTCCTCTCCCTTTCCCTTTCCCCTCTCCCTCCACTTCCCCTTTCCCTCTCCCTCTCCTCCGCCCTCCCCCTTCCCCTTTCACTCTCCCTTTCCCTCTCTCTCTCTCTTCCTTCCCCTCACCCTCTCTTCCCCTCACCCTTTTCTTTTCCTTTCTCGGTCCCTTTCCCTCTCCCTTTCCTCACTCACTTCCCCTCCCCGCCCTCTCTCCCTTCCCCTCTCACTCTCCCTTCCCCTCTCCCTTCCTCGCTCCGTTTCCCTCTCCCACGCTATCTTTCCCTTCCCCTCTCCCTCCTCCTTTCCCCTCACCCTCACTCTTCCTTTCCCTCACCCTCTCCCTTTCCCTCACCCTCTTCTCTTCCCTCCCCCTCTCTCTCTTCCCTTTCTCCTTTCCCTCACCCTCCACCTCTTCCCTCTCCCTTCCCTTTCCCTCACCCTTTCCCCTCTCTCTCAGCCTCTCCCTTCCTCTCTCCCTCCCCCTCTCCTGCTCCTCCTCCCTCTCCCTCTCACTTTCCCTCACTCTCTCTCACTTTCCCTCCCCCTCACCCTTTCTCCTCCTCCACCTCTCCATTTCCCTCCCCTTCGCCCTTTCCTCCTGCCTCCCCCTTTCCCTTTCCCCTCCCCCTCTTCTCTTCTCCTCACCGTCTCTTCCTTCCACCCTTCCTTCACCTCTCTCAACCTTGTCCTCTCCCTTCCCCTCTCTCCCTTCCCCTCTCCCTTCCCATCCCACTCCCTTTCACTCACCCTCTCTTTGCCTCCTTGTCTCCTCTCCCTTTCCTTCCCTCATTCCTTTCCCATCCACCTCCCCCTTACCCTCTCACTTTACCTTTCCCCTCTCAAATATATGACCTTACATTGCATGCCTACACAGCACATGCCATTGCAACTACAAAGTAAAGTCATGCGTGGTAAAGGCATATACTTGGTAAAAGTGGTTAAGGTAAGTATTGGACTATATAACTATATAAATAAATGTATATACATGTATATCTATCTATCTATCTATCTATCTATCTATCTATCTATCTATCTATATATATATATATTGTACCCCCTAAAATCCCAAAATTCCCTTGGAACCCCAAAACGCAACCTGGACCCCAAAATTACTCTTAGCACCCCAAAATCCAAACACACCCTGAACCCTA